>NC_134571.1:133476225-133782146 GCF_050947875.1 Dermacentor variabilis
GAAAGGGCTAAGCTGCTCGTCCGAGAAACTCTTTTCCGGGCTCCCGTCATCCCTGGATCTGCCCAGACGAGCCCCACAGCCTCACCTATTATTGAGCCATACAAGCGCTTGCGCCACTTATTCTCAGCCCTACACCCCCACATCACACGTAAACAAGGCACCATCGTCTGCAAAGCAAAGATACTCTTCCAACCCCAGCCCGCTTTTTCCTTCTCCACGGTCTCACGAAGATCCCCCTACCTGCATACACGGTGGTGACCGGCCGAACACCGATCATATCTTGTGGATATGCCACCCGCCCCCTCCTAGGCTTCCTTATCCCACCACTTTATCCCTACCTCCAAACCCCTGGTGGCTGACTACATCCCCCACATATCAGGAACAGGAATACCTGGCAGCGTACATCTCAACGGCAATGCAATACGCTGACAGAGGCGACCTGGACTGAGGCCTTCTGCTTGGAAATCCACTGGGCGACAATAAAGTTTTCTCATTCTCTCATGGGCGCCACCATATTGATACTCAGTGGCGCCGTCTATTGGCAGTCGGCATGCTGGCTTGGGCGATGGCCACGTCTTGCATGGCACATATACGCTCGGTGGTAGTTATGGTGTTTGTTTTCGCCCTTGTGTTGTCTATTTAGCATGACGTGGCCTCTCCTACGTGGTAAACGGTGCTGTGAGAGGAACTGAAGTGGTTTAAGTCGGCATGGCCAGACTTTCTGCTGGCTTTGAAGTGATCGGAACACGCAGCGCGATGTGTGCGCGCACGTTCGAGCCTACTAACAGCCTCAGAGATCAATTGTGCACATCTCCATGTTCCATTCACTAATGTGACCTTATTTCAGTATTATGCCTTAGTTCTAATGTGCGGTTTAGGAGGTATGAAAAATACGGGACCATAGTAACAGCGTGGGTACCTTTCTGCTACGACAGGAGTTGTGCTGTTATACTTGACAAGCATTCGAACTGTTAGCTGCAGATTACACTGCGCGGTTACCTGGTTCGGTGGATGACGTTTCCACCCATCAAAAAAATAGTTCCGGTTAGTACTAATAGCATACCTTACAGCATGCAACTATATTTGCCAAGCAAAGCGACTGTTTACGAACTTCACGAGCATGCTAAGCAGTGGTAGGTGCTGGATTACAGGTAAGTTTGTTCTATATAGCGCATGGTCCAAGTGCAAGGCGTAAACTTTTATAGATCTATAAATGTTGTGCGGCGGGAGTCATGTGCATCATCATCGTCAGTCTGGTTACGCCCACTGCAGGGCAAAGGCCTCTCCCATACTTCTCCACAACCCGGGTCATGTACTAATTGTAGCCATGTCGTCCCTGCAAACTTCTTAATCTCATCCGCCCACATAACTTCCTGCCGCCCCCTGCTACGCTTCCCTTCCCTTGGAATCCAGTCCGTAACCGTTAATGACCATCGGTTATCTTCCCTCCTCATTACATGTCATTCCCATGCCTCCCCACCCCCATTTCTTTTTCTTGATTTCAACGAAGATGTCATTAACTCGCGTTGTTTCCTTCACCCAATCTGGTCTTTTCTTATCCCTTAACGTTACACCAATCATTCTTCTTTCCATAGCTCGTTGCGTCGTCCTCAATTTAAGCAGAGCCTTTTTGGCAAGCCTCCAGGTTTCTGCCCCGTAGGTGAGTACTGGTAAGACACAGCTATTATACACTTTTCTCTTGAGGGATAATGGCAACCTGCTGTTTATTATCTGAGAATGCCTGCCAAACGCACCCCAGCCCATTCTTATTCTTCTTATTATTTCAGTTTCGTGATCCGTGTCCGCGCTCACTACCTGTCCTAAGTAGATGTATTCCCTTATCACTTCCAGTGCCTCGCTATCTATTGTAAATTGCTGTTCTCTTCCGAGATTGCTCAAAATAACTTTAGTTTTCTGCAGATTAATTTGATACCCACTGTTCTGCTTTGTCTCTCCAGGTCAGTGAGCATGCATTGCAATTGGTCCGTGAGTTACTAAGCAAGGCAATATCATCAGCGAATTGCAAGTCACTAAGGTATTCTCCATTAACTTTTATACCCAATTCTTCCCAATCCAGGTCTCTGAATACCGACTGTAAGCACGCTGTGAATAGCATTGGAGAGATTATGTCTCCCTGCCTGACGCCTTTTTTTATTGGGACTTTGTTGCTTTCTTTATGGAGGGCTACGGTGGCTGTGGCGCCGCTATAGATATCTTTCAGTATCTTTACATGCGGCTCGTCTACACCCTGATTCCGTAGTGCCTCTATGACTGCTGAGGTTTCAACAGAATCAAACGCTTTCTCGTAATCAATGAAAGCTATATATAAGGGTTCGTTATATTCCGCACATTTCTCTACCACCTGATGGATAGGGTGAGTATGGTCTATTGTTGAGTAGCCTTTACGGAATCCTGCCTGGTCCTTTGCTGGACAGAAGTCTAAGGTGTTCCTGATTCTATTTGCCATTACCTTAGTAAATAGTTTGTAGGCAACGGACAGTAAGCTGATCGGTCTATAATTTTTCAAGTCCTTGGCGTCCGCTTTCTTATTGATTAGGATTATGTTAGCGTTCTGCCAAGGTTCCGGTACGCACGAGGTCATCGGAATCTTAGCAAATAAAAATAAGGCAAATAGAATCAGGAACACCTTGGACTTCTGTCAAGCAAATGACCAGGCAGGTGATTTGCTTGGCATAAATGTTGTGCGGCGGGAGTAAGCGAGGTCATATTGCGGCGTTAGCCCGTTTTCTCTATATTTTTTCGAGAAAGAGGATCATTTTTTTTCGGTTGTGTTCGTTCCATTCTCTACGACACACTCTCACGTATTACGTAAATTTTGTCCTCAAACATAGCCATCGCATTCTTTTTATGCGATCCCTCTCTTATATTGTGGCTTCACAGGGCAAAAAAGCAATGCCGAAGCACATAGCTTATATGCGTATCATGCTGGTTCACCAACTGCAGTCATCGCTGTGTTGAGCAGCGCCATCGGCCTCATGCTGGAGACTAGCGTAGACATATAGTAATTTCAAGCCTACTTGACTAGAAATGCGGGAGAACGATGCCGGTGTATCACACATATTGATAGTGCCTGCCACTTAGATGCTTCGTGGTTGCCTTACGTTGGCCGTACGCTTGCATGCGCTCATGTTTTAGTCCCTACGCCAAGCGATCAGATAGTCAGCAGATTAACAATTTCATGCTGGTAATACAGAGACACCGCTTCTCTTCGTTGAATTAAAATCAATATACGCAAAATAGTTTGCAGCGTATACACACACCGCGGCTGATAATGCCAGTCGTATTTTTACGCCTCCAAGAAATATCTCCGTGTACTGTAGCTACCGATGCACCGAAAAGCTTCCCGGACGACCTTATATGAACGGCCATTGCGTAAATTTCAGAGGGTACGATATAAAACATGTTGAAATCGTTCCGCAGCAGGCGACATCCAGCAGCGCAGCGCCGGATCGCCCAAGCCAGAGTGAAGGAAAGGCTCGCCGCGCGCGGTTTCCTTCTCGCCCGGTGAAAAGGTGTACACATTCGTGCATGTCTCGCGCACGCCGTCGTACATGTCACCGACATTGTGGCCAGTGCCATCGAGTGCGTGGCTGTGACTGTGCGGGTTGGGGGGGGGGGAGGTCACAGGACGAAATACGGTTCTGTGCCTGCGGGAACGCCGGTGTCCGACATTAAGCTCTTAACCTTCGAGCTGTGCGGCGCCGTGCCGAACATCGAGCCATCAAGAGCGACAGGAAAGAGCATTGGGCTCCATAATGTCGCCTTGATGCGGCGTGGCGCCGTAATGCCAGGCAGCGGCACAACTAGAGCTGGAGCAGTTTGTGTGTGTCGCTGGACGACACGCGCAACAAGTCGCGCCCGTGGCGCATTCTAGGAGCCCTTCTTCGACCGAAGCTCCCTCGCTGTCCCTCGCTTTTCATCGCGGTGGCACGGGGCTTCAGCGCAAAGCAGCTTACGGATGTGTTCGCTGCTGCCTTTGCACCGCAGCCGCCGTTGTTTCATCCTGACGGCGCAGTTTGCGAGCTTCCAGAACCCAACACCACCACTCTCCTGGAGCCACTGCGCTACTTCCCGACGAGCGGAATTGCACGGAGTTGCACGGAATTGCAGGGAGCGGAATTGCAAAGCGCTGTGCACGGAGGACTTCAAGTTGAGTGAGCTTCGCATCTTGCTCAGCGCTCGGAGGCGGCGCTCTAAGCCGGGCGCGGATGGAATAACCTATCAGACGCTCCGAAACATCGACGACGGGCAGCTCCCTTCGCTGCTGGAGGTATACAACGGCGTCTGGCGCAGCGGCGTCGTCCCTCCTGATTGGAAAGAAGCCACCGTTGTACCTCTCCACAAGAGTGGCAAATCCCCAAGCAATGTGAGCTCGTACCGTCCGGTTTTACTCGCGTCTGTCGCCGGTAAGACACTGGACGCTGTGGCACTTCGCCGTCTGGAATAGATCGCAACGCCGCTATACACATTCGCTTCTGAGCAGTGCGTACAACGGCTGACGCACATGCCGAAGTTGTCGCTACGCTCGAGGATCCAGAAAGCCGTCTCCAGGCCTGCTACCTCGTCCTGCTTTATGTAAAGGGCGCCTTCGATGGACTACCACATGCTACTATCGTTAGTGCGCTCCACAATCTAGGTATCATCGATCAGCTACTCGACTACGTCCGAGCCTTCTTGAGTGATCGCACGGTTCGTGACCGGGTCGGTGGTGTGCTCAGCCAACCGCGCAGTATGTTTGTTGCTGCTCCGCAGGGCAGTGTTTTGAGCCCCTTTTCGTTTATAGTTATCCTCGCGCGGCTTCCCGACTACATTCCAAAGGCGGCTTCGCATGAAGTACGGGTGGCCATCTACGCTGACGACCTCGCCCTGTTTGCGTGCGGCCCTACGAATGTCGGCTACCAATTGCGCGCGTCTGTCCAGCCTACTTTCAGCGCCGTGGACGAATACATGGGAAGCATCGGCCTCCAGCTGCCGGCTAACAAAACCGAGGCACTTTTGGTACACCCACGAGCCACGCCAGCGTGTCAGGAAGTGCCACCGCTGACTATGCGGTGTTGCCTTCTCCCGCGGCACAAGTGCGTCTGCTACCTTGGCCTGAAGATTGACTGCTGCCTCAACATCTATGCCGCTGTTTCTCACATCTGCGGGCAATCGAAGAAAGCTGCAAGTGCTATGCGCTCTATCTTCGCGCGTGGACACGGCTGTACGCCGCAGCTTGCCCTGCGAGTGTACAACTCTGTGGCCACGTGAAGGGCACTTTACGCCCTCCCCATCACTAACGCCCGAGCTGCAAACTGGAAAGCTATTGACACGGAGCACCGTGATGGGGTGCGAGAAATGTATGTCCTCCCTCGCTCATGCCAAGTAGAAGCGACCCTCGCGGAAGTGAGCAACTGGCCGCCATCCCTTCGTGCGTGAAAGTAGGCGCTTCGCCACATTGAGCGCCTGCGGCGCTCACCACCGAGCAAGCAGACTCCATTCCCTGCCGAATTCGGGTACGAAGATGCGCGCTACCGAGTTCTCTAAGCTCGTCTGGTAGTAGCCACATCTGGTCTCCCTCCCGTACCTCTCCAGCCTGCTCGCTATGAGCACCGCCCTACATGGCGTCGTGTCAAAGCACCGAACCGCAGTGTGTGCCATGACACAGGAGACGGCCTCCCTACTCCACGAGCGACTGGGAGACCGTCTGCTCGTCTACACCGATGGCTGGGTGACGCCGGACGGGACTGGTGTTGTGGCTTGTACTGCACCGGACACCTTGGAAACATGCCAGTGTGGACTCGGCTTCGCTGCGTCGTCGACGGTGGCCTAGCTCGCCGCTATCGACCTCGCTGCCGATCTTCTCGAGCATCGCGACGTCATGTCGGCGGCCATCATCAGTCACTCTCGTGCGACGCTCTGCATGCTGGCCAGGGTCTACGTCGGAGTGCCCCTTGTCCTTCGAGTGAGCTGCAAGCTGCGACACCTCATTAACCAAGGCTGCGACTTGGTGGTCCAGTGGGTGCCGGCACACCATGGAATGGCACACATTCCACTACCAGACAACGAGGAGGCTGACTGCCAAGGAGGCGCACGGTGAGCGCTTCCCCCTCACCCACTTGGGGACGAGTTTTAACGCCGCCAAAACGGCCATTACGCAAAGCATCACTGTGCAACTCCCAGACCATCGCGTCGCAGCAGCAACGCCCGCCTGCTCCTACGTGGGGCTCTCTCGCGTACTGATTGCACTTGTCTTCTCCGCTTGCGCATCAGCTGTTACACAACAGCTGCGCGCACACAAAGGCTCCCGGCGGTCCATCAGAGCGGGGAAGGCGCCCCATTGAAGTACAGTTGGCACGCCTCATGCTACGGTTCTTCACACTTTCAGCAGCACAAATTGGCCCGACCACGCCGGGGATCAGAGTCAGCGTGTGTGCCCCTCCCCCCCCCTTGCGCTGTTTGTGCACAGTAATGTGCGCGCGTTTCAACCATGCTCCCTTCGTACGAAAAGGGCAACCGGTTCCCAGATGCCATAGAGTTTCCTACAAAATTACTAGAGGGAACTCTGGCGCTAGTGTCTACGTGAGCTACAATGGGAGCGGTTGTCCCAGCATGGGAATTATGGGAAGTACATGGATTTGCCTAAACTTCGTCCTTTTTGGCTTCAAACGGCTTTGTGACTTAGTAAACTCGTCATTTTCAGCAGTTTATTGCGTAATAAATAATTAAATAAACAGCATTAAAATTGCCCGGCGGCGGGATTCGAACACAGGGACTCTAGTACAGAAGCCTGATATTGAAAGCATTAAGCCACGGATGCATGTATCGACAAGCGAATGAAACGCACTTCTGAATTTATCGCGGGCATGCCAGTGCTTTGAGACGCTTGGTGCGTTTCGATTTGGGCACATAAACAAGCTCAATCATTGCAATTAATAGCAATTGTACGCGTTCCCCGGCGTCTTCTACACTTCGAAGAATATAGATTGCGCTGAAATATACGACAATAAGATTTATATAGCGTAATATACAAAGCCACAAGAACGTCTGAATCCACAAGCACGATGATCAGACAAATCCATGTACTTCCCATCATTCCCATGGTAGGACAACGACTGCAGCGCCAGAGTTCCCTCTAGTAATTTTGTAGGAAACTCTATGCCAGATGCCATCGGTTCCCCGACGCCTGGAGTGGTCTCTTGACGCAATCTGTCTCCTGATGCCGGATTGGTAGAAACCATCAACAATGACGACGCTGGGCATTAAAAGCGTATTCAGGCGGCCGTGAAGAGGAGGATGACGCTCGGAAAAAGTGTGACGATCGGACATACTAAGACGCTACCATAGTGCGCTCCGATAGTTTGAGCTGTTTTGTAAATTTCAACCAAGTACCTTTTTTGCATATATTCCTTTTTCTTCATTCTCTTGAACGTCGCTCGGCGCCTATTCTCCCGGCACCTCGCACGGCACCATCGATGGAAACTTTCTTGGCCGCACGGACCTCCGACTTCACAACAGTGCCACGAAGCGGTGAGATTGACCTCACGGAAATTGGCACGTGCTGAAAACAACAGTGTCTTCCTTTTGTGCGTGTTTTGACTTGCGACAAAAAAAGATGTCTTTTAGCTCACTCAGGCGCTTCATGCCTGCGGCCGCGAGGCCTATCGTTTTGGGTCGCACGTCGGCCGCGTTTCTGTGACGCCTTACTAAATTTAGCAATTATTAATGAACTATAGAACAATGTTCGGACCCATATTATTCACAAAAGAGCGCTACTGACACAAAAAAGAGATTGGAACACATGCCGTATGTGTCCCCATCTCGTTTTTTTTTTGTGTGTGTGTCGGTAGCGCTGTTTTTAAATGATATGGAAAACCATCGATTCACCCAATCTGCCGTTCCTCTTTAGTTCGGACCCAGATCAGTGCTTTCGCAATCGCGGCACCAATTCTGTTCCGATTTCTTCTCGTATTCTTTAACGAATGCGTTCTTCTCCGTAAAACTGATGCCTCAGTGGTACTTGGCAGCAGTCTATGACATTAAAAGCAGTTGATGTTTTCCTTCAGAGTCCCTGCTCTTTAATAGGGATTCGATGTGCCAGACTACAACGAAGCCTACGTAATCCTTCATCTTTACTGCACCCATATGTGACCCCATGAAGTTTCTGTGCTTACCGTGACCACGCTTTACGTAAATGACAAGCTATGAAGCACCGTCGATGAATCACATTTCTGGCTGCCGTGTTCTTCCTAATGCTGTTTCTCCCCGCAGTCATGCAAGCTACTGCGGGGACAGTCACTTGCACGCAGCGAGCCTGGTTTCTGTGCGCGTTGACCTTTTTGTCTTTTCCTTGAGCGAAGAATTCCCTGCGACGGGGCGACCGTAGGAACGCGGCCAGACGTTTCTCGAGGCCACAATACAACGCGGCTGGCGTCTCCGTAAGGTGGGTTGAGACTGATTTGCTTACTTCTAGCATTCTAGCGTCAACTTCCTGAGTTCTAACGCAACATTCCGCATTGCGAGGCGGTGCGACACGAGTGGTGGTGACCTGTTTGAAGATTTGGTGTGTTTATAAGTGCACGTGTGTCCCACGAAGGCTTCTTCGCGGCGGTGTTAACTGCTCCGCGCTCTCATTCGCGCGTGTTATCTACATCGCGTTCCGCGCAAGTTCTAGACGCTCATGCGCACATTGCGGTACCGTTTCTGTTCCTATTTCTCTGACGGTATTCCTTTTCACATATGTCGCGTATGTATGCGGCGATATTTTTTTTCTGCAGTTAGCGAAGACGTTGCAGATGGCCCGTGTTCGCTGCTTCTTTCCGCCGTATGCTTGGGCTGCAGCTCGAAATCGACGTTTTCGAAGTGCAAGCCGTTGATGTTAAGAATGCGCTGATAGATTAATAGGCACACGTAGTACATTAAACACATGTACATCACCTTATTGCTCTCATGATCACGACCAATATTGGTTTTGTGTGAAACATTTCGCTGGTCACAGAGGCGGCGTGCGTGTTCATGCGGCAGCTCATCCCCAGCTCCATAGGGCCAAAATGAGAAGCACCATCAACCGAAACAAACGTTCTCAAATCGAAGCCGAAGCAGATCGGCACGAAATTCCATGCGTATAAAGGCGTACCCGATATCCTTCTTTTGCATGTCTAGTCAAGTGATGACACAGCGCCAACTCATCAATATGGCTGGTGGGCGACGTGATCGCTGCGAGCGGGGATATTTGAGCGATCGCTTTCGGGGATGCAATCGCTTACGCGCGATTTCGTGTGCTGGCATCCGATGCGTTGGAGGCCGTCTGTTGCACTGTGCAAGGGGAGGTTGGCCCAGTGCGCATCTTGTGCCCACTGGCGGGATATCTCGCGAAAGTTATCGTATCCCTAAATGTAACTGTATATTTTCAATCTGGCAACGCATAAATGGGGTGACTACGCCGAGCGCACGCTGGCCTCGCCGGGCGTAGCCATGGTAGTAACATGTTTGCATTTGGGTAGCTGTCCCGGCACTCGATTTTGCCAACTGCAGGCAGCTTCGCGTTGTCTTGGAATTCCAGGCCACGTGATTCCCTATCAAGACCGGAACTATAGCTGGCTGTCGTCTGGCTGCCAGCGGGCTGCCAGAACTCCGAAAATTGAAGAGGCCCAGTAAGTAAGGGTCACAATTGAGGCGAGAAATTTCGCGTTCAGCCTCACCAGTGCAGTACTAAGCCGCTTTTGGGTTCGTATTTGACTGTCTGGCACCATGACTGAAACTTATGTTTGACTCATGCGGTGCATCAGCGGCCGTTGACAGTCGGGTGCGATCAACGCGGGCGCGCCGCTTCAGGAAGTTCGGTACAACACGAAGCCGACGCCGGCTGCGTGTGAAAGGCGATGATGCTACTTAAACAAGAGCTGAAAATCTAGGAGCTTTACTACAAACAAGATGGCGGCAAATTAGTGGCATTGGACTTACCTTGAGGTGTCCAGGGGACAGGGACGAAGGCCCTACGCGGCAGCCATTCTCAGCGTTGAATTTTCATCTTCTGCGCTCGAGGGCACATGCCCACGAGGCTCCTGATCTTCTCTTTTTGATGATGATGATGATGATCGCAGCCAAAATTGCTACTGATCGCAGATCGGTAGTAAGCTTAAAATTTAACGCTTTTATCACTGATTCCCTTTAATTGTCGCTGTCAGTCAGTATTACCAAAGCGAGAAAATCCAAATTTAAAGGAAAAGAATAAGCAATATAAAGGAACGTCCGGTAAAGAATTGAAGAAAATAAATAAGTGGAAATTGGAAATATATGGCAAACTGAATCGAAATTTGAGGACAGGTTATAATGCTTTGATGGGAGGAAGGGGGAGAGGGAAATATTCCAATTTTCTATAGGTATGAAGTAGAAAGCCAACCTACGTAAGAGGGAACTCCGTGCGCGTGTGTCCTCAGACCCAGACCAACGCCACATAGAAAAAAATGTAAGGCCACCTCATCACCTCCTCTCCTTGTCAATACGTCACGAGAGTCGGTTGGTAGTGGTGGATGGGGGAACGCTGCGTTTTTACTACGCGGCGCGCGTTCTGAAAACAAATTTTTCCGTGACTGCAACGCTAGAGCGGCAACGCGTGGAGCGTCTTTTTGGTGGTTTGGTGGGGCATGCTGCACCGTAAACGCGACTGCTTTTCTTCGATTGTGCGTGCTTCGTCGTACACGGAAGCGCAGCGATGCCTGGCTGTTGTTGCGCACCAAACTGCAAGTCCAATTATGACGGAGGACCAAGTGCCCGAGTGCACAAGTTCCCATCTGACCGAGCCACTCGGGAAGCATAGCGCAAACAGCTCGCTTTTCCGTTCCCTCGCTTGCCCTCTCGTGATTCGTTGCTGCCCGCGCTTTTCGTCACGGCCGCCATTGCGCCGGGGCGGGACCACAAAATGCGCATACGTCACACTCCCGTGAATCATTTCAAAACCGCGTGGAATCAGCCGCTAGCGTGTTACGGTCGACAAGGACATTCGTTTCGAAGAATGAAAGGCCGTTGCCATAGCAGCGCTAGGAGCAGATGATGCGCCTGTCGTCTGCTCGTAATGTCGTCGCTCGCCTAACATGGCATGGCCCTGACGGGGGTCCAGTTCTTTCGAGATTAAGACGCGATCCGCCATCGCAGAACGTTAGCGATGGTAATTATTGAAAACAACTATTGAAATTAAATGTTGTTCCTCCGCTGTTATAAATATAAATGGTGTTCTTTTTTTAATGTTGAGTGATCTGAGCGCATTTGTTGAGAATGCTCGCCGTTTCACGTTGTTCTCAGAGAATCGCGTTTATCGTTCGGCGGTTTGGCGCTCACGAGTCACGATGGCCGCTCTTATTGTCGCGCTTTTAGTCTCTCGGGCAGCCTCGGCGACGCATCTTTCGCGACGGATTTGACGAGCTGACAGAGGAAGCGTTTCGCGAACACTTCAGGCTCTCGAAGAGCACTGTGCGGTGGCTCTGCGAGCAAATGGAAGACGTCATCGGTGGCCTTCGGACCGGTGTCATCACGACGCAAGACAAGGTGCTTTGTGGTCTCCGTTTCTTCGCGACGGGGAGCTTCCAAAAATCCAGCGGCAGCGAAGAATTCGTATCCATGGGGCTGGCTTCCGTGAGCGAGAGCATTCACGCGGTTGCGGAAGGAATAACCGAGGTGGGCCGGCAACAGGATTGGGCGAGCTGCCCGTTGACTACGGCAGGCAAGACTAGTGCCAAGGCAGCCTTTGCGGATCGCGGCCGCATTCCCGGTGTAGTGGCCCGTGTAGACGGGACGCTCATACCGATTAAACAGCCTGAAGGACTCAGTCCGGGCGAGACTGTGGGCTTCATGCCAAGAAAAGGATTCCATGCATTGAATAGAATGATCGTAAGTACTCACGATCTCCCATTTTTTGCACGCTTTCATCTTTTATATTAGGTTACCGGTTTCATTTAATGTCGTCGTAGTGTGTACAATATGGTATCACGTAAAGCAATATCGATCGTGATCGAGCCCGTTCGGAATTGAATTTCTCGGTCCAGAATGACTCATTTGCTTAACCTGCGGGAGGGAGGTAATCGCGGTGGAAAATTTCGAACCGAATCAAATCGATCGCGATCGATAGTGTCCTTGCGGTACGACTATAAGAGTACGCATTGAACGACTTAGGTGGCTATGATGAGCGTTAATTCACAAATCTCTCGTGAAAATAGGTTCTTGCACATTTCTTGCAATAATTAAAGAAAAATATTTCGCAGATTGCTTTTTACTAGTTTGAGAAAGAATGCAGCTGTGTCTGGGAAAGAATGACGAAATCATATTGGTGCAATAACATTTCATTCAGACTATTTATCTGTCAGCATGACGTGAAATACGAAAATATTCCAGCTCAAATTGATTATTCTGAACCTTTTTCTGCTCGTTTGTTCTGTCCTCCAGGCGTGTGATGCCCACATGCTCATCGTGGACATCGATCCCCGTTTCCTTGGATCCTGCCACGACTCCTACGTGTGGAGGCACTCACCACTGTTGGGCCGCCTCACAAGTAACCTGCGACGTGGAGAATGGGTGCTTGGTGAGTGCAGCAGACATGTTGCAGTCAGTGAAGTATATTACACAGTTATGTTTCCAACATGCAGGAGACTCGGGCTATCCTCTTGAGCCATGGCTGCTGACACCTGTGCCAGGCCATCCAGGCATTGACACTCCGGAGGGGCGCTACAACCGGGCCCATACCTCCATGAGGAACGTTGTGCAGAAGGGTATTGGCGTCCTGAAGGCAAGGTTCCGGTGCCTTCAAAGGTACCCGACCCTTCTTTATCAGCCCAAGGATGCAGCCACAATTGTGGCAGCCTGTGCAGCTCCCCACAACATTGCTCTGAAGGCAGGGGAGCTGGAACGGCAAGACAGCGATGAGGAGGCCGAGGACAACCAGCCACCGCTGCAACAGGACTTGCCCGTGTCCGAAGGGCACCACACCTGCCGGCAAGAAACGCCCAGAGAGCTGCACATTTGGGCAAAGCAGGTGAGGAGCCCGGTTGTCAACCTGTTCTCTGCGGCCCATACCTGGCGTAAAACTCATCTGCGTGCGTTGCATCGTCAGCTCAGGAAGCAACAGCAGGCTCGTCGCGCGGCTCAACCATAAAGTCAGGTGAGTTCTCCTACATAGGCGTGCAACGGCAAACCTCATAATGCTATTGAAAAATTGAAATTGTTGCCCTCGATCAGAAGGATGCAAGGCATTTTCAAAAATATTTGTTTTGATTATTACTGAAATCTCCATTGCGGATTTTCAGAGTGTGTCACACTAACAAAAAGCTTAGGAACAGTGGAAGAGAGACGTTAAACAAGTGTTGCTGGGCAACTTGAATCATGATGGGAACGAAAATTTAAGGAGAATACAAAGAACAGCCAAGCACCTGAGCTGCTGCATGTCTTTTCCGAGTGCTTTTTTCTTTTGTAATTTTATTCTTAAAACAACTAGAAACACAAAATATAAAACAAAACCCTGTTATAACAGGGAATGATGAATACAATACACACAGAGGTATGTTTTGCACCAAGACATGTCGAGCCATTTCGACATTTTTGTCCATGCCTGTAGCCAGCTGGGTAGCTATATTGAAAATTCAGAAGAACATTTCCTTTCACACTGCAATGGGCACATTTTTTATGCAGTATATTCAGCGAGCATGCAGTAAAGCCAGGATACAGCGTAGCTCAAGAAAATGTTATTACTTTGATGTACTTCATGGCTTCAATTATGTATACATGTATACATTTCTGTATACATGTATACATAATAATTGTATACATAATACATAATTAACATTATGTATACATTTCTGTATACATGCTGTATACAGAAATATACATATAAATGTCGGCCACTACATGTTCTGCATTCAGATACACCCCACATGCAACATTTCTGAAGTAGCAACAGTGATGAAATATGTCACAATGAGCTGGACTAACGTGCTGCTGTAGCTGGCAGCCTGCAGGACGCGTCTACGTCACATATCAGAGCACCTTGAAGTACTCTTCAGTATCAAGCGCAGTAATGCACTTTATAGCTGCAGCTTAGCAAATATAAAATTACATGGAAGTAGTAGCAAAAAAATATCACAGCACGAGCCTATGTGGCTAGCCAGAAGTGCTTCATGCAACACTTATTACCCTATCATTATCAAAGTGATAAGCATACAAATAAAAAGCATCATGCAAGCCTGACTAGCACTCTGTACTTCGATATAAATGGCAGGGATAACATCATCTAGTTGAAAACAATATGACTAATACTGTTTTTCTCCGCGTACAAGGCATCAGCTGTTAGCTGGACAATCCCCGTCAGGCACCAAGTAAAGATTTATGTTCAAGAGTGAGCTTCACTATACGTAATGTGTAACACAATTCTAAAGCAGCCATCTAGTGATTTCACGCAGACGCTAGACGCTGGAATTGGAACCTTGCAAAACATAATTGGATCTCAATGCAACAACACAAAGTAGAGGATGAGCGAACACTAGCATGACTGCCATCTAACTCATATGACTGAAACACCATAAACGTATTAATGGTACTTGTTAAAAAATACTAAAACATACTAACGATAAAGTTACAGAAATAGTATGCAATTTCTTGTGGACATAACGGAAATAAGGTAACTGTTCTTCTATTTCTACTATCTTCGAGTAACATCCCAAACTTTAGAGATAAGTAAAAAAATATTTAAATGTACAAAATGATATGAAAGTTATTATAATGAATGTAAATGAGTGAGTACATAAAACGTAATAAACCTACTTGTTTAAGTGAATTAAGTAACAAAGATGAAACAAAATACACTGCACTTCAAATTTGTTACTGCCTTCTTGCAGCCACTGCTTCTTGCATATGCTGGCCCAGAAGCAGCGAAAGCTGGCCCACTGGCCGGAGTGCCTCCGCAACTTGGTCAGCCTGCCGCTCGACAGCAGCCACAACCCGCTCAGTAGCAGCAGCCAGCCGGTCCACAACCTGGCGGATACCACGACGAAGCTAGAAAAGAATAATTACATCAGCATCCATTCCCGCACAATCGGTCAAACACCTCTACAGCAAAGTGGCCTGTATAACGAAAGGCGTGCTGTGCACGAACTTTACAAAGAAGTGAGCTGTAAAACGGATGATTTTGGTGGTCCCAAGCGCTTTAGGTATAAAAACGCTCAACTGCATGTATGCTCATTCAGATTACCACATGTTCATCAGTTATGGGGACAAGGACAAACACTTTCTATGTTGTTGTTTGTCTGCCCCATTCTATCTGTTTGACACTGCAGTATCGCGTATGAAATCTTTCAGTATTGAAGAGAAGCCGCTATAATATACATTTGTGAGAATGCATATGGTTGTGTGTGTAGCACAGGTAGGTTGAAGAAAAACGTTTTTGAGTCCTGTACTTTGCTTTAGAAATCATGGTGGTTAGTCGGTTTGCTCAAATTGTAGCACACATAGTCAAAGAGCCACCACTGGTGCTTGCATTTCCAGTGCTTCCTCAGTACGTACACGCTACACAATGTTTTAATCTTCTGAAAATTCAGTTTTCTGTAGTTCATCACCAGCAGTAGTGATATTTTTCTCTTGACCTTTTTCGATGTGCTATGTGGTAGCATCTGATGCATGTTCCATGATGTGCTTTAAGTTCACGCTGTGGCACATTTTTTTTTTGGTTGTGCTATGTATTTTGATTTTCGTTGCTTAGGTACACGGATTTCACTTAGCGCACGCACTCCCAGCATAAAAGTTTTGGCATTCTGGTACAGGTTGCGGGCTTTGGGAGGACCAGTTGATGAATAATTCAATGTCTGTGCTGCACAGCAAGGCTTGTGGCAGACCTGAAAGCATTGATAGGTATGGTGCCTGCCCTGTTGGAATTTCACCAGTCCGTTTCCTCTAAAGAACCTAGGTGCTCACGAAGTACTTACTAAGCTACCCGGTAATTAGTGTGTGCTTATTTTCATCAACTTTGTAGTAAAATTACGCTGACAAAGTGGCGAAATCTACCCTGTGGTATTTTAAACCACCAACATGAAACCATTATGCCACAATGAAATGAAATGCATATTTTATTCCTGTTCAACTGTCATATAAACTTGTTTTGGAGACAATATATTCATGATTATGATGTGCGAAGTCATCAGTTGCCGATGATGCGTTGCGATGTGAGCTTTTTACTGCCCACAATTAGGGATGCAGCAGTTTCGTAACATTTGTAGCCAGCTCTTTAGTATGCTGAAGCTACTATAGCACGAGCTAGTGTACAATAATAAATATTCCATTATTTTATGGTGAATGGCAGCTTGTATGAAATAATGGTAGTGATGCACTCTACACTGTATTTTTCAGGATCGTCATTGTGACAGTCTGCATCATCATTTGGTCTAATTTGGGATCCTACAAGACATGCTGCTACCCTACGTTTCGTCCCACGGTCAATTGGTAAAGCCAGCTGTCATCCCTATCCAATGGAGGAAATTCGTTGTGGCGACGCTCATATTTCATCTTAAGCTGATGCTAGAACGAGAGCAGAAACAGCATATATTCTGCAAGGGTTTACCGTTACACGCCGTCGGCTACCTACACCCGACAGGCTACTGTCTAGAATACAGGTGGAGTTTTATTCTAGAATATATTTGTAAGCAATACTACTGCTTCTGTTTGCAAGATCAGAGTTCACGATGTATTTTCATACTATAGAGGTACAATAAGACGAGTATAATGTTAAGTTGTTTTGGAAAAAAATATAGGCACTTGGACTGACCAGAAATTATTAAGCGGTACATACCATTTTAATAAATTTTGCTGAAGGAAAGAAAACCTGCATAAATATACAATCACTTCAGCTACAACGCGTCTATGTAGGCAAATACATGCCGTCAAACTTCTTTTAGTGTTGATGTTTGAGCTGATACGGTGTCAGATGCGGTAGGATAGACAGCCACAATGCTGTGACAACAGTTGTAGTGCAGCAGGACACATTAGCTGTAGCTCTTCACTTGCACACTAATACAAGCGCATCACACCCATCAGACTTGGAACGGTGGTTGTTCTGCGTGCTTGTGTTGGCAGCCTTGTTTCCGCATAAGACAAGCCGTTCTTGGTAAATATGCAATTACGTTAAGGCGCATGAAAAGAAGCTTAGGTACTGTATACGTTTTCTTTTGTTTACTTTCGTACCAATGAGATTCGTTTCACTTTTATGTTCTAGAGTGCGATTTTTTTACTATAGTAAGCTCATACTATTTTTAATTATATTTGCAAATGAACATTTTTCAGCTGGTTTGGCGCTTGCACAGCGAGACCGATACACTGCTATCGAGCAGTTACATAATGAACCCTCTGGAAAACGCGAATGCTCGCAACAAAGATATGCGATATATCTGCCACCAACGTCAGTACTTCGAGCTTTCACTGCACTGCTACAGCTTTTTTTACCACAATAAAGAATACTGTGATGTGCAAATGTATACTCTGTTGTATTGTTATTGTGTTTTTCACTCATTTCACTCAAGACATTCCACTCACCTGTGTATACATGCAGGTATAAATCTGAATGCCGCTTCATAACTGGCCACTTGCTCGTTGGGCTGGGATGTTCGTAGGCATGATAAGCTAATTAAACTGAATAACTTGAAGCAAAGTTTACGTAATTACTAGTTACGACTTTAAATTCCACCAAGTACACATGGTCCACACAAAATTGCAGTATATTATGTTGTTTTCCCCAGGCAACCAGCCGCATGGAAATAAAGAAAATTCAAGAAAATTAAAGTGAACGCACCTGCTCGTTCAAAGAGATGATCGCCTTGCTGCAGTATGCTTCGCCGTCCTTAGAGTAGTCAGTGACGATCTACCCTAGTGCACACCGCGCGAACGCGGGTGACTACCGGCGCTTGCGCAAGCAATACACGCATGCAAGCAATACACGCACTAATCGCAGGAATCGCGGAAATCTTCGTCGTTGTTTTTGTTTTATGGGTTTGAAGTCCGCCGCCGTTATATTTCGCGCCGTGCTTGAACTGATGCGGCCTTGTACGATCAGCCACGGGAAACACGTAAATGATCTGGCGCCATTAGTCGTTTTGGAGCACTTGCACGAAGAATACCTGTAGCAGGTCAACAACTGGCTCATGCCAGGAATAATAAGACACTCACTGCACTAGCTTGCAGTCTTCTTGACAGGACGACCGATCTGTCTCGGCGCCGCAGTGGAATAATTCCGTTGCCGAAGCACTCCATGGGATTGCCCCGGTCCCAAAAACGAAGCCTTTTAAAATGCGGAGCAACCTTAACTAACGAAAAGCTACGGAGGCAACTGGCGTCCATCCGAAAAAGCTGACGAGGCGAGTGAGAGATAACAAGGCCGGCATGTTTACGCTCTAAATGCACTCGAGGAGCGATTCAAGGTAGCAGCGAGGCCACCTTGACCTTCTCGAGTAAAACGCTCGAGCTTTCCTTCTATCAAGGCGCCTTTCAAGTGGAGGGTCGAGTCGACGTGGTTTGTGAATACGGAGTTTAGTCAGGCAAGTTTTTGATGCTTTCTATGGCCCCACAACATACGCATGCCTTCTTTCGGTACTCACGCTTGCCGAAGACGCGACGAGTGATTTTAAAGAGTAATAACACGTGAGTGTTTTGCTTGCGCCGGCGGAACGCGCGATAGATAACTCAGAGGAACTGAAAATATCAGAACTTGGAAATTCTGTCTTCTGAACGACTGAAAACAGGCTTGGCCCGCGCACATTTCTCTCAAGTGCGAGTAGAAGTCATTTTGCCAGCGTCTAGCATGGTCTGGCTGATTGCCTGTGTTGTGGCCAACTGGTGTATATAGCTTACTATCGCGTCGGCTGAGGTGAAATTGTTTTGGAAACGCGCAGTCTCCGTGCACTTGTGCTCTTTAAGTGCAGGAAACAATGCTCTGGAAAGGGGGAATGCTTGGAAATCAGACTGTCAAAATTTAGAGCACGGCTTGGAACGAGTTTGGTATTTTGACGGCATATGCGTAAAGGCGAAATGCTTTTGTTTGTAATGTCGCCCTTTCACCACTTTCACACTTTTCCCCTCTACATGCTGTTTTCCAATAAGGCATAAATACCAAAATGTCACATGCGTGTATTTTACTTTGTTCAGCTGATACCGTAAGGTGGAGCTTCTAACGAGTGCTCCTGCTTACCTGGTTCCACATCATCATCATCAGCCTAGTTACGCCCACTGCAGGGCAAAGGCCTCTCCCATACTTCTCCAACTACCCCGGTCCTGTACTAATTGTGGCCATGTTGTCCCTGCAAACGTCTTAATGTCATCCGCCCACCTAACTTTCTGCCGCCCCCTGCTACGCTTCCCTTCCCTTGGAATCCAGTCCGTAACCCTTAAGGACCATCGGTTATCTTCCCTCCTCATTACATGTCCGGCCCATGCCCATTTCTTTTTCTTGATTTCAACTAAGATGTCATTTACCTGCGTTTGTTGTCTCACCCAATCTGCTCTTTTCTTATCCCTTAACGTTACACCCATCATTCTTCTTTCCATAGCTCGTTGCGTCATCCGCAATTTAAGTGGAACCCTTTTCGCAAGCCTCCAGGATTCTGCCCCGCACGTGAGTACTGGTAAGACACAGCTGTTATACACTTTTCTCTTGAGGGATAGTGGCAACCTGCTGTTCATGATTTGAGAATGCCTGCCAAACGCACCCCAGGCCATTCTTATTCTTCTGGTTATTTCAGTCTCATGATCCGGATCCGTGGTCACTACCTGCCCTAAGTAGATGTATTCCTTTACCACTTCCAGTGCCTTGCTACCTATCGTAAACTGCTGTTCTCTTCCGAGACTGTTAAACATTACTTTAGTTTTCTGCAGATTAATTTTCAGACCCACCCTTCTGCTTTGCCTCTCCAGGTCAGTGAGCATGCATCGCAATTGGTCTCCTGAGTTACTAAGCAAGGGAATATCATCAGCGAATCGCAAGTTGCTAAGGTATTCTCCATCAACTTTTATCCCCAATTCTTCCCACTCTAGGTCTCTGAATACCTCCTGTAAACATCCAGCGTTGTGGTTCCACAACGCTGGATTAACGCAGAAGAAGCCCGGAACGAGCATTTACATAGAGCGAAATAAATATTAACCAAGGCGTCTTGCGTCATCATTATGAATTTGCACTTGCACAGATTCGATAGGCGCTTGTAAATATAGTTCGCAATCATTTCAATTAAATAAACCATTCTGCACTAAGAACGCGCGCGAATGGGCAACAAAAGCAAAAAAAAAAAGGAGGTGGGGGCGCCGAGCAGCGCAGCCTGCGTAGCGTGTGCGATCTACCATTCAAAGCGCGCACGTCCAAAACCCAAATCGGAAGAAATCAATCCCATCCGCTTGGTGCGCTACAGTCAATTCGGCCACTAGGCTCTATGGGGGTGTCGGCTCTTGCTGAATGTCTTTCTCTATGACATTGCGCTAAGATATCCCCTCCAAGCTCTTTCATTAGACACGTCGAACACGAAGCGGATGCAACGTGGAATGAGGAGCGTGCACTTTGTTTCAGGCCAACACAGGCGACAAAAGTTACTGTAACATTAGGCCGCAGCAACAAAACGGAGTCCGAAAAGGCATTTCCCTGCACTCCGTGCGGGAAAGGCGACAGGGATTGACGTTCAGAAGGGGCACACAGAACTGGCCGCAAAAGCTTTCCGCCTTCGAAATGCCGCTTGTGCGACGTCAGTTTCTTCAATGAATTTTCCTTTCAAGGTGGTGTCTTGCGCTATTCATTATTTGTTAGATCTTCATGACAGTGAATTGATCTTCCGCCCATGATAGGTATTTGTTGCCTCTAATGATGACTTTTACGGCGCTTTGTGTAATTAGTTCCTTTGGTATTGGTCTCAAATATGATGCTTAGTTTTACGCATCCCCGTGCCGTAATGCCGGCAAAGACGAAGCAGGTATCAAAGGAATAAATAAAATAACTTACGCGCAGTTTGCTGGACACAATGCTTTCAAGCGACCGTGCTTGCGTGTGACCGCTAAACTCTACCTGTCCGGTTCGCGCACGTCGTTCTGCTTGGAGCTTTTGACAACGATGGAGTTAGTACAAGTGATTTCGGGTCAGCTGTTCGGTTCTCGCCGCTCGTTCTGCATTGCGCTATTGCTTGATGTTCCCTTCTCACTGCCCGCTTTGCTTCCTGCTATCGAAAATCACGTAGCACCTACCTTTCAAGTAAGCTCTTCGGTTCACGCGGCCAGCTCTGCTTTGCGCTACTGTTTACAGTAAACTGTACGGTTGGCGGCTCGCTTTGCTTCGCTCTATTGAAGATGACGTAGTACCTACTTTTCAAGTAGGCTCTTGGGTTCTGGCGGCCAGCTGTGCTTTGCGGTGGTGTTTACAGTAAATTGTTTGGTTACCAACTCGCTTTGCCTCTCGATATGGAAAATCACGTAGTACTCACCTTTCAAGTATAGCTCTTTGGTTCGGGCGACTAGCTCTGCTTTGCGCTAATGTTTCCAGTTACCTGTTTTGTTGGCGCGACCAGCTCTTTCAGCTACGGTTTCCAGTAAACGGTTCGCGCAGCCTGCTATTCTATTTTTTCTACGTGCATTCTTCGGAGGAAGAAAGACGAGAAAGCCTGCCTGGAAGCGGAGACATGCCACATTTGGAAAAAATACCACAAATGCATAGCCGAGGCTGATTAGCGATAACCACCAAAGAAATACACTTCCTCGGTGAACACATGCATTGAACTCGCTACCTTCTTTAAGGTGGGACTTTTATATCTGGTTCACTAGAAATAAATTTTCATCATCTTCATCGGACTATTTTATGTACACCGCAGGACGAAGGCGTCTCCTTGCGATCTCCCGTCACACCTGTCCTGCGCCTGCCGATTCCAACTAGCACTCACAAATTTCCTGATTTCATCGCACCACCTAGTCTTCTGTCGTCCTCTACTGCGCTTCCCTTCTCTTGGTACCCATTCCGTCACCCTAATGATCCAACGATTATCTAATCTGCGCTTTACATGACCTGCTCAGCGCCATTTCTTCTGTTAATGTCTATTAGAATATCATCTATAACCTTTTGCACTCTGATCCAAGCAGCTCTCTTTCTGTCTCTCAAAGTTATGCCTAGCATTCTTCGTTCCATCGCTCTTTCGCAGTCCTTAATATGTTCTCAAGTTTCTTTGTCCGTCTCCAAGTCTCTGCCCCATATGTCAGCAGCGGTAAAATGCACTGATTGTATACCTTCCTTTTCAGTGATAGCGGTAAGCATCCAGTCAGGAGCGCAGGATGTCTGCCGTATGCGATCCAACCTATTTTGATACTTCTGTGAATTTGCTTCTCATGGTCATGGTTCCCTGTGGTTAGTTGACCTAGGTAAGCGTATTCCTCAACAGACTCTAGAGGCTGACATGCGATACTGAATCCTTGTTCGCTTGCCCGGTTACTCATCATTAGCTTTGTCTTCTGCAGATTAATCTTCAGCCCCACGCTTACACTCTCTCTGTTAAGGTCTTCACTCATTTGTTGTAACTCGTCTGCAGTGTTTCTGAATAGAAGAATGTCATCGGCAAACCGAAGGTTGTTGAGGCATTCGCCGTCGATCCCTACTCCCAAGCCTTCCAGGTTAACAGCTTAAATATTTCTTCCAAGCACGCAGTGAATAGCATTGGAGAGATTGTGTCTCCATGTCTGACTCCTTTCTTTATAAGTATCTTCCTACTCTTCTTGAGTAGAATTAAGGTGGCTGTGGAATCTCTGTACATCTTTTCCAAGGTATTTACGTCAGCGGTCTGGTACTCCTTGATTACACAATGCCTCTAGGACTGCTGGTATCTCTACTGAATCAAATGCTTTTTCGTAATCAATGAAAGTCATTTAGAGAGGCTTCTTGCACTGTGCGGATTAATCGATAACCTAATTAATGACGTGTATCTGATCCATTGTTGAGAATCCCTTCCTGAAGCCCGCCTGTTCCCTTGGTTGACTAAAGTCCAAGCCTGCCCTTTCCCTTATTGGAGATAATTTTGGTAAATATCATATATAATACTGGGAGTAAGATAATAGGCCTATAATTCATTAGTTCTTTAATGCATCCGTTCTTGTGGATTAGTATAATGTTTTTATTCTTCCAGTTTTCTGTGACCCTTGCAGCTGACAGACATTTAGTATAAATAGAGAGCCGCCAGTTCTTCAAGCATTATGTCTTCTCCATCTTTGATGAAATAGATTATTATTCTATCTTCTCCTGCCACTTTTCCACCATTCATATCTTGCTAGGCCCTTCAGACCTCATCTCTAGTTATAGGAGGAGTTTATGTATCCTGTTCATAATTGTTCCGAATGGCGTTCTCAAAGACACCACAACTGATGAAGTTAAGGCCCATATCGTTGACGTCCTGCGTCGGTGCACTCATAGAACATCTGGTTCTCGCACGCCTCACTAGATACATAGATGATGGAGCATTTCACCCACATACAATGGTTGAATTTCGACCCAAGTTATCGACGAAGGATATTATGCTCAAAATATAACATCAGATCATAGATGCGGGTGAGAACACTCTAGGCACCAAAGCAATACTAGGTCTTGATCTAACTTAGGCCTTTGACAGGGTCATGCACAAGGCAATACTGCAAAATCTCTACAAGCAGGATGTTGAACGTAAAACATACGCGTACATCAAAGATTCTTGTCTGATTATACCGCAAAGATTCCAATTGGAGAATCCAAATCGGAGGCGCCGAAACTAGGTAATAGGTGTACCCACCAGGGTTCAGTCCTATCTCCCTTTTTATTCAATGTGGCAATTATTAGTCTTCCTGCATGTGACTGGAAAACAGACTCCGACACAGCCTATACGCTGACCATATAACACTTTGGATGGCGGGTGGAAGTGATGGGCATGTGGAAGAGATCCTTCAAAGAGCAGTAAACACGGTCGAAGACTACATCAGAGACAAGGGACTGGGATGTTCCTCGCAAAAATGAGAACTTCTGCTCTATAAACCCACATGCCGGGGTAGAAAAAGCATTAGGGAAAGGCCGGGCATTGTGGTCACAGTAGAAGGCAGCACGATACCGATATTGGGGAGTCTGATAATACTGGAACTCCGCATATCCGAAAACGGCCATAACGGAGAAACCATATGAAAACTCACAATAGTGTTCAACAAACAATCTGACTATTAAAACAGTTATCCAACAAGCAGCACTATTTATTGTACGAAAGAGCACCATCTCATCCGATAAATTGAAGCATTAATAATCAGACGTTTTGTATATGTGGTCTCTTAATTCAAGCTCTACGCTGCGGAGAAAGCCAAGATAGAATGCATAATTAGAAGGGCGTATAACCCAGCCTTGGGACTTCTGCCAAATACGTGAAACGAGAAATTCTTGGCGCTCGGCGTGCACAACACACTAGACGAACTCATTTAGGCGCAGAGCGTAGTGCAGTATGAAAGGCTTACACAGAGTTTCGTCGGGAGACACATCTTAGTTGACATCGGAATGACCTACGAAGCATAACACGGAGTGCCGAGAGACATCCCAAGGAAAATAAGGGAACAACTATCAATACCCACGATCTCCAGAAACATGCACCCGGAGTTTCACCAAGATGAAAGAAACGCAAGAGCGAGAGTTCTCCAGAAAAGATTCCGTAGTGCCAGGGACGTGGTCTATGTGGACGCGGCGGAGTGTGCAAATAGAGTATGTCGATAGTTGCTACGAGTCTAGAGAGTGACTGTGAAGTCAGGGGGACGGTAAAAACAGGGAAGGTGGAGGTGGCATGGGGAGGCTGCCTTATCACTGGCAATAGCCTCCACGGAAGCTTACATCGTAGTACGCGACTGCAAGACATCCGTAAAGAAATATGCAAAAGGAAGAATCTCGCCGGAAGCGCTGAGAACATTTAAACAACTTTCGTGAAGATCGCGATATTCACATTAAATGGGCACCCGCACACTCCTCTCTCCCCGGGAAAGAAATAGCGCACAACCTAGCTCGAGAACTGACAGGCCGAGCAGGTGAGACGCAAAAAATACTGGGAACGGAGAGAAACCAGATGACCAGCTTTAGCGACATCACCAAACCAAATTTTAAAGGCCCATTTCCCCCTGGCACATTCCTCACTTAGTAGACGGCATGTGACGGCATGGTGCCTCTTACGAACAGATACATATCCGAACCCGGTGGCCTGCCAGCGCTACTACCCGGACCTTTACACGGATAAATGCAGACTCTGTCAAGAAATGGCGGACCTACATCATATGGTTTGAGATTTGCATCGGACACTCACACAGAATAAAATAAACAAGTCCAGAGAGCAGTGGCAAACCGTGTTTGAAATAAACAAGACCAGAGAGCAGTGGGAAACCGCTTTGCTCAGCTGTGCACCGGAAGACCAACTCAAGGCAATCCAGCACGCCGAAGATGCCGCCAGGGCCCAAGGGCTCGAGGCCGTCATCTATGTAGAGAGGCCTTGGCCTGAAATCTGCTGTGCACAAATAAAGTTTATTCCTCCTCCTCCTCCTGCAATGCATTATGTGCACTCAGGGTTGGCTTAGGCTGAACTGCTGCAATTGTATAAGCTGTATCATAAGTTCTTAAATATAAACGGGAATAATGAAAAGTCTCTTTCCTGCTGCGCATACGAAGTGCCAGATGTCATAATTTGTGTGAAAATCTCCAATATTTTTTTATTACCAACTTTGGTACACATTAAAGTTGGTCAGTGCTGACGCCGTTTGATCTCTATAAATGATAATACTTGCATAAGCTTAAGCAAAAAGTGTTCTACAGTTTACAAGGAGCAGCTTATAAGGAGTCGGAGAACAATACATAGATCACAAATAAATTTTTTGTAAACATTCGGATAACCATTTCGGTACTGGTTCCATGTATCGACGAAAAGTATATTGTTTCTCTGTATTTATTCTTTAAATATTTATCAATTTGGTATATGTGCAATATTACAGTGGCATGAAATCAAGGCGTCACAACAACTCATCTGGGTGGGAATTAACATGGCACAAGAAAGACACTGACCGCAGTGGAAGTAAAACTTTCCCTGTTGTAGTTTATTTTCGTCCGCGTTTGTAGTGACATGTAAAATAAGAATGCAACACTCCAGGATGCTAATTAGAGCTAACTATAGCACCTGCGAAGCTGAATCAAGCCTCGACATAAATGTGTACATTGCAGCGACATCAGTACTTCCCAAGACGGCTACTAGCCGTAAATGGAAGGAGCATTAGCTGGGCTATCAGCTCGCTTGTAAAGGTCTAGAGTACAGCTACAAAAAGTGGCTACTAGCTGTGGCCTTAGCTACATCAAGCTGGATGGTAGACGTCTGCTAGCTACGTGCTTCCTGGTAACTTAGTAACCTCTATTTGCAAGTCCATAGGAATTTCGGTGCAATAATTCCTGCCTTGTTGAATGGCAATGCTAATATTGTTACGCATTCTGTATTCCTGGAAAGCGTTGGATCTCTCTCAGAATGGAATGCCGATATTCGCGTCACGTATCAAAAAGCCGGGTATAAAAAAGCGTTCTTTCTGCACGCAAGAGTAAAACTTATGTATCGCTAATACATGACGAACCTCTTTCTTTAATCTGAAAAGCCTCTAAATAATTCATGTGGCGTGGTGCCCATTCTTTTTTCCAAGAATCCGTATATTCTCCAATAGTGGCTCACATTGATATGAATTGCAGTGTAGACAGATGTGCTCCATCTTTGCCTTTTAAAAATAGCTCACGTACCCGCACACGCTCATTTATGCATCGTCCAGTCTGGCCTACATATGTCTTGCTACAAGACAGCGGGATCACATATACGACTCCGGTGACACATCTGATGTACGTCTTGGCGTGCTTTTCACTGCCACCACATTTCTTACTGCCATCAGCAAGTATGTGTGGGCACAGCTGGGCGAGCTTGCGTGGCGCAGATAATACAAATGGCACCCAATGTCGGCAACATTCTTTTGGTTGACGTAACCCGATGCATACAGCATAAAATCTCCGGCCTCACCATTCTCTGCGCTTGCTAAGCTCTTCTCTTGCGTACGTCGCTCTTGAATTTCTGGAGAAGCAAATCCGCAGCGACAGAAACGAGCGCATGGGAAAACCCAGACTATCGAATTGATTTTAAAAGCATGCCTGCATTGCGTGAGGACACGATTGCGCAAGAGCGGACTCGAGGCAGAGTTTAGCTTTGGCCATCTGATCAGTCTTAGAATGCGCCGGCTCATGTGACATCAATTCCTTTTTTGTCTGAGGCAAATAAAGCCAGCAGGCGTGACCCTTCGCCATGGCGATGTGTACATTAGAAAATTGCAAATAATTGTGCGAAGGTTACTCGAAAATAAAAACCGTTCCCTTGCGCGGACAGTAGAAATTCGCTAAAGGTTTGCATAGAGTGGGATGATATGAGGCAACGGAATGTCGTTTTAAAAGAATTTGAAAATCAGCATATCTAAATACCTTCATTACCTCCACCCCATTAATATGCTGCTGCAAAGAACGATCTATAGCAGATAAAAAACTATTTGCAAAGTGCAGGAACAACATAGGAAACAGAACAAATGCCTTGTCATTGGACATAACAATCGTCATTAAAATTGATAAATGTGACTTTAATATAAAACTCTAGAAGACATAAAAAAGCATCCATGGACACGGCTGAAGCATTTTGGAAGGCAATAGCACCGCTTTCCTAGATGCAACTTCAGACACAATGAAGCAATTTGTTGTGTGGGACACAATAAAACAAATCCTCAATGTCAACGAAAGACATGTACGTTATTAAAGGATGCATCTGCATAAAGTGCATGACCGGTGAAGTATTCTCAGTCAGAAAGTTGTCATCAACAGGTGAATTAACGAGCTTCATTAAAAAGGGGCTAATTACTCTGCCACCTACCGCTTTCACTCCCAATTATCCAGCATTTTAATGGGGAGGGGGGAACTAATGAAAGTATTTAAATATGTTCATTATATTTGCCCCCTGGGAGGTGACAGAGGTCGACAATATTCGTCCCCTCTTTTCACGTATTGTCTCTGCTAGATGAGCCATGGGACGGATAATTTCACAATGACAATTTATTGAAACAAGGAAAACTAAAAAAGAATGGAAACGATGAAAGAGTATAATGTCGTGATGATGAGTGCTGTCTGTTGAATGGTGAAGCCTTGGATGGCGAAATTCTCTACTGCTGCAAAGATGTCGAACATTCCCTGATGGAATTCGATGAGCCATATTCTCAGGAGGGCTGCCCGGCTACCAGGGATCACGCCATTTGGCCCAAAGCCACACTTGCGCAGGAGAAATTTGATGAACCAGCTTACAGCCACTGTGACGACTGCATATAATGAGAAAAAAGACAGCGTCAACATGGCCAGCTTTCTCAAATTGAATCTGTGTAAAAGAAGCAATTACGAGGGGCCACTCACAATACATCCAACCAATCTCGAGTGCTAGATGATAGATTGTTTAAATGGGGACAAAATTGGGAATAAAAGGCGCTCACAATAATTTCTCAAGTCGTTCGTCAATGGCTAAATTAAATATCATAGGCTGCATTGGTTATCTCGCAGCTCGACATTTGCCTTTCACTATAGCGCGCTTGAGTCAGACAGCCAGTTTAGGACAGGGGGATGCTTCTGCAAATAATAAGCTACCTTCAAACAGGCGTGTAGGCAAATGAGATTTTTAGCGATATCTTCGATAGTGGAGTAAGGATAAAAGTGTTTTTTTTTCTTCCAAGATTGATTCCCATAATAAAACCACAGTGCACCTGATTAACCATTCATAAACAATTTCTGAGCACGTGCTGGTGGGCGAGTTGGTTATGCATGATTACAACGAAGGCGCCAAATAAAAGAACAGACGACGAAACACGACACGGGACAACAACGTAGGCGCAACGACGTTGTGCCTACGTGGTTGGCCCGTGTCGTCTTTCTTCGGCCATCTTTTATTTGGCGCCTTCTTTGTAATGAGATAAACAGGTTAGAAATGTTATTTTATATATATATATATATATATATATATATATATATATATATATATATATAAGTTTAATTCAAGCAGAAGCAATGCATTTATCACAATGTTAGGACATAATACATGTATGCCATGGATTCAGTCAACTACGATCTGATTTCAAAAACAAGGATTTTCGACACCCGTTTATTACAGCAAAAGAAATTCATTCAGCAGCTTACAAAACCAAAACTTCCAAACAAGTGTAAGTAAAAATAATGTTGCATACACGGAGTCAGGAGACACATGATGCATGAGCACATATTTAGAGTGGATACCAAAATGTTTCAATAATTTTTAAAGTTTTCAATTATTTTTAAACTTACCAAAATTGTTAGTCAAGAATGACAGCGAGTAATGACTTGCAGGCAATTACATTTTGGCAGTGTTGTAATGAAGATTTCTTTTTTACTCAACATTGCTCACTGTACTTACAATACGTTTTTCGCTAAAGAATTATATATAAGAGGAAGCTTGGCTCTGGCCCAACTCCAACGAGGCCTATTCAAATGCATGTAAAATGCAGAAAGGCTTTTGTGAGATAATCCTTGAACTGTGTTAATGAAATTTGTTGCATTCGAGAGAGAAAGTTAAATTCTAGTTACTTTTCGTAGCGAAATCATGATTTAGGGCCTGAACGCGGCGTATTCAAATACATGTAAAACGCAGAAATGCTTTTATGAGATAAGCCCTCGACCGATTCTAATGATATCTGCTTCATTTGAGAGAGAAAGGTAATTTCTGTTTACAGTTTGAAGCGAAATTTTGATTTAGGGCCTGAATTTTGTTAAAAGAATTTTCAAAAACTCGAAAGTGCGAATAAAAGTAGAAGCACAAAGTTTAGAAGTTAGTAGCTCTCCATCATAAACAGATATCGGGGTTCTGGAAACGGCAACCTTTAGATCATTCCAAGCGGACAAATGCTATTTGTCAATTTATATCTTACGTGAATTTGTTACGTTGTGTACAAGGGTTACGTGAAAGCTGTATTTCCATATTACTAAATTTTTGCAGATTCATGTGCAACATATAAATTTTGTCTACTTTAGATGTACTATCAGATACAATTCACAGAATTCGGATATCATTTTTCATTGCTGACTTAGAGTTTAAAACTTGATAGTTATTTTTCTGAAAATTTGCTATTTTTGCCAAATTTTGATAAAAGATTGAAAATCTTAATCAAAAATTCGAAACGAATAGTCACTAGATTTTAAGTTTTCTTTAAAATGCAACGCACTCCGCCAAATTTGATCACGTGGCTGCCCAGAAAAACGAATTCTCCTTTTACATGTATTTAGATAGGATTGCCCGAGCTAAAGATTCCTCCTAAGCAGTTACTTTATTCACTAGGCAAACTATAAGTGCTGCAGCAGCTTTGACCACTAGCATTTGGAAAGAACTAGAATAGAACGCCTACGGTCGCCCCACGCAGCTGCCTCAAGGATGCGGATGTCACACAGGTGAACTCGGACACCCCATCGTCATCAGCCTATTTTGATGTCCACTGCAGGATGAAGGCCTCTCCTTGGAACCTCAAATTACAAATTTATCGCGCGACCTGCTTACAACTTGCACCTGCAAATTTTGTAATTTCAGCACCCCGCCTGATATTCCGCCATCCTCGACTGCATTTCCCTTCTCTTGACACCCATTCGCCAGCTGTAATGGTCCACCGGTTGCATACCCTACACATTACACGCATTCCCAGCTGCATATCACCAATCTCTCAACCCCCGCACATCTGAGCTACCAAATCAAATCGGCGCTTTTACGACTCCATAGTGATGATTTCTTCGGACGCTGATGCCAGGAGCTGGTCTACGAACATTTTTTTATCGTTTCATTTGTTCGACAAGCTGCGCCTTGTTGAAGCATCAGCCACACTGAATGGCTGCGCTCCGTAGAAGGCTGCGTTGCCAGCAGCAGTGCCATAACCGAACACAGCTTTGTGGGCAAAGGGTTCCCGGGTAACAACACCGTGCTTCTGCATGCACATCCAGCGAGTTGTAGTGTTGGTGCAGATGTCATAAGATGAAAATGAAGATACTCGACCAATGGAAACATTGAAACGCAGTTATCATTAGGCTATGTAACACGTGGAAGGCTGCGGAACATGCAATGAAAAATGCGGGTCTTCTTGTTCTATTTATTGCGTTTCTACAGTGTACTTTAATAACATTCGGACGAAAAATGACGTAGAAGTAATTGATTTCTTTTTCGTCAATTCGAACTGGAATCTGGAGCATGAAATACAACTTCCTACACATCAGTGAGGCCCGCTTTTGGCGTAAGTGGGCTGGCATTACCAAAATATAGAATGTCTTGTTTTAACCATTTCCCGGATCATATACCTTGTCATAAATCATGATTCAGTTGTCCATTTATGAATGCGATGCCCATGCCACGATGCTTATTTTTACTTTGTGCTGCAGGTAATAAATTGTTACATTTTTCCCGGATCGCTCAAGATCCTGAGTAAAAGGGCTTGTATTTTTCTACAACTATGCAAAGAAATGATTGTTTTTGACGTTCCTGAAAACCTCTGCTTCTTGCAGAATTGCTGAAATATGCTGCTGGAACAATTGTTTGATAGCTCAGTTGTTAAATTTAACAACCATGTGGGTGCTGTGGTTTATGTACGCGCCATGTCAATTTGGCAGTTAGCCTTCACCGTGACTATGCGACGACTTTATGGAAATGATGCATTTTGTTTTTTTCTTGTGGAGCGTTACCCGTACTGCAACTTTGTGCTCATGTTGGTATAGCGATTTCGCTGATAGTAAACTCAGGTTATGAGCCGCAACCACCAATTAAGGAGTATTGTCATGCGCGTTTGTTTCTTTCTGAGGCACTAAATATTTTAGCCACTTGTTTGAAATCTAACTGAAAAATGTCTCACTATAGACTGTGTAGAACAAAAATTTTATTAAAATCAAAAGCGTTAATTTTTCACAGTCTGGATACGACTACGTATCACCCATCACTAATCATACATATTATCCCATATATATATATATATATATATATATATATATATATATATATATAAATATATATATATATATATATATATATATATATATATATATATCCCTGTCCTCTGCTACAGATGAATTACAGATACAAAACAATACGGGCTAGAGTATTCCTAATCCATAAGGACATAGCAGGCAACTGATGAATTGTACTACATTAATGAGAGGGTAGCAGTAATGGTAATAAAGCTAAATAGGAGGTATAGAGTGACTGCAGTATAAACCTACGCTCCAACCTCTAGTCACGATAAGGAAAAAAAAGAACGGTTTTATGATGCTGAATTCACGCTGAGAAAAATGGAAGCCGTAGTCATGGGCCACATCAATTCAAAAGCGGGGAAAGGGAGGCTCCTGAACAAGGAATCAGCATGTATGTCATGAATTCTAGGAACACTAAAACAGTGATGTTGGTAGAACTTAAGGAAAGCAATAAGCTCCGAATAATAAATACCATAATAAACACCTTCTTCAGGAAGCGTAGTAATAGGAAGGGGACCTGGAAAAGCGCTAATGAAGAAGCAAGAAATGAAGTAGATTTCATAACATCTGCAGTGATGGCTAAGATTTCCCTGAATACGTGAAGGGAGAAAAAGTAAACTTAGACAAGAAGATACAGGCAAACCTAGACGAAGTATATGTAAATGTAGACGAATTCACGCATGTGCTTGCAAACAAATGTTTAACTTTAGAACATGGAGAAGAACATGAAATAGAGGGAATTAATGAAACCGTAATCAGGCTGGCTTCAGAAGCACCAGTTGAAGTGGGAGGTAAGGAACAAGGCAACCAGTAGGTAGGGTGTCCTAAATTAGAAAGGAGCTGACGAAGAAACTACTAAGGATGAAAGTGTCTAACTCAAGAGATCATATAGAAATAGCGGAGCTGTCAAGACTGAGTAACATGGAGAAAGTAAGGGATATTCAAAATTAAAACGTACCGAAGACTGTATGCACTGAAACATACCCAGAGTAATATCATTTGCAATTTCGAAGATATTTTAAATGCAGCGGAATAATTCTGTAATCACCTGTACAATACACAGGGCAGCCACACTACCGCCATTCGAAGTAGTAATGAACAGACCACGGAGGCTCTCGCTATAACTAGGGATGAAGTTAGAAAGGCCTTAATAACATCGACTTAATCAAAGATAGAGGAGATGTCATGCTTGAAAAACTTACGGCCCTTTATAAGAAATGTCTCACGACTTCAAGGTTCCCAGAGAATCGTAAGAATTCCAACATTATACTAAACCACAAAGTTTTGGAGGACGCTTCAGCTTCGCCTTTGAGAGTGGAACGCGATTGTGTACAAAGTTCCCTGACTGTTTCTCGTGCTTCCGGGCGACCGGAACCTATGTAGCCGTGATGTTTGCCGGGAAACGCTCGCGTTGAACGCTATGCACGAAGGTGGGCTTTCTCGTAGAAACGCGTCCTCTTGCGTGGGTCGCGATGGTTGGATGGATGGATAGATCGATGGATGGATATTATGAGCGTCCCCTTTGGAACGGGGCGGTGGGTTGCGCCACCAAGCTCTTCCTACTATACTGCCTAATATCCTACCTAGGTTAAACAGTGAAAAAAGAAAAAGAAAACACCCTGAACTACCACGCCCAAATTTTCTGATCCCCTATTGCAAACTGTGCTTTTGTACGTCTCCCTCTTTTGTCGTTTCCCTACTTTTCTTCCACCAATCCTCCTGTCGCCTCTTACTAATGTCTCTTGCGGACATGTTTGCTTTACCACTGCTCCCTCTTAACCCAAGGGCTTCAAGGAGGCCAGTGGTGCCTAAATCTACCGCTGGGTAGACGTCTTCACATCCTAATAAATCACGCTCCGTAGTTTCCCTAGCTTTACCGCAGCAAGCACATGCTTTTTCTTCCTTCTTATATCTCGCTTTATAGGTGCCTGTTCCAAGGCATCCCGATCACGCTTCGAAAAATAATGAGCTTCCCTTTGAGTTATCATAAATGGTTTCTTTCCTGACTTCGTTCTTTCCTCTTAAGTAGTTACTCATGGCAAGATTCTTTTTCATTGCCGCCACCCATGAGAATAATTCAGCCGCTCTGACTTTCCGCTTGACCTTCTTCGTTGCTGTGTTGTCCACTCTACAGGCCGCATACTTGCAGGTAAGCTTCCTAGTTCTTTTCCTCCACTGTCAATCAATGTTTTTCCTGTACAGATACCTGAACACACTCCCAGCCCATTTACGTTCTTCCATATTCCTGAGCCGTTCTTCGTACTCAATTTTACTGCAAGCTTCCCTCACTTCAAAACTAGTCCAGCCCATATCACCATGCACAGCTTCATTTCTAGTATTCCCGTGAGCGCCCAATGTGAGGCGACCCACTGACCTTTGGTTCCCGTCGAGTCTTGATTGTAGCCCTGTTTTATAGCAATCCCCATAGCACTCTGTGCTTCATTATGGCTGCATTTCTCTTCCCCTTTACTGTTATGGTTTTTTCCTGTGTTTCCATGTATCCACTACCTTCGTTTATCCATATACCACGGTATTTATATGCTGTTACCCGAGGTATTTCTTGGTCATGTATCTCCACTGCCTGTTCACGGTTTTCATTGAATACCATAACACCTGATTTTCTAACACTAAATTTCAAACCTAAATTGTTGCCTTCCTGTCCACAGATATCAGCCAGACGTTGCAAATCACTTGCTTCTTTGCTTGTTGACTAGCAACACAATGTCGTCCGCATAAAATAAACCTGGAAGTTGCTGCTCTATTACTGTACCCGCCTGTTTGTATGAGAGATTAAACGCCATATTACTTCCTTCTAGCACCCTCTCCATCCTCACCATGTACATCATAAACAGCTGCGGGTTTAAATGGCACCCCTGCATCAGTCGCTTGTTGATATGAACTTTCTCCTCGCTCCTCATCCCTTCCCATTCAACGCAAACGATATTTTCTAGGTAAATCTCTCTCAAAAGCTGTAGACAATCGTTAGCTAAGCCTTCCTCTTCCAGAATATCCCACGAACTCATCATCATCATCATCAGCCTGGTTACGCCCACTGCAGGGCAAAGGCCTCTCCCATACTTCTCCAACAACAAAAAGGCCACATACAACAGTCTGCTTTCTGCTTTTGATATTTCAATACACTGAGTAAGAACAAACAAGTTATCATCCAAACGCCTACCTATCCTGAAGCCATTCTGAAGCTCTCCCAAAATGCCATTATTCTCTGCACTTGCTTGAAGCTTTAATTTGATTGCCTGCATTGCTAGCCTGCATATTACCGATGTAATGGTCAACGGTCTATACGAGTGAATTCTGTCTTTCTCCCCCTTACCTTTACAAATTAAATTCATTCTACTTTGTCGCCAACTGTCTGGTATTCGCCTATCTTTTAAAGTTTTTTCCACTGCTTTCACCAGAGCTTCCTTACTTTTTGGTCCTAGTTCATTTATCAGCCTAACGGGAACCTCGTCTAGCCCTGTGGCTGTGCGCTTAGGAATTTTCTCTTCTACTTTTTCATTTTAAATTTGTCAGCACCACCTCCTTTTCCACTTGGGTCTTTTTCATGGTACAACCTCATCATCGCCTTGGAGAGATTCGGCTGTTGCTTTTCGGATGTAATTTATTGCCGCTTCTCCTTCCAGTCTGTTTTCATCTTCGTCTAGAATATGTTGTTTTATTGTTGACTTCCTGCCTAATAATTTTATGCGGTTCAAAAATATTCTAGGTGCGGCCTTCTCTTTCTCACGTATTTCTGACAACCAAGGTTCACTTTCACCTTTTAATTTTCCTTGCACCAGTATTTGTACCATAGACTTTTTCTCCCGGTATATTTCCCGTTTACTGCTTACTTCATCCTGTGGCAACTGCGCCTTCTTTGCCTGCCTGTGTTCTCTAGATGCTTTCTGTCGTTCGGCAATCGCTTCTCGTATCTCCTTGTTCCACCAGCTTTTCGGTTTCTTTGTTCCTTTCCACGAACATGTTTCTCTTTCCGTATTTCCGTCGTTATTACACTTAGAAGCTCACCATATTCCCACTCTTTACTTGGCCATTTGCCAAGTTCTTCCTCAACTCTAGTGACTGTATTTGCTATTTGTTCAGCGGTCAAATTTGGACTGGCCATTTTGCTCTCCTTGCTGTCTTTCTCAACTACATATCCCATTTTCAAAATGATGCGTTTATGGTCACTCCCTATGCTGTTAAACCCTTCCTCATCGATGACCATTTCTCTTATCTTATATTGAATTCTTTCTGTCATCAAACAGTAATCAATGGTCGATTGCCGGTTTCCACTTTCCACGTGATCTGTCCTTCACACTTAGGCCCTGTATTCACGGTCACAAGGTTATGTTGCTCACAAAGGTCCAGCATTTACTTCCCGTTATTGTCGGTATAGCCATATAAATCCTGTATGTGGGCATTCATGTCACTTCATACGACAATTTCAACACCACTCACGAAACCCTTAATATCAGCACCCGCCGTGGTTGGTCAGTGGCTATGGTGTTGGGCTGCTGAGCACGAGGTCGCGGGATCGAATCCCGGCCACGGCGGCCGCATTTCGATGGGGGCGAAATGCGAAAACACCCGTGTGCTTAGATTTAGGTGCACGTTAAAGAACCCCAGGTGGTCAAAATTTCCGGAGTCCTCCACTACGGCGTGCCTCATAATCAGAAAGTGGTTTTGGCACGTAAAACCCCAAATATTATTATATTATTATCAGCGCTTATGCATTCCACTAACTCTTTCTTCTTCTATGTGAAGTTTTGTCCGGTCCACAAATACGCAACGCCCACCCAAGTTTCTTTCCCACTCATTGTACCTGATAACCAAGGATGCTCTTGACATTGTGAGTTTACTCTTTTCCATTTGGCTCCCTGATGGATGAGCGTTGCGACTGCCCCTCCCTTTCTTTCGACTTAGTTCTGTTGCACCCTTCCCAAACATAATTCTCAATAACTGGCGGCTCTTCTGAGTCTCTAAGGTGCGTTTCTGCAACCGCATACACCCCTATTTCTTCTCTGTGTAACTGCTCCTCAATCTCTTCCCACTTTTCCTTTCTTCTGCCGCCCTGCATGTTTATGTAGCCTATTTCAAGGTGAGATCTTTTTCTTGTTTTCCTCCTTTTTTTGTTATCGACAGCGATGCTCTTCTGGTGTTCCCCTAGGGGACCTTCTTCATTACTATCTACTCTGACCTCCTGAGCGTCCGCGGGCCTTCAGAAAAGCAACAGCGCGACCACCAAGTCGCCAGCCCACTTCTCGTGCTAGCCTGTAATTGAAGTGGATCCCTTCTCGTTTAAAACCACCACAACTTCTCACTTCCCTGTTTACTTCGACAACCTAGAAGCCTTTCACTCGGCTAATTTCCATATTGGCTCATTAGCAGCCACTACGGCTCTTTGTACATGACGGTCACACACAGGCACCTCTGGCACCGTGCACACCACGATCTGCACTTGACGGGATATCTCACGCAAGTCGTCCACCCCCTTCTCCAAGCGCGGGGCTAGTCCAGTCGGAAGCGATGCGGCGGAAGCGAGCGCCATCTGGTAGTGTTTCAAGGAAAGGCGTGCGCTGTACCGTGGTCTCCGAAATATTCACGCGCCGGCGCGCGCAAATGGCGGACGCTGTGGCCTGCCTATGATTGGTAGAAACGCTGGAAAAGGAGTTTGTAGAATTATGGTTTCTCGTATAATCAAATTAGTCACACACTATCATGTCTGAAGGGTGTGTGTATGTCGTACATTAAGATTTTTCTACGTACTTTAGCTTCTGAAATTCAATTAGTTTAATAGCTTCCTTGCGACACATGGAGAGCCTGGGTATGGATGGTTCGAAAACATTTTTGCTGAAGCAACGTCCGACGCTGGATGCCGACGCGTGATGCCGACGTTGATGCCGGATTTCCTGCGACACGGGAACCTTAACGCTGTCTCGTTAAAAGGGAGACGCCTAAAAAATGAAAACTCATAGGCCTATTAGGCTACACTCAGTTTTGTATAAAGTATTCCCGAAGATAATTTGCAATAGAATAAGGGCGACACTTGACTTCAGTCAACCGAGAAACAGGCTGGCTTCAAAGTAACAGGTACTCTACAAAGGATCACATCCATGTCATCAACCAGGCAATAGAACAACCTGCCCAGCACAATACACCTCGCTATATGGCTTTCTTAGATTATGAAAAATAATTCGATTAATTAGAGATACCAGCAGGTCAGAAGCATCACTTAATAAAGGAGTACAAGATGCACACGTAAATATCTTGAGAAATATCTACAGAACTTGCACAACTACCTTACTTCTCCAGAAGTAGAAAGATGCATATACGGAAAAGGGTTAGGCAAGGAGACGCCATCTCCCTAATGCTATTCACTGCGCGCTTGGAAGAAGTATTCAATATATTAAACTGGGAATGCTTTGGAGTAAGGATCAACAACGAATATCTCAGCAAGCTTCGGTTTGCAACTGACATTGTCCAGTTCAGCAACACTAGGGACGAAATACAACAAATGATTGAGGAACTTAACAGAGAAAGTGTACGAGTGGGGTTCAAGATTAATAGCCAGAAGACAAAGATAATTATCCATAGCTGTGCGAGGGAACAAGAGTTCAGCATCACTAGTCAGTCTCTAGAGTCTGTGAAGAAGTTTTTTTTTTACCTCGGTTAATTACTCACCGGGAACCCTGATCACTAGAAGGAAATTTACAGATGAATAAAAATAGGTTGGACCGCATACGGCAGACATTGTCAGCTCCTGACAGGTAGCGTGTAATTATAATTGAAAGGAATGGTGTGCAATCAGTGCATTTTACTAGTCCTAAGATATGGAGAAGAATCTTGAAGGTTGACAAAGGAGATCGAGAACAAGTTGAAGGCCTCGCAGACAACGATGAAAGGAAATTTGGCAGGCGTTGTACTAAGAGACAGGAAGACAGCGGTGTGGATCATAGAGAAAACGAGGATAACCGATATTCTAATTCACATTTAGAGAAAAAACTGGAGCTGGGCAGGATATGTAATGCGCAGGAGGGGTAACCAGTTCACCATTAGAGTTACATAAGAGTATGGAAGCGCAGTTCAGGACTGCAGAAAACTAGGTGGGGTGATGAAATTAGGAAATTCCCACGCACAAGCTGGAATCAGTTGGCGCAAGACAGGGTTAGTCGGAGATCGCATGGAGAGGCCTTCGTCTTGCAGTAGACCTAAAATAGGCTGCTGCTGCTGATGATGAACTTCATACATACATACATACATACATACATACATACATACATACATACATACATACATACATACATACATACATACATACATACATACATACATACATACATACATACATACATACATACATACATAAATACGTAAGTACGTAGGTACGTACGTCCGTACACATCCCACACGCACATGGCGAAACAGCGTCGTTAGAATTCCGGCGGCCATCGCGCGCGCGAACCTGCATAGAAATATTTAAATGTGAGCGCACGCGCGATTAGGGAGAACGTATGTTGATCGGCGTGCCTGATGTGAAGGCAATCATGTCCGAAAGGCGAGAGGCTGCGGAGGGGAGGACATGCCCTTCCCGGGGGCTTCCTCTTTCCAACAGCTCCAGTCCCATCCTCCCATAGGCGAATTAACTCCAGGGACCCCTCGCTGTAGACGCAGCCTTCTCCGACTACCCTCCGTTCATCTCGCACAATTATGATTTATTTGTATCCCTTCGCGTTCGCGTTAACTTCTACCGCAATGTTGCGGCCTTGGATGCTGCACCCGGTATTGACCTGTGCAGCCGCCTCAAAGTACGTGCCACTGTCAACGTACCAATGAGGGCAAAAGCACTCAGCGAGAACACGTGTAGGTATTATTTACTGTGTGGACCCATCTCTCTCTTGACGCCGACACTGTGCACCACCACATCGAATGATCGGTACGGGGCGTACCGATCCTTTCCTTTCGCGTAGTAGTGGCGACGTGAGCGTCACTTTCGCCCGCAACGTTGTGCCCGTGGACTTGATCCGGTTCAAGCAGCGACACCCGGTCCGTTCTAAGCTGCGGCGACCACTTCAGTGCGACCACGCCAGCGCGACTTGTTCGCATGACGCCCGCTGCCTCCGTTGCAGCCAGTGGCATGCAGTGAAACATTGCATATCGCAACGACCGTGTTGCGTTAACTGCAGTGGCAACCACGCTACATTAAAGTCAGCTGCCCTCACTGGCAGCTGGAGAGAAAGACAGTTATGTTGTTGTTCACTCAGCAGCCCATCACGCGCAAGCGGGCCCTCGAGTTAGCTAAAGCTCGCGCCGCATCTGCCCAACTCCACGAATAGCAGACAGCCGCTCTTCGCCTGTCCGCGAGCGTCCAGTCCAGTCTGACATCTCCTTTAGCGACGTCCTGCGCGGCCACAGTGCCCAAAGAGCCGAAGCAGCGCCGATTCATCGGCCCGTAGCTATCCCGGCCAGCGACCCAAGGGCTGCGCTGATTGCGCCTATCGCTGCAGCCGTACGTGGTGCGATGGATATCACCCCGATCATCGATGACACTGCACGCCAAATGTGCGCGGCGGCCCTCGCCGCACAAGAGGCCCTGTATCTTCATGGGTAGGCGCGGCTCAAAGCGCCGCTTTGGCTTTTTATTTTTTTAGGACTTGCCGCCTTCCTCAGGTTTCTTTCTTAGTCATATTTCTCTCCTCACTCGCCTTCCCCGTGCATGTGCTCTTGTGCTCTTTCGCACGAGCGGCAGTTAAGGCGCTGCACTTATCTCTTCTTATATCTTAAAAATAGTAACATTCTCTAGAAAGGGGTGGTGACACATAGCCACCTAGCCTGTTTGAGCTTACCAGGTAATGTATACATATTTATCAGTTCAGCGTTGTGTCCATATTTTCTTAATGCTATTTCTTTCATTAAAACATGCCTCAAATTAATTGATGCGCGCACATCGTGACGGTCGTGGAGGCAGCGTAGCTATCTTGATAAAAAGCCGTATCATATGTTTACGGAAGGATGAAAGAAGAGAGAGGAAGATCGCGGGACGCTGGTGGCTGCGTGGTGTTGGTGGTCAGCCATCTTAACTACTCTGACTCATTTTGTATATATATTGTAAATACACTCTTTCTACACTCACAACGTCACCGTAACATATTGTTGAAAGGTGCGGGGTACCACGGCTGGATACGGAGCTCCGCAGTGGACGTCGGATCACTGTCCGCGCCATGAAGGCCGGTGAACACGCGGGATCAATGTCGTTGCCGCCTCCTACGTCACCGTCGCCAGGTACGTCGCTGTCACCTTCGGTTGTCGTGCAACCCAAGGATCCTGCAACTGTCAGCGGGACCGATGGTGCCGACGTTGAAGAGTGGGTGGCCATGTACGAAAGCGTGAGTGGAATCAACAAGTGGTATCCTACGCTTATGCTAGCTAACCAGTTGTTCTACTTAAAAGGCACGGCAAAGGTGTGGTACGAAAACCACGAAGAGGAGCTAACCAACTGGAACCAATGCAAACAGAAGTTGACAGAGTTTTTTGGCAAACCAGCCGGCCGTAAAATTGCCGCAAAGCAGGAACTGTCTTCCCGTGTGTGGTCATCCACGGAGTCCTACGTCTCGTACATCCAGGACATGCTGGCACTTTGTCGTGAAGCCAATCACGACAATACCGAAGATGATAAGGTCGGGAAGGTGCTTATGGGCATTGCTAACGACGTGTTTAATCTGCTGATGTTCAAAAGCTGCTCTACAGTTGGTGATATTATCAAACAGTGCCGACCATTCAAGCAGGCAAAAATTCGACGCATTCGCCAGACTTCCAAATGCTGCCGCAACGTCGACGTGTGAAGATCAACCCACATAGCAGTATGCGCCGCCATCAGAAGACGTTGTGCGAATCGTTCGACGTGAACTGGATGCAATAGCGCCCGCAGGTTTCTGTTCGTGTAGCCCTGATGCTACCACTTCTTCAGTTCCCTTCGTACAAGCCATCCTTCGCCAAAAACTTGAAAACATTGGTTTACATTCTGTCCGTGCTGTCGCCAATGCCAGAGCTAATGAACGCCCTTCTCTATTTTCGCTCCACCCTGACGCTTCTCTTCGCGTTATCGCAACCCGACTCAGTGGAGAACTGCGGACAACCATCCGATATGTTTCACCTGTCGCCGCAGTGGTCATCTCGCCCGATACTGTCGCAACTCATGGCATTCAACACCTCACACGCTGACCAACCTGAACCGTTTTAATGGAAATACCCGCAGTGTTTCACCCACCGTCGAGTCTAACAGCGCCGACAACTCTGCTATCAACACATGGTAAAGTCACTCACCATCGGAGCACGGACAACCGTCTCGTTCACCACAAACGCGTCCTCCATCTTCCCGTTCGCCGCAGCCACGTCGCCATTTGTCCCGTGTAGCTTTTGGCCCCACCCTTTCATAAAACTAAGAGATGCAGCCCTCGGGGTGGCGCTGCATTGCCTACTACTGCAGCAAATGCTCTGTCTGTGCCCACAAAGAAAAGTGTATTTGACGGTAAAATTCACGGCGTACCTGTCCAAGCGCTCGTCCACACTGGCTCCCACGTTCGGTGATGAGTGCTAGCCTGCGCAGACGTTTAAAAAAGGTCTTCACCCCAGCAGCTGCCCGAGTGCTTCGTGTGACCGACGGCGGCGTGCTGGTTGTTCTTGGAATGCGTTTAAGTATAGCCGACAGCCCTAGTTATGTTCTCTTTGCAGTGATCAACAACTGCACTGATGACATTACCCTCGGATTGGACTTTTTATCCCATCATTCCGCTCTCATGGACAGCGCAAACGGCGTTCTTCATTTGAAACTGCCTCAAGTCGCCGATGCTCCGCGCACCGCTCCACCGCACTTATGTTCGCTTCACGATGTGCGTCTGTCACCTAAGGCAGTCACGTCTATTTGACTGCATAGCCACGGATTTCTGACGGTGAATATGTTCTTCGTCCCATCATCGACGTGCTTCTGAACCGGAACGTTGCTCTTCCACATACGCTGCTGACCATTACAAATAGCGGCGTCTTTCTTCCGCCTCTGAATTTCAGCTTGTGCCCTCAAGCTCTTCCAGCCGGCACGTTCATGGCCAGCGTTTCTAATACTTCCGAATTTGAAATTGAAAGTCTCGATGTCGAAAGTGGCTTCTTAGAGTGAATTGCAGCTCACAGCTCTGGTTCTCTAACGGATGACTTCGCGAACATGATTGCACGTGACCACACGTCTGCACAGGACACGCACATACTTCTCTTTCTCGAATCGTGCCGTGACATCTTTTATTTCGGCGACAGGACTTTAGGACAAAAGTCGGTTCACCACCCTATGAACATTGCAGACGCGAATCCTGTTCGCATCCCTGTCGCGTATCGCATGCAGAACGTAGAGTCATCCAATGAGAAGTGGACAAAATCCTCCGCTAAGGGGTCACCGAACTATCAGCCAGTCTTTGGGCTTCGCCTCTTGTCCTTGTGAAAAAAATTGTACCTGGCGTTGTCGCGTCGGTTATCGCCATTTAAAGAAGATTACCGGAAAAGACCTCCACCCGCTACCACGCATCGATGACGTCCTTGGACTGCCTTCACGGAGCTAAATACTTTTCGTCCATCCATCTTCGATCCGGCTACTGGCACATTTCAATTGATGAAATTGACCACGAGAAGACGGCCTTCATAACGCTGGATAACGTGTATCAGTTCATAGTCATGGCCTTTAGCGTATGCAATGCTCCTGCGACATTGGAACGCATGATGGACTCTCTTCTGTCAGGCTACAAATGGGCCACCTGTCTCTGTTACCTTGACGACGTTATTGTTTTTCCTCCCACATTGGGCAGCATCCTTAACCGAGTCGCTGCCATTCTTGCGTTCTTCCGAAATGTCGACCTCCAACTGAACTCCATGAAGTATCAATACGGGCACCCTCAGATTACCGTGTTGGGGCACCTGGTTGACACGTACGGTGTCCAACCAGATCCAAAAAAAGTTTGCGCCGTACGCAGTTTCCTTGTGCCACGTTCTGCTTCAGAAGTGCGATGCTTCGTCGGCCTGTGTTCTTACTTTCACCGCTTCGTCAAAAACTTTGCCTACGTTGCTCAGCCTTTGACAGACATACTAAAGAAGAACACTCTGTCCTCACGGCGCCTTCAGCAAGCTCACGCGTTCGCCGCTCTCATCGGATTTCTGACCACCCCTCCCATACTTGCCCACTTTGATCCATCTGCGCCGACCACTGATGGAAACGGCCATGGCATCGGCGCTGTTCTCGTCCAACACCATAATGGTACCGAGCGAGTGATAGCTTACGTCAGCCGCATGCTGTGACCTCCTGAGAGAAATTACTACATCAATGAGTGGGAGTGCTTGGCTTTAGTTTGGGCTGTCGCCAAGTTCCGGCAATGTTTGTACGGCCGTATGTTTGCAGTCATTACATACCAAGACGCACTCTGCTGTCTGTCTTCCCTCCGAGACCCGACAGGGCGGCTTGGTCGCTGGGCTTTGCGGATCCAGGAATTTCCTTTTGCTGTCAATTACAAGACTGGACGCCTCCTCGAGGACACTGACTGCCTTTCTCATCGCCCGTGGATCGCCCTAATCCTGCTGCGCATGATCTGGTCACCTGCGCCATGGCTTTTACTGACATGACCAACATGCGCGCTGAACAACAGCGCGACGAATACTTACAGTTCATCATCATCATCATCAGCCTGGTTATGTCCACTGCAGGGAAAAGGCCTCTCCCATACTTCTCCAACTATCCCGATCATGTACTAATTGTGGGCATGTTGTCCCTGCAAACTTCTTAATCTTATCCGCCCAACTAACTTTCTGCCGACCTCTGCTACGCTTTCCTTCCCTTGGAATCCATCCCGTAACTCTTAATGACCATCGGTTATCTTCCCTCCTCATTACGTGTCCTGCCCAAGCCCCCCATTTCTTTTTCTTGATTTCAACTAAGATATCATTAACTCGCGTTTGTTCCCTCACCCAATCTGCTCTTTTCTTATCCCTTAACGTTACATCTATCATTTTTCATTCCATAGCTCATTGCGTCGTCCTCAATTTAAGTAGAACCCTTTTCGTAAGCCTCCAGATTTCTCACCAGTACGTGAGTACTGGTAAGACACAGCTGGTATGAACTTTTCTCTTGGGGGATAATGGCAGCCTGCTGTTTATGTCCTGAGAAGGCCTGCCAAACGCACCCCAGCCCAGTCTTATTCTTCTGATTATTTCAGTCTCATGATCCTGATCCGCAGTCACTACCTGTCCTAAGTAGATGTGTTACCTTACCACTTCCAGTGCCTCACTACCTATTGTAAACTGCTGTTTCCTTCCGAGACTGTTAAAAATTACTTCAGTTTTCTGCAGATTATTTTTAGTCCCACCCTTCCGCGTTGCCTCTCCAGTTCAGTGAGCATGCATAGCAGTTGGTCCCCTGAGTTACTAAGCAAGGCAATATCATCAGCGAATCGCAAGTTACTAAGGTATTCTCCATTAACTGTTATCCACAATTCTTCCCAATCCACGTCTCTGAATACCTCCTGTAAACACGCTGTGAATAGCATCGGAGAGATCGTATCTCCCGGCCTGACGCCTTTCTTTATTGATATTTTGTTGCTTTCTTTATGGAGGACTACGGTGGCTGTGGAGCCGCTTAGATATCTTTGAGTATTTTTACATACGGTTCGTCTACACCCTGATTCCGCAATGCCTCCATGAGTGCTGAGGTTTCCGCTGAATCAAACGCTTTCTCGTAATCAACGAAAGCTATCTATAAAGGTTGGTTATATTCCACACATTTTTCTATCACCTGATTGATAGTGTGAATATGGTCTATTGTTGAGTAGCCTTTACGGAATCCTGCCGGGTCCTTTGATTGACGGAACTCTAAGGTGTTCCTGATTCTATTTGCAATTACCTTAGTAAATACTTTGTAGGCAACGGACAGTAAACTGATCGGTCTATAACTTTTCAAGTCTTTGGCGTCCACTTTCTTATTGATTACGATTATGTTAGCCTTTTTCCAAGATTCCGGTACGCTCGAAGTCATTAGGCATTGCGTATGCATGGTGGCCAGTTTCTCTAGAACAATCTGCCCACCATCCTTCAACAAATCTGCTGTTACCTGATCTTCCGCAGCTGCCTTCCCCCTTTGCATAGCTCCCAAGGCTTTGTTTACTTCTTCCGGTGTTACCTGTGGGATTTCGAATTCCTCTAGGCTATTCTCTCTTCCATTATCGTCGTGGGTGCCACTGGTACTGTATAAATCTCTATAGAGCTCCTCAGCCACTTGAACTATCTCATCCATATTATTAATGAGATTCCCGGCTTTGTCTCTTAACGCATACATCTGATTCTTGCCAATTCCTAGTTTCTTCTTCACTCATTTCAGGCTTCCTCCGTTCCTGAGAGCATGTTCAATTCTATCCAAATTATACTTCCTTATGTCAGCTGTCTTACGCTTGTTGATTAACTTCGAAAGTTCTGCCAGTTCTATTCTAGCTGTAGGGTTAGAGGCTTTCATACATTGGCGTTTCTTGATCAGATCTTTCGTCTCCTGCGATAGCTTACTGGTATCCTGTCTAACGGAGTTACCACCGACTTCTATGACACACTCCTTAATGATGCCCACAAGATTGTCGTGCATAGCTTCAACACTAAGGTCCTCTTCCTTAGCTAAAGCCGAATACCTGTTCTGTAGCTTGATCTGGAATTCCTCTGTTTTCCCTCTTACCGCTAACTCATTGATCGGCTTCTCATGTACCAGTTGCTTCCGTTCCCTCCTCAGGACTACGCTAATTCTACTTCTTACCATCCTATGGTCACTGCAGCGCACCTTGCTGAGCACGTCCACATCTTGTATGATGCCAGGGTTAGCGCAGAGTATGAAGTCTATTTCATTTCTAGTCTCGCCGTTCGGGCTCCTCCACGTCCACTTTCAGCTATCTCGCTTGCGGAAGAAGGTATTCATTATCCGCATATCATTCTGTTCCGCAAACTCTACTAGTAACTCTCCCCTGCTATTCCTAGTACCTATGCCATATTCCCCCATTGCCTTGTCTCCAGCCTGCTTCTTGCCTACCTTGGCATTGAAGTCGCCCGTCAGTATACCGTATATTGTTTTGACTTTACCCATCGCCGATTCCACGTCTTCATAGAAACTTTCGACTTCCTGGTCATCATGAATGGATGTAGGGGCGTAGACCTGTACAACCTTCATTTTGTACCTCTTATTAAGTTTCACAACAAGACCTGCCACCCTCTCGTTATAGCTATAGAATTCCTGTATGTTACCAGCTATGTTTTTATTAATCAGGAATCCGACTCCTAGTTTTCGTCTCTCCGCTAAGCCCCGGTAGCACAGGACGTGCCCGCGTTTTAGCACTGTATATGCTTCTTTTGGCCTCCTAACTTCAGTGAGCCCTATTATATGCCATTTACTGCCCTCTAATTCCTCCAATAGCACTGCTAGACTCGCCTCAATAGATAACGTTCTAGCGTTAACCGTTGCCAGGTTCACATTCCCATGGCGGCCTGTCCGGAGCCAGGGATTCTTAGCACCCTCTGCAGCGTCGCAGGTCATACCGCCGCCGTGATCAGTTGCTTCGCAGCTGCTGGGGACTGAGGGCCGGGGTTTGATTGTTGTGTTCATATAGGTGGTTGTGGCCAAGTACTGCACCAGGGTGGCCAATCCTGCTCTGGTAAGGGAGTGCGTTACCGCTTCTGGTCACCGGGATCCATCATCGTCATCCCGAAGTCCATCATCGCCAGAGTGCAATCTTCCAGAATTGACGGCACGCGCCGCATGTTCGCGCTGACCACGGTATCTTTCACCGCAGCATTATGACCCCTGACAACCCTGAGTTGCTCCTTGTCCGTCCTCATCATCTGCTATCCATCGCTCTCGAACTGCTTCACGATGCACCGACGCGATACACCTTGTAGTTTGGCGTACATACGACCGCGTACGACGCCTGTACTTCTGGCCGGGTCTCTATCGCTCCGTGCGTCGCCGTGTCGCACCTTGCGAATTGTGTCAGCGCCATAAAAAACCACCCCTGCCACCTGTCAGACGACTCCATCCAATTGGAGTTCCCTCTTAACCGTTCTTTCGCGTAGTCCTTGACCTGCTTGGCCCTTTTCCGACGACGACTAGAGGGAATAAGTGGATCGCCGTCGCTACTGATTACGCGACACGCTACGCCATAAGAAAGGCATTGGCGACTAGTGCGCCTCGACAGTTACAGACCACGGGCGCTCGTTCTTGTGCGAGTTGTCGACGACCTCCTCCGCTCTTGTGCCACTGAGCACAGGCTGTTCACCGCCTAGCACCCACAAACGAACGGTCTTAAAGAACGTCTCAACCTAACAATCACAGAGATGCTGTCGATGTACGTCTCCAACAAACACCGCGACTGGGACGCCACGCTTGCTTGCGTGATGTTCTGGTATAACTCGTCCCGACTTGACACCGCAGGATATTCACCCTTTTATATTTTGTATGGTCCCAAGCACACGCTGCCGTTTGATACCGTCCTCCCTTCTGTACCACGTGTTCCCACTGAGTACGTTCGTGAAGTCATCGATCGCGCTCACATGGCACGTCAAGTCACCCGATCTCGTTTATTAGCCTTGCAGCATATAGAAAAAGAGCGTTGCGACCGCTGCCATCGCGATGTTAAGTTCGCACCATGTGCTTGGGTGCTCATCTGGTTCCCATATCGTTGGGTTGGCCTCTCCCAGAAGCTTCTCTCGTTACACAGGGCCTTATGAAGTCCTACGCCAAGTTAACGACGTAAATTACGAGATTTCGCCGCTACAGTTTGATTGAGCTTCAAGTCTGACGCCTGTTGACATCGTGTACGTTTAGCGACTTAAGTCATACTTCGCTCGCAATTCTTCGCCTACCATCCACCGAGACGGCGCTTCACCACACGGGGGTCCTGTTAGGGAAGGATGAAAGAGAGAGGAAGAAAGAGATCGTGGGATGCTGGCTACTGCGTGTTGTAGTTGGTCAGCCATCTTAACTACTCTGACTCATTTTGTATATATATCGTAAATACACTCTTTATATGCTCCCAAAATCGCCGTAACATATTTCATGAAGCGCCTGGAATAGACAACCAAGAAAGTGATTGCTCGACTACTAGTTCGATAATACGTCATTGTTATTAGGTGCTATATACAGAGGCCCTTCAGCGCCTGAAAAATACCTCTTGAAGGTGCATAATTACCTACACGACAGTATAAATAACCGACGAATTTTTTATTAACCGGTCATTTTAATCTAGCTGTAATAGGCTGGGATAAGTTTTGTCGGCAACAGAGATGCAAAAAACTGTTTGCACTTGTTTGATATAATGTTCGGTCTTTCTTCTTCGCAGATCGTTAGAGAACCTGTGAATCTCCAAGAAGATGCCTGCACAGTACTTGATCTTTCTTGAGTATCGCAGTCGCTACCACCACATATAGGCATTGAAGAGGGGATTTCAGATCGTGAGATGCTGGTTATAACATTTTTTATTTCTAGTACGAGCGCTAGCTGCAAGGCCGAACGATCTCGGACAGCTTTCAAAGAATATAGGCGAGCTAATGATGAGAGTGTTATTGACTACTTAGAAGAAAGCTTGAATAGTTTCTCAGCTGAATTGTCCAGAGGTGCTAACGGTCTCTGGGTTAACCAAAGAGGCTATAATACATTGCAAAAGTAACTTCATACCAGCAAAATTCCAAAGAATTGAGTGGTAATCACCGTGGACCATGCCGTGCAGAAATCACGAACAAAAAAATTAAATATACCAAGAGAAAATGGGATAATTCTGCAGAGATAAGAGAGCTCAGTGCAAAGCTAAGCTTAAAATAAAAGCTACAAAGGACTTCTCTTTAGATACGTTAAGGAATATCATAAGAAGTCGACCGCAAAAAGTATGGCACTACTTGTCGAAACCAGAATGCGCTAGCCGTAATATAGAAGTGGTAGATTTTGTCATAGAAGACATGCACGTTGTAGCAAATACATTTTACAACTATTGCCAATCCTCGCGTGGATATTTTCACGTGCACGCCTACCTCGGCTGCGGCCGTGGCAGTCGATTACAATCGCATGGGCGAAATTGTGATAACAGAGTCGGGCATTTGAAACTTGCTTTCGCATATAGACACATTGAAGATGCCAGCGGTGAAGAATCTAGTAAATGTGTTTTGAAAACGATACTAATTGAGGATATCAGATGCATCAGAATTGAACACAATGTAGTAGAATGAATATCAGCCTGTCTATCAAACCGGACTCTGTATGTTGCCATAAGATAGTATGACTGTCACCAACTCGAAGTTTATACAGGGGTGCCACAGGGATCCATATAGGGTCCATTATTATTTCTTATGTACGTTAACCACATCACATGTTGCGCAGAAAATTGAATGAAATTGCGTCTTTTCGTTGATGACTTCGCAATTTACACTTGCGTGCGAGGAATCGACGATAAGCTTAGAATAAATACTACACTAAACAATACAGCCCGTTGCATGTGGCGAATGAAAATATAATCTGAAGGAAACAGATTATATGGCAATAACTCATAGAACTACGATATTTAGTTTGAATGATATATTAATAGGTAACAATTCGTTAGAAACTCACAAAATAAAATATTTAGGATGTGGGGAACAAGGTCCCTTCGCTCGCCTCGTTCCCCAGCTCACGCGTTGTGATTACTTCGGTCTCCGGGAACCGCAGCCATAACAGCAAATTGGCAGACACGGCTAGCGCGCCAGAGCTAATTTCCCGCGCAAACCTTACTTCTCCCTCGCGGGGTCGAGTCACCGTGTAAGCAATTGTCACCGGGATGCGCCCTCATTGGACTCTCGAGTGGCGGTCCTCGCGCGCTCTCTCTTCCCGAGCTCTCTTCCACTGAGCGCTTTATCGCCAGGGTTGCCCGTTTGGGCTATTACTAGCCAAATTGGGCTACGTTTTATGCGGGTTGGCGTCGAAAATTCTAAGTTGGCCACATGGCGATATTTTGGCTATTTTTGTCTTTAGAGCTTCCAAGTGCTGAGTACCGCGTCAGCACTGACGAAATTTGGGAACGCCGGTATATGAAGACCCAAAGCTCATTGCTGCTGCAGACATGTATTCAATCTCTAAGGCTGTGTTTTAGGCAATGTCGGCGCTGGCAGTATGGCGTTAAGTCATGGCATCCATGTTTGTGCATTATTCTAGCACCAAGCTCTCTTTCTTTTGGTTATGATTTCGGCGCCACCTGCTACCGGTTCACAGGTGGTTCAACAAGAAAAACGATGGGGCTTAAATCTGTCGAGTGCCTGTTCCGTGCTCGAGTCTATACAGCAAACTATTAAGTGGACTTCCACAACAGCTTAAGTATTCGCAGGCAAGTCGTAGTGATACATTATCGCCCGTGGTCCTTCAATATTTATCAAGTGTTCCTCGAAGCCTATTGTTTGGTTGGTTTGGTTTGGTTTGTTTGGTTGGCTGAGATTCGAGATGGCCTGAATAAATCACGCGTGCCTGGCGTGTTTGCTGAGGCTGTCACTGACCACGCGGAAATAGGAGAGGGAAACTAAGTTGTGGGAAGGCGAAAAGCAGGCTTGCTTTCCAATACATTTACTTTTGAGAGTAAGGACATCCCTTTGTGTTGTGGCTTACCAAACTTTCAACTCTCAATGGCAACTGCTTATGTGGGATGGGCTAACGGTCGTACCACCCTTTTATTTCTCTCTTTCACCTATAACAATCGAGATGAGGTGCTTGCTCCTCAATCTAGATTGTAATCACTAAACCTGATAGATCAGTAAGACTCCATACGATGCAGCGCTGGTCTGGGCCGTAACCACTTAGTGGTAGAACAGTCAGACTTGGTTGGTTGTATGTAGTGACAGTTATCCTAGGCTCTAACTTAAGAAAAATAGAAGAATAAGGCGCTGTTTACTTGTGTGTTTTGAATCTGTGTTTTTTTGCTAATTTTGCATTTGACTGTGTAAATATTTTTGTTTGCAATATATATTCAAGTTTTGTACCTCCAACCTGCCTCCTGCTTCATCAACGCCGATAATCACCTTGAAGAGACTTTGATCGACTCCAAAGAGAAAAGAACAAACTTAACTGGCACAGTCGAGAGGATAAGCGAGCTCTACAACATCAAATACTGGACCAGTGGTGAGATCAAGTCATTCAACGACCACTTCCTGCACCTTCGAGAAGATACCACAGCAGCCGAGCCCGGCACCGCGGAGGAGACCTGGAAACGACAGTGCATTCAGCAACGGGTGAGCAGGATTTGTTGCGTCTTTCTGAACTTGGCATGGCAGTTGATGTGTAGAGCACATGGTGAGGACACGCGGGAGCGCGGAGAGAATGGAGTCTAATGGAGTTGAGGGCGTGACTGTAGCGCAAATGGATCGGAATCAGCAGTTATGAAATGACGATATTCTAAATTCCGATAAGTCAAAAGAACTGAGAGCACCCAATCAGGGCCAGTAATTGTCGCAGCAGGCATCTGAGCCTTTGCAAACTCCGAATAATACAAGAACGCTCGAAATTGAAATGCAAAGGCTCAGTGCTCAGACTACTTCTACAGAACTTCAGATTGAGTACGAAAGGCTGTTGCAGACAAGGACAAATGCTGAACGTCTCAATGGCACGTTGTCCAGTACTGGGTCGGAGCGGGGCGATCGGAGGCGAATAGGATTCGACTCCATCGATCGATGCGCAAAAGTGCTGAAAGGTTTCCGCCTGCCGTGTGGCGCGGATGTACCCTTATGGTTTGAGGAAGTAGAAAATCGTTTTGCTGTGTACAGGGTACCGTATGAGAGTCGCCTGCATCTAGTCATGCCGGCGCTAACGGAACGCGTTCGCTACCTTCTGCGTAATCTCAACCAGGAAGAGAGTACAGATTACGAGTCAGTTAGAGGCAGTGTTGATGGAACTGAAGCTTTCTCCGGCGGAGTATCTGCAGAGGTTTGAGAGAGCAGTGAAGCAGAAGGAGTAGACGTGATCACAGTGAGCGTCGCGATTGAAAACATATTTCTCCTACTACCTTGAAGTAAGAGGGGCCGACATTGTAGAAGTTACGGCAGAATTCATGGCTGGAGATCGTATAAAAGAGGGCCTTAGTATAGAGGGTCTTGAGTACGTGAGGCTACGAGAAGGCGAGGGATGACTTAGGCCACCTGAGATAGCCAAAGTACTACTAACTGTAGAACAAGTGAAAGGCAAAGGATACGCCTCAAAGTCATCAGCGGCAGAGATGGGGCAAAAGCCGACGCGAGTAGCGGAGAGCGCCCTCAAGTGCCACGTATGTCAGAGCTCAGACTATTTTGCTAAGTACTGCCCGGAGTCTAGTGACAAGGAAAACCAGTCAAAGAAGGCTATCGAGCCAAGGTTGAGGGCACAAAGGGTGGCGATGGCCCACGAGACGGGAAGTGAGATACCGGTTGGAGTCTTTACTGCAAAGGTAAAAACCCTGAAACACACATTCGAACATGACTAACCTGTAGTTGGTCCCTATCTCATGCGGAGACGTATCCACAGATCCGATTCTAGATACAGGGAGTGAAATAATGTCAAACGCGAGAGCCTGCTTCCGCAAAGTATCGTGGAGCCGTCAGGCACGATAACATTGGTGTCTGCATTTGGTAAAACTATCGAGGCAAAGCTAGCAACGTTGCCGGTAAAGTTAAATAGGCCGGAAATCGCGGCGGAATTTCAGAACGTTGACCTAGTCTGCGCGTCGACTAGGGAGCTCGTCGAGGGCACAGATTGTTTGTTCAGCAAGGGAGAGTAGGAACAGTTGTTGAAAGCCATCAGCTCTCTGGCATCAATTCTAGCACCGGCCGGGCCTGCCCAGAGGATAGAGCGATCAAATGAGAAAACCGACGCAGTGGCCTGCAACGTTACTTTGGAGGAAGAAGGTGTTTCTGGTGAAATTGAGCTAATTGAGGAAGAGAGGTATGAGTCATTAAGCCAGAGAAAAGAGTTCCGCACAGAGCTGTTTGCTGACGCTGCCTTAAAAAAAGGTTGGGACCATGATCGAAGTGGGAATTCCGGCATGTTCGGCTCTGATGGACTCTTATACCACTGAGACTCAATAGTGGGCACCCGAGTGAGACACTTAGTTGTTCCCAAATACAAGCGCAGTGAGGTGATGTGTTTAGCTTACCAGTAACTATGCGGAGGGCACCTAGGGCCAAAGAAAATCAAAGCATGCATTAGGTAAAATTTTTTTGGCCTTGCATGGAGAAGGAGGTATTAGAGTATGTCGTTGATGCCATGATTGTCAAATTCGCTCTGGCAGGCGCCGCACGGACGGAGTACCTATAACTCCTCTCACTAGGCCAGAGCACCCTTTTCAAATTGTCAACGTAGACATCATTGGACCCTTAGACACACCGTCAGCGAAAGGCTATAGGTACGCGCTATGCTTTGTGAACATTTGCACAAGGTGGCCAGAGGTTGTCCCACTGCGCTCTCTGACAGCTAAGGCAACTTAAGACGCTTTGATTGAAATTTTCAGTGGTGCTGGCGTTCTGGAAAGTATCTGTTCCGCCTAGGGCACTAATTGCAAATCACAGCTCACACATTCGATGCTCGAGAAATTAGGTTGCGCACCAAGATTCTCAACCCCAGAACACCCAGAGAGTAAAGGAGTTGTAAAAAGATGGAGCAGGGTCTTGAAAAACATGTTGTTTCATGTCATTCAAAGAGATTCCAAGAATTGGAACAAATTGATCGCGCTTGTTTTGTAGGCTTATCGGAAAGTTCATCATGAGGCTACCGGAGTAGCTCCGTGCCCTTTGTTGTATGGAAGAAAGCCCACGGTATCGCTTCGAATGCTACAGCGGACATGGACGGGAGAACTGACAGTACCTGCAACTTTAAGGGAGAACTCCGCTAGGTAATTACAACAACTTCGGGGGCAATTTGAGACCGCTGCTAGTATTGGTGAGCTAACTAGTACAACACGTCATGACCGCAATGTTTTCCTTAAATGATATTGCGCGACATAAAAAAAACGACACGAACATGAAAGAAGACGACACACCAAGCGCAAACTTTCAACTAAGTTTATTGTGCCACTGCGTCATTTTATACATGGCAGGCAACGTAGATCGCGCATGCGCTTACACGGAAATGAAGTGCGAAGTCATGTAACATGGTTACGTGTCATGTGACGCCGCGTCCAAGTAACGTAATTCTTTTTCTGTGAGAGCCAGAGACGGGAAGCTAACACACGCATCACCCAATTTCGCGATCATCTGCGCTTCAGATATCTCACGGATGAGCTGCGTTCTGCCACGGGAAACAATCGTGCATTGATCCTTAAGAGGCTTGCACCCATGATCGCGACAGTGGATCGCCAAGAAACCACCTGAGCCGTTTTTTACATTGTTGCTGTGTTCGCGGAGCCGATCATTGAGGCAACGCCCAGTTTGTCCGATATATTTCTTCCCACATGAAAGCGGGAGGTTGTACACCACCCGGTGTGCACACTCGACAAACTTTTTTCGGTGATGCTTTCTGCACTTATCGGAAGGTACAGCAATTGGATCAGTCAGCCTGCAAAGCTTGCCGAGCTTGTCGGGAGCAGAAAAAACAACTCTTACGTTCGCCCTTTGGGCAATATCGTATCGGAAGGTGTGGATGCACTTCAAAGGTGCAAGCAACCGAAGGCGAGGATTTCGGTGAAACGGGTGGCCTCTTCACTCGTGGACAGTTCGCTGTGTGTAATTCCTGCCGATAAAGAAGGCGGTTTTGATGTGTTACCTGCTGAAGACTTTAACGCCAAGGCTCTAGAAGCCATCAGTGCCACGTTTAACTGTCATAGGGAGGTGTCGCTGGCCAAGGTGAAGGCTGTGGCAAAGCGCATGTGCAACAGACTTAATCTGCAAAAATTAACCAAGGCTTTTGAAAACAGCAAGCGAGATCATCTACAAGTTTTCTTCAGTGCCAAAACGCATAAACCCGGGGTTCCGTTACGGGTTATTGTGTCAGAAATCGATACTTGGCAAAAGCCGTTGGGGGTGTTTTTACAAAAAAAGTTGGGCCTTCTGCCTGTCAGCGACCCTTTCCTCGTTAAGAGCTCAGATACTGTGATTGATTTTTTGAAGTCACATTCTGACCGTGGTCTTCAGGCGTTTTCTATTGATGTAAAGGATCTTTATTATTCCTTGCCGCATAGAAGCGTACTGTCCTGTGTCGAGCAATGTATTGATAAGTATGGTGCTGTTTCCTTCCAGAATGAGGCCGGCATGTCTTGCAGTCAATTTTTAGAACTTTTACAGATTTATCTTAATTCCACCTTTATCACTTGGGATAACCAATGTTTTTTGCAGAAGAGCGGAGTTTGTATTGGCTCTTGCATTGCTCCCATTCTTAGTGACTTGTTTTTATCCTGTTTAGACCGTGAAATTTCTTTACAAGTGCAAGGCACTGCAGTTTTTAAAACATTTAGATACGTTGATGACTTTTTAATTTTCCTTGACTGCTCTTCTGATGCCTTCATTCTGGAAAGTAAGAAAGCGTTAGAAACGTTTCAGAAGTGCTTAGCCCCCCTTCAAACTACTCATGAGATGCCGGTTGATAGGTCTCTTCGTTTTCTTGATCTTCGCCTGAACTTTCAGGACAGCCGCACGTGTTGGTCGTATGAGCCCCGAGCCAACAAACCACTTCTGCCGTATACGTCCGCACATTTAAAGCTTGTTAAGCGGGCTATTATCAGTTTGTGCTTCAAGAATGCCCTTACCAAGTCTTGCTGTCATGTTGTGGACGCAAGCTTAGCAGCGCAAACTTTACGGTTGTCCCTGGCTGGATATCCTAGGGTGGGGCTAGTGTCTGTCGCGGAACGCATTTTAAGAGAAACGCGATCCACCACGCAGAAGTCAGTTGCGGATGCCCCTCCTTGTATACGCCCTAAAGTAAGTGTCATACCATACATGCACGGGATATCCCACAACTTGAACAAGATAGCCCAAAGGGCGAACGTAAGAGCTGTTTTTTCTGCTCCCGACAAGCTCGGCAAGCTTTGCAGGCTGACTGATCCAAATGCTGTCCCTTCCGATAAGTGCAGAAAGCATCACCGAAAAAAGCTTGTCGAGTGTGCACACCGGGTGGTGTACAACCTCCCGCTTTCATGTGGGAAGAAATATATCGGACAAACTGGGCGTTGCCTCAATGATCGGCTCCGAGAACACAGCAACAATGTAAAAAACGGCTCAGATGGTTTCTTGGCGATCCACTGTCGCGATCATGGGTGCAAGCCTCTTGAGGATCAATGCACGATTGTTTCCCGTGGCAGAACGCAGCTCATCCGTGAGATATCTGAAGCGCAGATGATCGCGAAATTGGGTGATGCGTGTGTTAGCTTCCCGTCTCTGGCTCTCACAGAAAAAGAATTACGTTACTTGGACGCGGCGTCACATGACACGTAACCATGTTACATGACTTCGCACTTCATTTCCGTGTAAGCGCATGCGCGATCTACGTTGCCTGCCATGTATAAAATGACGCAGTGGCACAATAAACTTCGTTAAAAGTTTGCGCTTGGTGTGTCGTCTTCTTTCACGTCCGTGTCGTTTTTTTATGTCGCGCAATATCATTTAGGCAATGGATTATCAACTTGCCCGGAATGCTGCTCTCATACAGCAATGTTAGTGCTTATAATCGCAGCACTAGACACAAAGATTTTAAGTTTGGCGACAAAGTGCTGGTATTCGACAGCGATCGGAAAGGTAAGATGGCTTCTAAGTAGCTGGGTCCGCTCACAGTGCTTGGATGTGAACGAAGGCATTCTTACCGGGTTGAAACAGTAGGGGGTAAAGTGAAAAGTGTTCACGCCAACTACATTCGACCATACTATGCAAGAGTCATTCATATCGGGGTCGTTTTCGATCAAGACCACGACTTTGGTGAGGTGGAATATGCTCCACAACCTACGTCTATAAGGCGCGAAGAGTTGGTGCTGACAAGCGAAAAGGTTGCTCATCTTGATGCCGATTCGCAGGCGGAAATAGAAGCGGTATTGCAACAGCATCGAGCACTCTTCGACGGCATTCCGGGCACGGCAAATGTGGATCAACATAGGATATAATTAGAACCAGGGCACCAGCCAAGGAAGACGGTCCCTTCTCAGATACCTGAGCTATTAAAGGAAGTCAGCCGGCAAATTGAACTTTTGGCTTAGAAATTCAGCTATCCTACTGAAAGTGAATTTGCGCACCTGGTAGTATGCGTAGGGAAAAAGGATGGGACAATCCACATGTGTGTAGATTACTGCGAGCTAAATGCCGTCTCCAAAGAGGATGCGTTCTCTATGATGAATCCTCAAGAATTGATTTTCAGAGTGGGAAGAGCACAGTTCATTATGGTGATCGACCTTAGGCGCGGGTACAGGCAGGTGCCGATGGAAGAGAAGAGTCAGAATTTCACCGCGTTTGCAACGCATGAAGGTCAGTGCGCTTGGAAGGTGATGCCGTTCGGGCTAAAAATTCAGCGTCGAGCTTTCAGAGAATGGTGAACAAGCTCTTATCGCAGTATCAGATGTACGCCACGACATAGTAAGATGATATTGCTATTTTCTCTAGCACATGGAAGGTGCACTTAAAGCATCTGGACACTATCCTTCAGGTCCTACGAAAAGCTGGGCTGAAAGCCAGTCCGAAAAAGTGTTAGGTTGCACAATCCCACATTCATTACCTCGGGCATATTGTCGGTTCAGGGTCGCACGCACCAGATCCTAAGAAAGCAGCTGCAGTTGAGAATCTGGTGCCACCACGCACTAAAAAGGAGCTACGCACCCTGCTAGGACTGTGCCGCTACTATCGAGAGTACGTCAGAGAATATGCAGAGGTGGCGAACCTGCTCACGCGGTTAAGAAAGAAAGCGCTACCGAATAGCATACCCTGGCCAGGGCAAGCTCAGACGGCATTTGAGGCACTGAAACAGTCCCTGTGCGAGGTCGTGGTGCTCAGCACTCCGGAGCCATCTGAACCCTACTGGCTTTTCACAGACGTATCAGCTACGGCAGCGGGCGCTTGTTTGGCGCAAATGACAGCCGAGGGAAAGGAGAGGCCTATTGCCTTAGCAAGCCACCTCTTCACGCCGACTAGGATGCATTGGTCGGTAATTGAGAGGAAAGCGTTTGCTAATATACGAGCCTTAAAAAAGTTTGACTTCTGGATTTTTGGTACCATATTAAACGTTTTTTTGAGACCACAATTCGTTGTTGCACCTTGCAACTTCGACTCCACGCGGGGCAGAACGGACAAGATGGGTGCTGGCTTTACAGCAATATCACGTGGCAGTGCAACATAGGAAGTGTGTCAGCAATGATAACGCGGATGCATTGTACAGGCTTCACAACTACTCATGGAAGCCATCGTAATACTATAGTGCCATGCCAATTGGAGGGGCATGAATGTTCCTCCTCACCCGGCGCTAGAGAGACACTAGAGTGCTGTGATGATTTGGAACTGCAATCGTGCGCTTGTTTGGTGACATGTATTGTGTATTTCTTTTCATCTCTTCTTGCTTTGTTATTTTGCAGGTTGGTTTGTTGTTGTTGATGTAATTAGGCCATGGTGTGGTTAGAAAGTTTGATTATGTAATCGCGGCTTTTATTTATCGTATCACTGAGTGAAAATCAGCCCAGTAAACTCTTTAGGGGGAATGTGTTAGACCGGTCATCCCTCGAATATGCAGAATGGGCGGTGTAGGGCTGCAGGATTGTTTTGTATATACTTTGGCAGTGCCGTGAGTTGCCCACGTATCTTAGGAATAGGGAGTCGTCCACTCCCCAGTGCGTCCGGGCAGCAACCGTTTTTGTTTTTGAGGGGTCTGATGGCCCGCGAGGTGTCGGATGACGAGCCGCGGGACGCGCCGAGGGGACGGGGCGCGGTGCGGACGCGGAGAACGCGGTCTTAAGCGCACTGGGTTGGCATTCCCCCGATGGTCATAATAGGTTCACGCAGACATACCTCGAGTGGGACGGCTGTACCCGGTGTCGCAGCGCCGGCTCCCGAGTCCCCGGCTAGTTAGAGACGCCGCCGAGGTTTAGAGGGGCCTAGCAATCTTGACCACATGTGCGCGTACGGAGCGGGGGTCCGCTCCCCTACGCGTCCGGGCGGCAACCACGTGTATCTTGTTTTGAACGCTGAGAAAAGCCCGCGTGGTGTCGAGTGACAACTTGCAGTGCGCGTCGTAGGTAGTGGCGCGGTGGGCATGCGGAGATCACGTTCGCTGAACGTCGTCTCGAGCACACCGAGTCCGGATGCCGCCAACGCTCATTATTTTTCTACGCGGAAGAACCTTGAGGGGGGACTGCGGTACGCAGTGTTGTGACACCAGCGCCCGAGCCCCCTGCTGGCTAGAAACGCCGCTGAGGTTCGAGATAGCCTCAAAAAATCGCGCGTGCCTGGCGTGTTTGCTGAGCCTGTCACTGACCACGTGAAAAGAGGAGAGGGTAACGAAGTTGTGAGAAGAAGGAAAGCGGGCGTGTTTTTCAATACATTTATTTTTGTGAGTTAGGCCAGCCCTTTGTGTTGTGGATTAAGCAAACTTTCAACTCTCTTTGGCAACTGCTTCTGTGGGATGGGCTAACGGTCCTACCGCCCTTTGTCTCTTTCACCTATAACAACCGAGACGAAGTGCTTGTACCGCAGTCCAGGCTGTAATCAATAAACCTGATAGATCAGTAAGACTCCGTACGATGCAACGCTACTCAAGGCCGTAACCACTTAGTGGTAGAACTGTGAGACTCGGTTTGTCGTATGTAGTGACAGTTGTCCTAGGCTCTAACTTAAGAAAAAGTCGAAGAGCAAGGCACTGTTTACTTATGCGTTTTGCATCTGTGTTCTTTTGCTAACTCTGCATTTGACTGTGTAAATATTTTTGTTGCAATATATCTTAAGTTTTGTTACCTCCAGCCTACCTCCTGCTCCATTAACGCTGATAATCACCTTAAACGGAATTTGATCGACTTCAAGGAGAAAAGAACACACTTAAATCCTGCCGTAGCGCCTTCGTTCGTTAAGGAGTGGAGGAGCGTTGTGCCCTTTTCTGACCGTCGCTCGCAGGTTGAGCCTTGTGCAAACCCATCCTCATAACGCGTAAGGCTTATAAGTGCGTTTAAAGGGAACGCTCAGATAACGCATCTAAGAATGCTTTCTGGACACTCGGTTTCTTGCGAAGAAAACTAACTGTATCATGATTCTATGTGATGCTAACAGCGCATAAATCTCTAGCATGGCCGATTCTTGAGAATGATAGCATAGTGGTTGTTAAACCGGTGCCATAGTGGAACCCGTACAAGAAGGAACTCGCATAGAAACTAGAATGTATCCAAAATATACAGCTGCGATTACATACTTTAAACATTATCGACACAAGGGCTTAAGTACTCTTAGAAACCAAGCAGTAGTGCCTACTGTCGCTTGTCAACGTCGCATCGCTCTGGTGAAGTTCCTTTTTATGGTAAATTATGACAATATTAATATAAATTAGCGATATTACGTGCAGCCACCCCATCCATGCTCCACCAGAACCTTTCATAATAAACACATCAGGTAGTACCTCACACAATGCGAGACAATCCAGTATTCATTTCTTTAGTGGGCCAGAAAAAATTCTGGAATGCGTTGCCAGAGGAAACGATTGAATCAGTTTCTTTGGATGACTTTTCCCAAAGTTTGAGCCATATTTTTGTTCCACATTATAGCATTTGAGCGCATAGTTCACAAGATAGGGTGTTGGATGAATGCTTGCACTAGGTGGCACGTCTAATTATATGCTACATTATGATGTTAAATGTGGTTATTAAAGGGTGCTCACGATGGGGTTTCATTGAACCTTGAAACCAGTGAGATCGTACGACCGATATTGTAATTGTTGTGAGCATCTCATGGTATTCTTTTTTTTATTCACGGAAAACAAAGTAAGTTTCTCGTTATGTTGTTTGCTAGTGTTGTTCTGTGTAAGTTTCCTTTCTTCATGTTCTTTTTCTTCTTTCTTCCAGTCATTCCCACACTCATGTCCATTTTCACAACTCACTTGCTGTTTGGGCCTGTGCAAAGACTCAGAGTATTGGTGAATAATTGTTAAATGCAACCCCTATATGTAAGTTGTACAGGAACCGGTGCATTAACGGGATTTGTCCTAATAACCCTTCTCTCCTTTTAAAACGACACATTCTTTGCAAATTTGCCCGACCATGGCTGCTGGCTGGCTTGGTCCTGCAGCTGCCTTGCTGAATGGCTCGTCCGCAGAACAGCACTATATTCCATCTTCGCTTACAGATGTTCCGGCTGCTGGCTTCGTTTTCTACCTAATTAAAGTAAAACAAATGATACCTAAATATCCTAATTGCTACAATTAAGTATACATCATATAGAGAACAACTTCTTTATTAAAGCAGATCCTTCCCTATTTTCTATGCCTACTTTCTTGACCATTATTTAGGCACAAATTGCAAAGTATCGTAATTTCGCGGGAACGCCAGAGAATTTGCGGGATGATAATTGCGTTCTGTGTATAGAACCCTTTCGTGTAAAAAAATGCCAACCCGGATTCTCGGGTGTGCGAGGCAGCAGTACTGCTGTTAAGAAGATGTCCTAAAAAAGTAATTTATGTCATACATATGACACGTGCAATGTAATCGATGTGGCTGCTGCACTCATGTCGTTGACGGTATAGGCCCTTCGCGGCCAAGGTTAGCGTGCTCTGCGATTTTCGATATTCGATATCTCGATATCTCGTCGCTAGCAGGAAGTTCGCCAACATACCAAGATTAACCTTTCACAAATGCGAAGCAACCATGGTGGAACCATTGTGGGAAGCATGGAGCACGTTTATGACTTTTTCGCCAAATTTGAGAACAGCATGCTGCGGCACGCACGTAGTCGTCTCGATAGATTTTTTTTTCGACGTAACGTGGAAACGCTGTAACAAGGTTCACACGAGAGGTTGCGTGGATGAGGATAGGAAGGTGGTGATAACCATATTAGAATCCATACCACTGCATTAAGTTCGCATGGCAGAGGAAAAAGCCTATCTGAAGATCAGCCAAATCACAGCAGGGATCACTTCTTAGATATTCTCTGGCGTCTCACGTAATGACACACAAGCGCATCACGAGAAGCTTAGCTAAAAAAAGATACAATCATCCGAAGGCTCCACTACTCCACCACAATGTTTAGTACATCGTGTTTTGATTCTGAATTTCTACCATTACTATCAAGAATTGCGATGAAGCCTTAGCTCTAGGGCCAACTGAATTTGTCCTATATTAGAATGCTTGCTCAACGCAGAAATTCCCTCTTGAGAGCCGCTGGCCTGATAAGAATAGAAGCCGTTAAATTTTAGACAGACTGTTAAATTATAGCAACTGTAGAAAGCCGAATTTTGTTTAAATTCCCCAGATGTTTTATACAAGTGCAAAATTTTTCTAAAACTTGAAGAAAAGGATTGAAGCACTAAGTTTACAAAACCGTAACATTAGACGAAAAACAAACATCAGTTTTGTAAACGTGTGTCAAGCACATTTAACACAGAAATTTGATTTATGTGTGTTTACGTAAATTTCTTCCAAGATTCCGAAGAAATCTTGGAATCTGGAATCTTGGAAGAACGCTAACATAATCCTAATCCATAAGAAAGGGGACGCCAAAGACTTGAAAAATTATAGACCGATCAGCTTACTGTCCGTTGCCTACAAAGTATTTACTAAGGTAATCGCAAATAGAATCAGGAACACCTTAGACTTCTGTCAACCAAAGGACCAGGCAGGATTCCGTAAAGGCTCCTCAACAATAGACCATATTCACACTATCAATCAAGAGATAGAGAAATGTGCAGAATATAACCAACCGTTATATATAGCTTTCATTGATTACGAGAAAGCGTTTGATTCAGTCGAAACCTCAGCAGTCATGGAGGCATTACGGAATCAGAGTGTAGATGAGCCATATGTAAAGATACTGGAAGATATCTATAGCGGCTCCACAGCCACCGTAGTCCTCCACAAAGAAAGCAACAAAATCCCTATAAAGAAAGGCGTCAGACAGGGAGATACGATATCTCCAATGCTATTCACAGCATGTTTACAGGAGGTATTCAGAGGCCTGGAGTGGGAAGAATTAGGGATAAAAGTTGATGGAGAATACCTTAGCAACTTGCGATTCGCTGATGATATTGCCTTGCTTAGTAACTCAGGAGACCAATTGCAATGCATGCTCACTGACCTGGACAGGCAAAGCAGAAGGGTGGGTCTGAAAATTAATCTGAAGAAAACTAAAGTATTGTTTAACAGGCTCGGAAGAGAACAGCAGTTTACGATAGGTAGCGAAGCACTGGAAGGGGTAAGGGAATACATGTACTTAGGGCAGGTAGTGACCACGGATCCGGATCATGAGACTGAAATAACCAGAAGAATAAGAATGGGCTGGGGTGCGTTTGGCAGGCATTCTCAAATCATGAACAGCAGGTTGCCACTATCCCTCAAAAGGAAAGTGTATAACTGCTGTGTGTTACCAGTACTCACATATGGGGCAGAAACCTGGAGGCTTACGAAAAGGGTTCTGCTGAAATTGAGGACAACGCAACAAGCTATGGAAAGAAGAATGATGGGTGTGACGTTAAGGGATAAGAAAAGAGCAGATTGGGTGAGGCAACAAACGCGGGTAAACCACATCTTAGTTGAAATCAAGAAAAAGAAATGGGCATGGGCCGGACATGTAATGAGGAGGGAAGATAACCGATGGTCACTAAGGGTTACGGACTGGATTCCAAGGGAAGGGATGCGCAGCAGGGGGCGGCAGAAAGTTAGGTGGGCAGATGACATTAAGACGTTTGCAGGGACAACATGGCCACAATTAGTACATGACCGGGGTAGTTGGAGAAGTATGGGGGAGGCCTTTGCCCTGCAGTGGGCGTCACTAGGCTGATGATGATGACGTAAATTTGTTGCAATGTTAACACGGGTTTCGCAAAAGTTCTACTCACGAACTAGTCGTTTATTGGAAACGTCATTTTTGTCGGCATTAATTGTGGTGGCAGCTGAATTTCACAGAACTGGATGTTGTTTTTTATTTCGAAATTGCAGGTTAACAACTCTATTGCTTCCTGAGTAGTTTATTCAAGTTTCGGAAGATTCAATCTTATTGAAATTAAAAATGATGCAATCATATGACGGCCTGCAAAAAGAAGTTCGATAGAACAAAATGGAGGCTGCGTCTTTAGGCTGCGAAGTACAGTTTTATTGCGTATTGTGGCGCAGTCGGCTTTATACATAAATATCTATGATGTGAGTAACCTTCTTCGTTCAGCCAGCCGAAGACAGCCTCGTCTTCACGAAGTACGCCCTCCCTGGAGACCCCCCGATCGATCTTCTGATCGACGGAAAGACAGGTAAGCTTGTGTCTATCGTTCTCCATAGGCATCTATGTCTTCGGAGGAACTAAAGGTCCGTGCAGATAAACCATGAAGTCTCCCTTTTCAACCGCCTTGTGCTACCGCAAGTTAAGAAGTCAGTCGCATCAGAGACAACTTACCATTGAGACCTCTCCTATGCTTCAGGCGATTCAACTTCAACAAAAGCAAGTTTTGCAGCAAAATGAAATGATTCACACTCTTGTCTCGTATCTGAGCCTTAAATAAAGCGTTCCTACAGAGGTTGTGAAACCCTTTGTTGGTTTGTCGGGGAATCCAGAAGCTTTGATTGCGTTGTTTGAATACGCCTGTCGACAAAATGGCTGGGACACATAAGCAAGAAGAGTGAAGCATATGCTCCCCTTTCTAAATGGCATCGCAAGGAAATGGTACTAGCTGCGCATCACGGGACATCAAAGCGGTGCATGGAGCACGTGGAAGGAGAGCTTCGCCTCGACATTCCGTGGCAAGCCACTTGAGCGATGGGAACCAGACATGTCTTATCGCTATAGGTCCGGCGCAGTGCTGGAGTATTTCTTCGAAAAGCGTCGACTACATCAACTTGCAGAGCCGGAACTTCCACTGAAATCCGTTATAACACTCATAATACATGGCCTACCTCGGGAACTGCAACGACAAATTCAAGCTGCAGCACCAAAAACTATGAAGGCTTTGCTCGAGTCCCATCAAGAGATCGACGCCATTGAATGGAGGGCACGACAAAGCCGCGTGAAAGCAGAAAAACTCACCTAGTTGGTTTCAAAAGATGATGAACACTGTTTTGAATCCCTACATTGGACGCTTCTGCAATGTTTACGTGGACGACATTATCATATACTCTAAAGTGAAAAGCTGAATGAGGAACACCTGCGTCATATTATCGGAGCGTTATCTGACGCTAAGCTAACAATTACTTTCAAGAAGGGTGAGTTCTGCAAAACTAAGGAGACATTTCTTGGCAGAGTTTTGGACGGAAGAACGAAGAATACGAAAGAAGAATCAGTGGCTCGCATAGCAAAACAAGCAAAGCCATATGATGTACACTCACTTAGCATGTCTTTAGGCTTGGTGGGCCATTTCTGAGCATTCATTCAAAATTATGCTCGCAAAAGTCGCTGTATGACAAGACCGACTCAGAAGGATTTTCCCTTTTGTTCGACAGAAGAATGTGATGACGCCTACCGAGAATTGGTCGGAATAATTTCTTCTGATCCTGTGTTGTGCTTACCAGACTTTGCGCTGCCCTTCGAATTGAATACCGACGCTTCTCACTATGGAACGGGAGCAGTCTTATATCAGAGAGACTCATCACGGCCAGCAAACCAACAGCTGTGTGTAGTTGAATACTACAGCTACATATTTGACGAAACTGAATTGAACTGCATCACAACAGAAAAAGAAGCTCTGGCCGTTTTAAAAGCCGTCCGCTACTTCTGTTCATATTTGGAAGGTGCAAAGCTCAATCTATACACAGACCATAAAGCACTAACGTACATATTGAAGATGGCCGAACTGAAAGGAAAGATAGCTCGTTGGGTGGGTGAACTGCAGCAATTTGATTATGAAGTAGCTCATCGCCCGGGAGCTTCTATGAAGGACGCGGATGCAATGTCGCGATTAGCCATTATGCTTCCAGACAACCTTGAAGAGGCAAATGTTGCAAAGATATGGGAAAGAACCGAAGTTTTGCAGCGTATTAAAATGGACAAGTTGGCGTACATTTTTACAGTTTAATTACAAAAAATGACTGAAATAAAATCAGCTTCCTGATAAAGATTAATATATATTTTTAATGCAACAGAGCTCTTAAGAGTCCGTCCCATAGATGCTAAGAAAATTTAATTCTCCGCTATCATGTAAACATACAGGAGGTGTCGAGATACAGCTTCATCTTAAGAGTGTGTCCGTGTCTTTTCATATATCCATGAGAGACGTCCCGTCAAAACCGGTACGTCTGAAACACCAAAGCATCGCTTGGTCACAGCTATACGTAGAACGTTGATAATATTAGGCTTAAAAATTTATTTTCAGATTGTTTTGTAGCCCTGAGATCAGTCAACTAGACAAGGCAACGCATGTAACAAAGTATATCTTACCACAACATAGGAGGAAAACCGGCAGCAGTTCCCCTTTCCGTGATCTGAAAAAAAAGAGAAAAGGTTGTGCCATGATAGAAAAGCAAAGCATTTTCCTCCTTTTGTGGATTTCACGTACTTATTAGGTGTAAATAAATAAAAGGTCCGGTGCCGACTGTCACTCTCCTAAGATCTCCGCCTGACCCTGACTGCCTGACAAGACGAAAACGGTGCTTTAAAATACCTGCTAAAAATAATTCTTTTTATTTTAATGTTACGGTTTTTTATCATTGTTAAACAACTAGCGGTATAATGATGGATAGCTCAGCCTCCGGTGAAAATTAATAGATTTCTGACGTTACATACAGCTGGTAATATTGCCACTGACCAGCACTATTGGTGAGAAAGAGGCGAAGCGGTTCTGTGATGACGTAGCAGTTAGAGCTGACACGAGATGTCGCTTTTTAGTAACTTATTGATATTCTTTTGTCTATTTTATGTATACTGTCTCTCGTCTGCATGTTTCCAGGTAACTTCTTAGCAGAAGTATCATTGGTTGTGCTAATCATGGAGCTACTCAGAGGTCCATACCTTTCTATCGGCTTGCACTCTTCTTTTCGCGAGTTATCCACGCTGAACAAGAAGACCTTGAACTCGCCAAAGCCCCACATGCTGAAGATCTGCAAAAACGGATCTGTATCACCAGCAGGTGGGCTCATCTTGTTACCATATGCTATGTTTAACTAAAACCTCCACACCTGAAGTCTACTTTGGAGCATATGAAGATTGACTCATTAGTTGGGAAACTGAATCACAAGTTATACAACTGTTCAGTGACCGGAACTGCTGCGGCACTTTGCGTACAAACGCTTTACGCCGTCGCATGCAGATGTAATTTGAGCCTGACGCCACACATACAAAATTTCGGGGACGCTTAAGCTTCGCCTTCAAGAGTGGAAGCCGATAGCATTCAAACATGCCCGACCGGTTGTCACGCTTCCCGGACATGCAGCTTATGTAACAGCAATGTTTGCCACGAAACGCTGCCGGCGAACGGTATGCACGGAGGCGAGCTTTCTGGTAGAAACACGACCACTTGTGGGGCCAATTCTCCTTATTGTTTCGCACTTTTAATATTTCAATCTGAGAAGATTTAACATAATAGGAATGCGCTGTCGTTGTTCTGGTTCATGATATTTGCTTGTTGGCTATCATTCTGAAAATTCCGAGGGAAACCTTTGTAAAGGATGTAACACAAGGTATGAGCAACTTCAGTGTTAGAAGAAAAACTAGTGCCGTATAGAATACAGACGGCAATTTTTCGCTCACACGATGCCAACGCAGGCAAGCCAACTCTTGCTGGGCAGAAGTCACCGCACCCAGGCAGCAACCAGGCGCCTCACAACGCTCACCGGTATGAGCGCCGCCAGTGCCGTTACAGGCGTCGCTTCTTTATGGAGCATGGGATGAGGCGCTGCCATCACCATTAGCATGTAGCCAGTGAGATATTCAGCTCCTCTGGCTTCAAGTCCACTGACCCACTCAAACGAACGCGTACACATCAGCAGGAACGCTGGTGACTACGCCTGCACACCACAGTGCTGCCTGCAGTGGGAGGCTGAACGCCGGCCTGTTTCCGCCATCATGCCGATTGAGCGGAGCGCTCACGATGCGTCCACTTCGCTTCGTCGTTTTTGCAGCCGAACTCTACATTCAGGACGTCGTGTAACCTCCTGAGTGCAAGAGGCGCAAGCGCCGTCGATGGCGGGAAAGCACGGTGACATTCCCAACGGCAACCGCGCAAACGCACTTTTCAAACCTTCGTATAAATACTATTGCAGCAAAAATACGCAGATCAAATGCATGGTTACATTATGGCAAGCAGCTTGTTTAAGTTAGCCAGGTAGTAGCAATAGTGGTTGACACGAGCAGTTTTGTTGCCTATAGCTGTTGCCTATGTCGCCGAAGGCGAAGGCAATAACGATACCTGTCGAGGGAACAATGCTTGATGGAATTATATGCAAACAGCACGACACACATGCAAACACATTTTGAGTTCATACCTTTGGACCCTGTCTTGTCCTGACCGCAATAGTGCACAGGACACAGTATTCCAAGCGCACAATATCTACAGGTTAATACATAATTTCATAGCAGCGGTTGTTTCCGTTACGTAAATTTTCAAATAGTGCTATTCATAACACAGCAGCCGGTCCTTCAATGAATCTTCCTCTATGAAAGTATCTGACGGATACAACGTAACCTGCTTTTCTGGACACGAGGGTTTAGTTCGCGTGAGTGCCACCAGGTGGCGTACTGACCTTAAACTTTTCAAACTTTCCGCGGTGACGCGTGATGACGTCACCAAAACAAAAAAAATTTAACAGTTATCCCTGCGCATTGAACTTCGCCAGAATGCTTGTCCAGCCATACTTATCAATGTTTTTGATAAAGCGTAGCCGCTTGTCGCTTGTAAATGACTTATCATCCTAAGAGTGTTTAGCCGCGTCGGGCGATGATTGATTCTGGGCTTTTGATGCAGTTACGTTTTTCTTTTTTCTATTTGATGCTGCGGAGTAAACAAGCTAGGTTAACCGGCAGAAGCAATCCGTGGCAGCCTTTCGTCAGTAGGCACACATTCTTCACGTCTGAACATCGCACAGCGTCTACGAGAGACGCCGTCGTCGACGGCTTCTTATTTTGACCAATCGATTTCGTTAAGGTGCCCCAATTAATTACCTTGTGACTTTGATATCCGCATGCATGGGCTATCGCAGCAGCTACGAATATAGATGTGCTTAAGTGTTATATACACAGATATAGACACATATATATATATATATATATAAATATATATATATATATATATATATATATATATATATATATATATATATATATATATATATACACGGGTATGTTGGTTCTGCACTTTGATGCAAAAGTCAAGACAAGAATTGAGCAAACAGTCTCTCTGTCGTCGTCTGTTAGCATGCTATGACCGAAGGAACTCGTATCATTACATCACATTTACTGGCCGCCCGGCCAGCTATACTTTTGGGTGTCACATATGCAGTACCTGCAGTTACTTCCCAAACTAGCATCCTGTCATAGTTATGCACATGCATGAAGGAAGACCGCTATATATATTTAGCGTGTAGTTGTCTATGCGGGATTTGTTTTTTCTCCGTCTTGTCTATCATGTTGCCGTTCCGCCTTTATAATATAGCCGCAATGTAGACTAACACGTATCAAATGCCATAAAGCCTATACTCAAAGACCTCGCGCACAACTCCTGGCAAATACTTGTATTCAAGAGTTGTACGACTGCCACGGACATCCTTAACAAATGTTTCGGAACACATTATGGGTTTTACGTGCCAAAAGCACGATCTCATTAGTAGTTACACCATAGTGGGGAATTTGGGAATAACTTAGAACACTTGGGGTTCTTTAACGTGCGCCTAACCCTGAGTACTCCGGGGTTCTCGCATTTCACACCATCGAAATACGGCTGCCGTGGCTAGGATTCGATCCCGGGACCTCGTGATTAGCAGCCGAACCCCATAGAAACTAAGCAACTACGGAGGGGAAGGAATGTTGGCAGTTCGAGGAAGGTGACAGCCGGCACGTGAGAGAATTTGTTCTCATCCTCATTGCGTGAGAATCGGTACCAACCGCCGAAGAATGACACCATAGCATGCACTGTACTTAAAGTGATGGGGTCGGCGTCCAATATTTCAGACCCGAATCACAATGTAACGACTGAAGACCAGGCATCTCGCCTATACGTGCCGTCGCCTGACAGCTGCCGGGCGCTGGCGTCGGCCACGGGATCTACGTACTTGACCTCTCTTCAACACTTGCCGAAATTATCGCCCTATTTCGCACCATTCGTTTCAGCTGAACTGCTTCAACAACCAATTTATTTGTGCCGAAATTTGGCCACAGCATCAACATTATGGCTTCTCATTTTTAGGTCCTCTTTTATATTTATGCTAATGGTGTCGTGATAATTTCCATCGGTTTCATCTTTCCTAAAATTCCTGCATTTTTGTCGACTTCTGTTCATATTTTAGAGCATTTTTAATATACGCTGAAACCATAGCACGACCCCCTGATCACGCTGCTCAAGAAGTCAATTTCTTCCCCTGAGATCTTGTGCAAGCTTTTCCCTTATTGTCGTTCATCAACCTCCTGATTTCTCTGTAACTTGTATCCTATTTTGACTACTACAATCCCGCGCAAGTTGGCGACGGTATAGCGGCCATGTGCTTGAAGCCGTTTAAACCAATTCTACTGTGGACACGACAACCGCTTTTGCTCACTGCGGATGCAGTATTGCATTAATGAGCGCCATTATTACGCATATAAATTCATAGTCTAAAAATTATGCTGATCCCACGCACTGCGCGAATCAATGTAAGCGAAGCTTTCTCTGTTGTTTGTTTTCGCTGACGTGAATTAGCGGTAATGCTCAATGTATAGTGCCGCAGCAGTGAGTTGATGACAAATGTTACCTTGCGTGCACTACTGCTCTTTGTCTGCGTAGTACACAACATACAGCGAGCCGTGTTTGCTTGACGCGTTGTTGAGCGGAAGGGTTGAAATTTGGGCCAACTTTAAGGAAAAAAACCAGTCAAAAAACACAGAGGACAAGAGGAGAGGTTCACACCACAACGACTGAGAGGTTCACACCAGTCGTTGTGGTGTGAACCTCTCCTCTTGTCTTTTGTGTTTTTTTACTGGTTTTTTCCTTAAATTTGTTGAGCGCTATTATTAGTAACTTGTGAAAGGGTTGACAATTGTCATTGTTTACATGGCACATCGCAACGAGGCAGACCTGTTGGCAGAATTATTGTGCTCCACGTGCCAAAACACTATCGGATTATGAGGCACGCCGTAGTGGCGTACTGCGGATTGACTTTGATACCCTGGTGTTCTTTAACGTGCTCCGATGTCAAAGTGCACGACCGTTTTTGCATTTCGCTCCCGTCGCAATCCGGCTGCCGCGGTTGGGATCCAACCCGCTACCTCAAGCAATGCCACAGCAGTCAAGCTACCGCAGCGGGCAAATAAGTGTTGATTTCACGTGCGACCACTTTAGCTGCGCGAAGCCACAATTAATTACAAACGGTATTTCATTGGGGCATTGCGTCTGCACGGCCTGCGTCAGTAGTCCACTTGACAAATTTTCATGGTTTATTTTTTGGAAATAGCAGAAACGTGCAGTACCGTGCATTCAGTTTGCCCGCCACCGCTGTCGTGTCTATAGTAGCAGAGTTTCGTGATCTTCTCGCGTCGTGTTTCCCCTATTCAGTACTTCAACCCTGTATGAGAACTCGGAGCGAACAATGGCAGGGGTGTTATTCGCTGTTTCGCGAATACCCCAGTTCTACTCATTGTTCGCCTCTTCTCCCTGCCCCCATTCTTCCATTCTGTCTACTTCCCCACATGGCTTGCATGTTATAAGTGTAAGCGTCGCAGTTTCTGCAATGCTTTCTGCGGGGGGTCACGGATAATTACAGCTGTCAAGAGTCTAATGTTACGTCGCCCATGGAGTTCCAGAGGGCACTGTGCACGTGTGACGCGATGGGAAGGTCCAAAGGAGTTTCTTGCCCCGCCTTTTCTTTTTTCCACGTTCCTTCCATGCATATACACGCTCTGAACCTCCCTCCGACACGGCGTGCGAGACAGCAACAGCACGAGTGGAAAAGTCGAAGGATAAAACAAAGGAAGCTTCATTTTAAAAAAAGTTGTCCTTATTCCATCGCGTCCTTTGCGGGATTTTTAACCACGGCCAACAGGCAGACTTATTCGCGCATTAGACTTTCTGCCTTCCGGAGCAACCTTATCCTGTTGCCAAGGCGCGAACGGTGTATCCAGTTTACTGCAGACGTACAAGCCTGTTTTTTAACCTCTTCATTATTTTTGCCATCCACAGCTATAATGTGGCGGTACTTCTTTTCTACTACACTCCATTATTAAGTCAACTTGCTTTCGAATTATATTCTCTAATAACGTATTCTTGCCATCATTGTTGTACGTAATCTCCACAGAGTACTAGGGCACGCTCTAATGAAATGCTTTCAATTTGTGCCTGATTCAGCCCGCCATTGTGATGCAAATAAACGTAACTTCAACTCATTTTCTCAGAAACAAACGCTGAACGAAACGCTGACGTCATTCTGAGTATAAGGACGCAATATTTCCAGGTCAAGTCGCTGCCAATATGGGCCGACACCATGCATCGACGAAAGGGCTTCACACTGCCAATGCACGCGAAAGATTACCTAATGATGAAAACAGGATATAGGACTGTTCCGTTCTCGCAATTTATACACAAAACACAAGGCACCCGTCACTACGACACTTATTTTTTTTACAACGGTAACAAACAATGGTGGACTGATATACTCTTTAAAGGGTATTAATTTACGTTTCCTGGCCGAGCCGCAAGCGGAGGAAGCGCCGCGCGTATACCGCGGCCACGTACTGTTTTAGCCCTGCTCCTTTTCAACTAGCAATATGACCGCCGCCGGCTTGACGCCCTACCGTAGGCAGCGGCTGGGACTGGTAATCGAGAAGTTTAAGTATATAACGTCCTTGTATGTTTGGCACGAGGCCCAAGACGGAACCCTGTCTTCTAACACGTTCTTATGCATGCGTTAACGTCTCACCTTTCAAGGGATGGCCACCGTGCATGCTGCAATGGTGCTTTCTTTGAGAATGTGTAAGGCGAGTAACGCTATTCTAAAATTTCTGTCCTCTAACTTTTGCAGTAAGCCCATGTTTATGGTATTCCCACAATTGTAGGGGTCACGAGTATGGCAACCGTAACCGCTGCGAGGGGAACAAAAATCAGTTTCCTTCGTGTATGAATGAACGTAAATTTCTCTGTAATGTTTCTTTTTTCGAGGCCCATATGTGGACTTCCTAGCATCTCGGCTTGCTTTCTTTACCGGCTACGGACGGCGCCTCCCACGCAAAGTTGTGCGATTCCGCTGTTAGGTCGTGCTTAGTCTTGAAAGTGAAATTTGCTTGTAATGTCGTGGGTGACACGACACGCGTTGTTGCTGGTTGTTCTGCTCATAAACGAGCACGAGCATTCCAATCTGATGAACGGATGACTTGATCCATAGATCAGATTCAGAGGAAGCACTACTATGCGTACAGCCACCGTTGTGCTTTGTGTGTTATGTTCTTCTCCAGCGCAAGCTTACCTCATAATGAGTTAGATTCGTGACTCGCTTTTGGAACTGCCTTTTTCTCCCCATTACTACAAACGTGAGAGTATAGACGTGGCCATCTCCATGGGGGGAATACTGGGAAACGGACTAGGCCTTTTCTTGCGTCTGCGTTTACACATTTATCGCAACAAGTTATTTTTCATAACTGATGTTTTATTTTAGGAGGCTGTAAAAGACAGCGGCCTTATATTAACAGGAGGTCTTAATAACACAGAACATTTAAATGCTTATTTCAAGGAATTTCAATAAAGATGTCCTTATGATAATTAGAAGTCTATCTGCTTGACAACAATTCATCTGAGTTTCCCTTTGCAAGCTGATACCCATTTGCAGCTGGTTCGTGCAATCTCACCTGGGAGAAGGGATCTCCCGCCTATCCCTGACCAGACTCAGTGCATGTCACATAACGTTGACGTGAGCAAAACCCCGCCTACAATTTTAGTGCGCCTACTTAAGGGGCCCCGCAATGTAGTTTTTCACTTCATTCTTTCCTTTTTATCCTTCACCAACGATTGAATGAACACTGCAAGTTTCGCACTAGAAATCATCTCGTCCTTGCCTGGTTGCCATGGTGTACCGGACGCCTGGAGCCCGCCGACAACGCTACGCTACCCAATAGCAGAGTGTTTTAGTTGAGCGTGTTTACGCTCCGCTGAGCAGCTAAGCGGAGCGCAAGCGCTAATTCGCATGCGCCGTCCGCTTAGTCGTAAACGGGCTAGCGGGTCCGCTAAGAAGTTGCCTGAGCGGAGCGTGCCACGCAGCCCGTTGGCTAGCGTTGGCGTCAGAAAGAATTGGATTGGTTGCAGAAAGCTAGGGCACTGGCTATCACGTGGCGTTCCGCAAGACGGCACTTTATTTTCGATTGGATAAAATGGACCGGTTACGCATTACAAGCGCACGTCAAGAAACTTAATGGAGAAAGAAGTTATACGTATAAATATATACGTTTTGCTCTATAAGAGCGACCAATAGGGGTATTTATTTTCTTTCATTACCTTAATTTGACCAGGGTGCGCTTCAACTGCGAAAGGTCCGCTCGGCTACGCTAAACGTATAACTAAAACGTGAAAATCGCCCGCCGCTCCGCTGTGGCTTAGCGGGGCAACTCGGAGCGGAGCGTACCATAAAGACACTCAACTAAAGCACTGTAGTAACGCTGGTCGAGATTTGAGAAACTGGACGCCTGGAGCACGCCGACAACGCCACGCTACCGAATAGTAACGCTGGTCGAGGTTTGAGAAACAGGCGTTGCAACAACGCCGCGCTGATGGCCAACGGAGGGATACACTCCTGGTGATCCCAGCTTTGGACGACATCTAAGAGATCGTCTCCTTTTCGTCCTGGCGACAACGTTCGGAAGGAAGGTGTCAGGATTCATAACTGCATATGGTGAGTGCATGGCTTCCTCTTCACTAAGATCTCGCTTGCTTTACGTATTTTTGGGGAAGTACGGAGCAGTAGTTTTTATTTAACCGTTGACCGAATTTTTGAATACGTCGATGTTGTTTTAGAGTGAAGAATTAGCACTAAGGGCAGCCATGAATTTGAAGGCACTAAAGAAGCCGGAGTTGTTTAGTTTGGCCAGAGAATTGGGCCTCCAAATTGCCGAATCAAAGAGAAAGCCAGACATTATTGAGGCTATCGAAGCGAGCGGGGCAGACGACGATGAACTGAAAGAATGCCCAGAGAGAATAGCGGATAAGGAGGAAGAGTGTAGGCACCTACAAGAAAACGAAGAGTGTAAGCGCCTAACGCGAGCGGGCAGCACGTGAGGTCCAAGAAGGGCGTGACCTCCATATGATGCGCCAAGATATTGAGTTTCTGAAGGCTCAAAATACTGAAAGACCCGGCAAAGAGGTACGAGAAAGGGAGCGCAGAATGACAGGCTTGATTGCATCTTACGCAGTAGGAGGGGACATAGATCTTTTTTCTGGTGCAATTTTAGCGCACGTGTGAGAAGGCATAATTCGCAAGAAGCACATGGTTGCAATGCTGGCTTACGTTACTGCCACGTGAGGTAGCTGATATCATTGTCCTGATGGGGAAAGAACAAGCAGGGGACTTCGGTATCGTCAAAGCGAATCAGCTTAGTATCTATAGAATATCAGCAGAAATATTCAGGCGAAAATTCAGGGAGGTCGAGAAAACCAAAGGTGAGCCATACTCACATTCCCCATACACCTTGGAGGTAAACCTGAAAGACTAACTCAGAGAAATGGGCACACTCGGCGACGCCGGAAAGAATGTAGTGCGTTGTTTTGAAACTGTCCTGCCGCCGGCTGCTAGAAAACATCAAGCATTGGGTTCAGTATAGGCCAGGCGTGGACACTATCACGAGAGCGGCCGATCTCGCTGAGGAGTACCCAAGCCACCGTGCGTTCGAAGGCAACAAAGCTCCTAAAAAGGAGATGAATAACTACAGACCCAGCAAGCCAGCGCGATGGTCACAGTCGAGTCAGTATAAATCCAAGGAAAGGTCAGATTCAATGAAAATTAGTAACGAGAACTATAAGGGAAAGGAGAAGTCACCCAAAGATAGGGTAGAAAGGGAAAATAAAGGTTTCAAGGCAAAGGAACCAGTAGATTGCTAGAACTGCCAGAAAACGGCACATATCTCCGTGCGGTGCAGAAATCCCAAACTGGTGTTGAGGTCACTAACCAGCAACGATGAAAATCTGAAATTGTTGGAACCGTACATTCGAGACCTCGTCGTAAACGGCAATACGTGTCGGGTGCCTCGCGTCTCGGCAAGCAGAATGGACGTGGTGCACCCGTCGTACGTAGAGGAAGGCCAGTTCATGGGAGAATGTGATTGGATGCGGCAAGCTGTAGAGACCTCCAGTGTTTTTCTCCTTTGTGGCCAAATTTCGCATTGAGGGCCCTTTTACAGCACTGGACACTCAAGCCGCCGTCTCGGCACATCTCCCGCCACAGTATCCATATTTCTTTTCTAACAAATCCGAGGGTATGCTGCGACGCTGTGGATTCGGGTTTAGTGAAGGAATAGTGCAAGCCCGTACAAGTTCCAAGGCAAGGGAGCTCGCGGCCAAGGCAGTGTACGAGTATCCAGTCGTGGAAGCAACAGGTTTGACGGAGGATTCGTGAACGAGCTTCACACAGGGTAGCCCCATAGGGGATAATGCGGAAAGTACACCAGCAAATGAAGTGGTCAAGGAAGTAGCGGAGCCTGAAATGTCTCATGAGGCAGAATGTAGACAAAAGTTATTGAATGTAAGCCCTTCCACATTTATGGCTGAGCGGGAATAATATTCCCCCCTTGCGCAACCTAAGGCCAGACCCTAAAGACGGTGTGGCCAAACTGGACGTAAAGTTCGTCATGATGGCAGGCCTCCTCTATAGGAAGTACACTAGTCGAAAGGGAATGTAATTCCCCAACCTCGTGGTGCCGCATCCCTATCGTGAGCAACGGCTGCTCCTGGTTCACGAGGGCTTTTGGACAGGGCGTCTTGGCATTCGTAAAACAAAGAACCGCTTACTTCAGGAATTTTTCTGGCCCGGCTGCTTTCGAGAAGTAGAAGCATTCTTAAGAAGCTGCGACCTATGTCAACGCATAGGCAAACCCAGAGATAAGGCTAAAGTGCCAATGAATTTTGTTCCCATTATCACAGAGCCATTTCGCAGGCTCATAATAGAAACAGTGGGACCACTTCCTGCAACGCACTCTGGCTATCGACATATTCTTAATGTACTATGCTCCGCAACGCGATTTCTAGAGGCAGTGCCCCTGAAAGAACTAAGCTCGGTGGAGATGTTTAACGCGCTTTTGTCTATCTTCGCGCGAGTAGGGTTTCCGCAGAAATCCAGTCAGATCAAGGTTCCGCCTTCACGAGCGCACTGATCTCGACGTATCTGGAAAGATGCGGTATTAAAATAATTCAAAGCCCAGTGTACCACCCGCAGTCAAACGTAGTAGAGAAAGTCCACTCAGTGAAGAACCTGCTTTTGCGGGCACTTTGATTTGAACACGAAGCCGATTGGGAGGTTTGCTTGCCTGCAGCAATGTTCGCGCTTTTAACTCCACCGCACGAATCGACAGGTTTTTCACCTTAAGAGCTCGTTTAAAGTGGCTGCCTGCGGTCCCCTCTTCGCATCTTTTGAGAAGCCTGGGAAGGCTGGTCGGACGATCCTTTGGTTGTGGCCCACGTGCTAGAGCTGTTAGACCCACTGCACACATCTAAAGGATTAGCAGTGCAGAAAATGCGCAGGACCCAAAGAAATGCTAAGGTATACTATGACAGGACGGCTCGACCGCGACGCTTAGAAGATGGGGAAAAGAAAATGATCCTGAAACCTTCATTGAAAAACAAACTACAGTTTAAGTGGGATAAATTATCTGAAACAAACTACGTATTCACAGTACCGGGAAAGCGAAAAACACCACAAGTGTACCAAAGCAATCTACTTAAACTCTACCGGCAGAGGGAGGCTATTGTGAACATGTCCCTTTACCAACCTGAGGACATGCCTGTCGAACATGAATATCAGGGGCAAAAGACATGCACGAAACAATTGACAAGCTAGTAGAGCAGGCACAGTTGAATCCCAATCAAAGGGCTGTACTGAGGGAACCCGTGCTTGAATTTAAGGATATATTGTTACGGAAGGATGAAGGAAGACAGAGGAAGAAGATCACGAGTCGCTGGCTGCTGCGTGTTGTCGGCGGTCAGCCATCTTGCCTACGCTGACACATCCTGCAGATATATTGTAAATACAGTCTTTATATACTCCTAACATCCCCGTAATATATTGGTGGGAGGTATGTGGTACCACGGCTGGAAACGGAGCTCCGCAGTGGACGTCGCATCACCGTCCACACCATGAATGACGGTGAGCACGCGGGATCAACATTGTTGCCGCCTCCAACGTCACCGTCGGCACCTACATCGCTGTCGCCTTCGGTTGTGTTTGTGCAACCCAAGGATTCAGGAACTTTCTGCAGGACCGATGGCTCCGACGTTAAAGAGCGGGTGGCTGTGTATGAACGCGTGGGTCGAATCAACTGATGGGGCACTACGATTATGCTAGCCAACGTGTGGTTATACCTACTAGGCACGGCGAAGGTGTGGTACGAAAACCACGAAGAGGAGCTCACCAGCTGGGACCAATGCAAAGAAAAGTGTACAGAGTTGTTTGGAAAACGAGCCGGCCGTAAAATTGCCGCGAAGCAGGAACTGGCCTCTCGTGCCCAATCCCTCACGGAGTCCTATGTCTCGTACATCCAGGACGTGCTGGCACTTTGTCGTAAAGCCGATCGCGACATGACACAAGCTGAGAATGTCGGGCACGTGCTTAAGGGCATTGCTGGCGGCGCCTTTATTCTACTCATGTGCAAGAGTTCTTCTACAGTTGACGCAATCATTAAAGAGTGCCGACAATTCGAGCAGGCCAAAAGCCGACGCGTCTTGCAAAAATTCACCAGGCTTCCCAATACTGCCGCAACGTCGACATGTCAAGATCAACCCACACAGCCGCACGCGTCGCCATCAGAGGACGTGGTGCGAATCGTTCGACGTGAAATGGATGCGATGGCACCCGCAGCTTTCAGCTTGCGTAGCCCTGATGCTACCCCCTTTTCGGTTCCCCTCGTACAATCCACCTTCACCAGAAACTTGAAAACAATGGATTACATTCTGCCTGTGCTGTCGCCAGTCCCAGAGCTAACGAACGCCCTTCTACTATTTTCGCTCTACCCCGACGCTTCTCTACGCATTATCGCAACCCGAATGAGTGGAGAACTGCGGACGACCAGCCGATATGTTTAACCTGTCGCCGCATTCTCCATGTCGCCCGATACTGTCGCAATTCTCGCCGTGCGGACACCAGTCGCGCTCACCGTAAACACATCGCCCATCTTCCCGTTCGCCGAAGCCACGTCGCCTTTCGTCCCCTGTGGCTTTTGGCCACAACTTTTCGGAAAACTAACAAATAAAAACCTCGGAGGTGGTGCTGCATTGCCTACTACTGCAGCAAATCCTCTGTCGGTGCCTACTGGGAGAATCGTAATTGACGTTAAAATAGACTGCGTCCTTGTCCAAGCACTCGCCGACACTGGAGCCACGTTTTTGTGATGAGTGCTAGCTTACGTAGACGTTTAAAGAAGGTCCTCACCCTAGCAGCTGTCGAAGTGCTTCGTGTGGCCAATGGCGGCGTGCAGGTTGTTCTTGGAATGTGTGCTGCGCGTTTAAGTATAGCCGGCCGACCTACTTATCTTCTGTTTGCTGTGATCGACAACTGCCCTGATGACGTTTATGCTTCGATTTTACTTTTTATCCACTCCTTCTGTTCTCATCGACTGCGGGACCGGCGTTCTTCAGTGAGAACTACCTCAACCCGCCGATGCTCCAAGCACCGCCCCACCGCACTTGTACTCGCTTCACGATGTGCGTCTGGTACACGATGCAGTTACGTCACTTTGACCACTCAGCCACCTATGTGCTTCGCCCCATCGTCGACCTGCTTTTGAACCAGAACGTTGCTGTTCCGCATACGCTGGTTGCGGTTACCAATACCGATGTTGTTCAACTGCTTCTGAATTTCAGCCTCTGTGCTCAAGTGACTCCGGCCGGCATGTTCTTGGCCACCGTTTCTAGTGGTTCCGAAATTTACATTGAGAGTCTGCATGCCGAGAGTGGTTTCTTAGCGCCAATTGCAGCTCACAGTTTTGGTTCATTAACGGATGACATCGCGAAAATGATTGCACCTAACCTAACCTCGGCACAGGCCACGGACATACGCCCTAGGCAGCTTGCACGAAGCTAAATACTTCTCGTCCGTTGATCTTCAATCCGGCTACTGGCAGATTTCAGTTTATGAAATGGACCCCGAGAACACGGCCTTCATCCCGCCGGAGTCATGCCCTTTGGCCTATGCAATGCTCCTGCTACATTTGAACCTATGTTGGGCGCTCTTCTGCAAGGCTATAAATGGACCACCTGTCTTTTTTACCTTGACGACGCTGTTCTTTTTTCTCCCACATTCGGCAGCCCCATTACTCGACTAGCTGCCATTCTTACGGTCTTCCGGAAAGACGGCATCCAATTGAACTCCATGAAGTGTCAATTCGGGCGCCGTCAGATTAAGGTGTTGCTACACCTGGTTGACGTATCCGGGTTTCAACCAGACCCGGAAAAAGTTTCCGACGTACTCAGCTTCCCTGTGCCACGTTCTGCTTCTGACGTGCGCTGCGTCGTCGGCCTGTGTTCTTACTTTCGCCGTTTTGTCAAAAACTTCGCCGACGTTGCTCGGCCTTTGACAGATCTAAAAAAGAAGACGCCATTCTCATAGAGCCCGGAGCAGGTCCATGCGTTCGCCACCCTCATCGGATTTCAGGCCACTCATCCCATAATTGCCCACTATGATTCGTCTGCACCGACCGAAGTCCTCACTGACGCAAGCTGCCATGGCATCGGCGCTGTTCTCGTCCAACAACAGAATGTACCGAGTGCGTGATAGCTTACGCCAGCCGCCCGTTGTCACCTGCCGAGAGAAATTACTCCATCAGTGAGAGGGAGTGCTTGGCTTTAATTTGGGCTGTCACCAAGTTTCCGCCATATTTGTATGGCCGCACGTTTTCGGTCGTCACAGACCACCACGCACTTTGCTGGGTGTCTTCTCTTCGGGACCCAACTCAACGGTTTGATGGGTGGGCTTCGTGGCTCCAGGAATTTTCATTTATTGTCAATTACGAGACTGCAAGCCTCCACAAGACACTGACTGCCTGTCTCGTCACCCCGTGGATCCCCTGATCCTGCTGCGCATGATCCGGTGACCTGCATGATGGCTTTTAATGACATGACTGACATGCGAGCTGAACAACAACGCGTCGAACCATTACAGTCCAACATCGCCAGAGTGCAATCTGGCAGCACTGACGGCACGTGCCGCATGTTCGTGTTGCACCACGGCATCCTCTAGCGCCGAAATATGACCCCTGACGGCCCTGAGTTGCTCCTTGTCCTTCCTCGTCATCTGCGATCCATCCCTCTAGAACAACTGCACGATGAACCGACGGCGGGAAACCTTGGTGTTTGGCGTACATACGATCGCGTACGACGCCGGTTTCTTCTGGCGGGGTCTCTGCCGCTCCGTGCGTTGTTGTGTCGCACTCCGCGAATTGTGTCAGCGCCGGAAAAACCACCCCTGCCACCTGTCGGACGACTCCATCCAATTGAAGTTCCCTCTTATTATTTATTATTTATTTTACAATACTGCCGCTCTCAGCCGAGAGCCTAGCAGACGGGCATGAACATTTCTTTTCCCGACATAAATACATGTGCGAGTTACACAAAGAATGAAAAAGCAACAATATTCAACAAAAATACAAAAGATAAGGTAGATAAGCTATACAACAGAACACTAAAAAAAGGAGAATAAAATGAACAACAACCGGGGCATATCATAGTCAAAGCAAAAACGTGAAGTATTTGGAAAAAAACAAGTGTATACATATTTTTTTTCTAAGCACTGTTAGTTGTTAGATGAGAAATCGTTAATAATCTCTTGTGATGAGCTCCAGTTGTGAAACGAACAGGGATAAAGAATTTGTCGCTGTTAATGACGAGTTAAGTTCATTCCATTCTCTGATTACTCGAGGAAAGAATGAGTACCTGAATGAGTCATTAGAAAAGGAATACTCGGTTAGCGTATGTTCGTGTTGATGCCGTGTTATCCTAGATTGCGAATATGAAATGTACCGGGTGATATCAATTTTATAGTGACGGTGCAGCATTTGAAACAGAAATTTTAGTCGACCTTGTTTCGCTCTCGTGGATAATGTGTTGAGGCCTGAGGAAGCTAAGAGACGTGAAGGTGAGTCAGTAGAACGATATTTGCTATGAATGAACCTTGCGGCTTTTCTTTGTACAGCTTCAAGTTTAGCTATGTTAGTTGCTGTGTAAGGAAACCAAATTGTGTTAGCGTATTCTAAAATAGGTCTCACAAATGTTTTGTAGGCCAGAAGCTTAATGTTCGTTGGAGCGATCTTTAGGCGTCTTTTTAGATAAAATAGCTTTCGTAGTGCAGTAGTTGTAATATTAGTAATGTGTGTTTCCCAATTGAGGTTTGATGTCAGCGTTATCCCTAAATATTTCTGTTGCTCAACCATGGAAAGAGGCGTGCCATTAACGATATAGGTGAAGTGAGAGGGTTGCTTTTTTCTTGTTATTGTCATTGCCACTGATTTATTGACGTTAATAGACATTTGCCACTGGGAACACCACTCGGTTAGCGTGTTAAGGGAATCAGAAAGATCGAGATGGTCGTTATAGCTGTTAATTTCTTTGTATATTACGCAGTCATCCGCGAAGAGTTTGATTTTGCATCCTATATTATTGGTAATATCGTTAATGAAGATCAGAAATAACAGCGGCCCGAGTACCGAGCCTTGTGGTACTCCAGATGTGACAGGAACGACGTTAGATGGCATGTGGTCAAACATAACAAATTGTGAGCGGTGTGTTAGAAAAGCTGCTATCCAAGCAGAAACCTCTCCTTTCCCGATGGCATGCTCCACTTTTGCAATTAGCTTAGTGTGACTCACGCAATCAAAAGCTTTAGATAAGTCAAGTAAAATCATGTCAATTTGAGAACGATTATTAATACTAAGAGCAAGGTCATGAACTACCTCTGTTAGTTGAGTGATGGTTGATAAACCAGATCTAAAACCATGCTGGTGAGGCGATATGATGTTTTCACGTTCTAGAAATACTGTCATGTGTTTTAGAATGATGTGTTCTAGTATTTTGCATGAAGTGCTGGTGAGAGATATGGGTCTGAAATTGGCAACATTATTTTTGTCTCCTTTCTTGTGGATCGGTATTATTTTAGCCTTTTTCCAGTCATGTGGTAGATTAGAAGTTGCTAGTGATTTACGAAAAATGTGTCCCAGATATCTACTGCACCACTCAGCATATTTTTTTAGGAATTCGTTTGGAATTTCGTCAGGCCCGATTGATTTCTTAGGGTCAATGTTGAGGAGAAGATTGTGGATTCCGGCGTCCGTTATTATTAACCGATCAAGCACTGACGTACAGGATGGTGGAAGAGGGGGGAGTGTACCATTGTCTTCCGCGAAGACTGATTTGAAGAAATTGTTATATTTGTTTGCCGTTGCACTTTTTTCTTCTTCAGTTAGTTTGGTTGTTGTCTGCTCGGTACTGCGCAGATGTTTCCAGAATCTTTGTGGGTTATCTTTTAGGAAGTTAGCAAGAGTGACACTGTAGTAATATTGTTTCGAATCTTTTAGTTTCTGCTTGAGATGCATAACTGCAGGTTTTAACTTCAAGGTTGTAGATGGTTTTGGGTTATCCTTGTTTGCCTTACGAAGCCGATTTGCGCGCCGTTTAGCATGGATGATTTCGCGTGTGATCCATGGATTCTTAAGGTGCTGTTTTTTCTTTTGCATAGGAATATAATTAGTTATACAGTGCAGGACAATGCTCTTAAAATGTAGCCACAATGCATCTACATCAGTAGATTCCCGAGATGCTTTTTCTGAAAAGGAATCGAATTCATGCGACAGATAAGTTAGTATGCTGGCGTCATCTGCTTTATGAAAGTTAAAACTTTTTAGTGTAGACTGGGTAGTAGTACAATGATCAAGCTGGAATGTACACATAGGTATACTGTGATCAGATATTCCTTCAATAATGTCTATTTGTGCTTGACTTGTAGTAAAATGGTTGCTAAGAAATATGAGGTCGAGGATATTTTTCGTCGAGCCTTGAACGCGGGTAGGACGAGTGACAAGTTGATGTAGGTTAAAATTTAGCATTAAGTCTATTAGCACTTCGGAGGCTTCTGACGTATGATGCATTGTGGACCAGTCTATGTCAGCTAGGTTAAAGTCGCCCGCAAGAATAATCCTGGATTGATGGACATGACGCTGCATATATTTTTGTATTGCTGAAAGGCATGCACTGTCAGAGGAAGGGCTCCGATAAACGCAACCGGTTACGATTGACGTCCCGTCGCACAAAAGTTTGCAGAAAACGGCTTCAGCGTTGTTTACCTAGGGAAGAAGGACAAAGCGAAGACAGTTTTTTATCAGTAAGGCCACTCCTCCACCTCGTGAAGGTCGGTCTTTTCGGATGATTGTGTAGTTTGGCGGGGCGATCTCGTGGTCGAATATAGCGGGTGATAGCCACGTTTCCGTGATGGCCACAATATCGGGCTCGTAATCGACTAGAAGGCTTTCCAAGGCTTCTGTTTTATTTAGGACACTGCGGGCGTTTACATTTATCAATGTTAATCTTTTGATAGTGTGGCTTGTGCCGCTTGTGCGGCTCTGCGGGTTATTCGGCGGTTTGTTTCTGCGTCGTTTTTTTGCATCGGTACTTTGTCCTTCTTCTCTTCGTCCCAAATATATGCGCGTTTGTTAATGTAAAGTTTGTCAAAAGAAAGTGATACTTTTTCTTTTTTTTCACGGTTTGGTTTTGCACCATCCCAAAGTTTTTTCCGGATGTCTCTTATTCTTTTAGAGAAGTCTTCACCAATTGAGTAGTCAGTTGTTTTTAGTTTGAAACATCGGCTTAAGATTGCCACTTTTTGTCTGTAGTCAAGTAACTTCATTATTACCGGTCGAGTTTTATCTGTGGCGCGTTTCCCCAACCTATGTATACGCTCGATGGAAACTTTTTCTAGTCCCAGGGTGTCTTCGATAATGTCTTTGTTCACAGTTTGCTCTAACGACTCGCTAGTTTCATCGTTTTTTTTCCTTTAGGCCATAGATAATTAGGTTAGATCGCCTACTGCGGTTTTCAAGGTCGTCAATTTTATGTTGAAGAATGTCTATTACTTCGCTCATACAGGCGATTTGTTGTTGACAGGATTCGACTCTATCTTCAAGGACTGCAAGGAGGTCAAGCTTGTTTTCTATATCTACTAAACGTTTTTCTTTAATATCTTTGATGTCGGCTGCAATATCCTTCAGCTGTTTTGAAATTTGGGTTAGATCGGGGCCAGGGTTAGTTTCTATATCACCACCTAATAGCAGCAATTTTGTCAAGGCCAAGGCGACATCAAAAACCAGGATACAAAACGGTGGGCACGGCAGCACTAGCAAGAAAGGGTCGCTTGAGCGGATGCAATATCCAAAATCCTTTCTCTCCTGTACAATGAATGCAAACGGGTTAGCGTGCCGCATACTGGCAGTGCCACCGTGCCCAGTGGCCGAGTCGATCCCAGGCAGGCTATTTAAGGCAGCGGAGAGCAGTGGCGCTGAACGCAGATCACGGGCCAAGATCTCCGAGCATGCTATCTTCCGGCGTTGACGGTGCAATTTCCACGATGAGTATGGCGGTGGATCCAGCACGTGGCATTGGGTAGCGTAGAGCTCCTGCGCCGCCCTGGTTGCCCCGGCTTGCGCAGTGCCTCCATCCCCGGCATGAAGCAGCAGGCCGAAGGACAGCTGTACAATGAATGCAAACGGGTTAGCGTGCCGCATACTGGCAGTGCCACCGTGCCCAGTTCTTAACCGTTCTTTCGTGTAGGCCTTGACCTGCTTGGCCCTTTTCCGACGGCGACTAGAGAGAATAAGTGGATCGCCGTCGCTACTGATTACGCGACACGCTACGTGATAACAAAGGCGTTGCCGACTAGTGGTGCAACCGACGTCGCCGATTTTCTTCATGACGTTCTCCACCATGGTGCGCCTCGACAGTTACAGACTGCGGCCGCTCGTTCTTGTCTCGAGTTCTCGGCGACGTCCTCCGCTCTTGTGCAACTGAGCACAAGCTGTAAACCACCTACCGCCCAGAAACGAACGATCTTACGGAACTTCTCAACCGAACAATCAGACATACTGTCGATGTACCTCTCCAAAGATCACCGTGACTGGGACGCCACGCTGTCCTACGTGACGTTCGCGTATAACTCGTCCCGACATGACACCACAAGATATTCACCCTTTTATCTTTTTTGTGGTCGCGGCCCCACATTGCTGTTCGACACCATCTTTCCTTCTGTGCCACATGTTGCAACTGAGTACGCTTGTGAAGTCTTCGATCGCGCTCACAAGGCACGTCAACTCGCGCGATCTCGCTTACTAGCCTCGCAGCATATGCAAAAACAGCGTTATCACCGGTGCCATCGCGATGGTAAGTTCGCGCCAGGTGCTACTTTGGTCACCATGTCGTCGGAATGACCTCCCCCAGAAGCTTCTCTAGCTATACAAGGCCTTATGAAATCCTACGTCAAGTTAACGACGTAAATTACGAGATTTCGCGGCTACAGTTTGATGCATCCTGAAGTCAGACGCATGTTGACGTCGTGCACGTTTCGCGGCTGTTGCCATACCTAGATCGCAGTTCCTCGCCTACTGTGCACCGAGACGGCGCTTTACCACCCGGGAGTCCTTTTACGTAAGGATGAAAGAAGACAAAGGAAGAAGATCGGCAGACGCTGGCTGCTGCTTGTTGGTGGTGGTCAGGCATCTTGTCTACGCTGACTCATCCTGTATATATATTGTAAATATTCTTTATATACTCCTAAATACCCGTAACAATATTTTCAGACACACCTGACAGGGCCACTGCGAATGATCACAATATCAAGTTAACCTCATCGGACATAGTTCGTTCGAAAGCTTATCGCGTTTCAGCTCGTCAACATAAAGTCATGGCCGCTGAAGTAAACAAGATGCTTGAGCTAGGTGCAATCGAGCCAACAGAGAGTAACTAGACCTCGCTTCTCATCTTGCTTGAGGTCCTAGGAAAGGAGCGGCGACCGTGTATTGACTACCACCGGCTCAACTTAATCACGAAAGACCTGACATAAAAGGTTTCAGAAAGTGAGCAGTGCTAATTTCATCTCTACGCACGATTTAGTCAGAGGGCACTGGCAGGTTCCATTGACCGAAAGTGCATTTGCACGATGTGAACCTTTGGGCCGAAATTCCTCAGCTTTGAATTGAAGAATGCTCCCTATTATTTCTCTAGCCTTATGGACTAGCTGTTGCGGGGAATGGAGGACATCGCACTTCCGTATCTCGATGACATGGCAATCTTTTATTCATCATGGGCGGACACTTGCAACACTTGTGAACCGTGTTGTGTCGTTCACGAGAGGCCAACTTAATTGTCAAGGTTCCCAAATGCCAATTGTTTACTGTGGACGACATTATCATATACTCTAAAGTGAAAAGCTGCATGAGGAACACCTGCGTCATATTATGTGAGCGTTATCTGGCGCTAAGCTAACAGGTAACTTCAATAAGAGTGAGTTCTGCAAAACTAAGGAGACATTTCTTGGCAGAGTTTTGGGCGGAAGAACGAAGAATACGAAAGAAGAATCAGTGGCTCGCATAGCAAAACAAGTAATGCCCTATGATGTACACTCACTTCGCGTGTTTTTAGGCTTGGCGGGCCATTTCTGAGCATTCATTCAAGATTATGCTCTCAAAAGTAGCTGTATGACAAGACTGACTCAGAAGGATGTTCCCTTTTGTTGGACAGAAGAATGTGATGACGCCTACCAAGAATTGTTCGGAATAATTTGTTCTGATCCTGTGTTGTGCTTACTAGACTTCGCGCTGCCCTTCATATTGAATACCGACGCTTCTCACTATGGAACGGGAGCAGTCTCATATCACAGAGACTCATCACGACCAGCAAACCAACAGCTGCGTGCAGTTGAATACTACAACTGCACATTTAACAAAACTGAATTGAACTGTATCACAACAGATAAAGAAGCGCTCGCCATTTTAAAAGCCATCCGCTACTTCCGTTCATGTTCGGAAGGTGCAAAGTTCAAGGTATACACAGACCATGAAGCACTAACGTACATATTGAAGATGGCCGAAATGAAAGGAAAGATAGCTCGTTGGGTGGGTCAACTGCAGCAATTTAATTTTGAATAAGCCCATAGCCCGGGAGCTTTTATGAAAGACACGGATGCAATGTCGCGATTACCCATTATGCTTCCACACAACCTTGAAGATGCAAATGTTGCAAGGATCTCGGAAGGCACTGAGGTTTTGCAACGTATTAAAGGTGGACGAGTGGCCGTCCATTTTTACAGTTTAATTACGAAAAAATTACTAAAACTAAGATCAGCTTCCTGATAAAGATTAATATATATTTTTAATGCAACAGAGCTCTCAAGAGTCAGTCCCATAGATGCTAAGAAAATTTAATTCTCTGCTATCATGTAAACATATAGGAGATGTCGAGATACAGCTTCACCTTAAGAGTGTGTCCGTGTCTTTTCATATGTGCATCAGAGACCTCCCGTCAAACCCGGTACATCTGAAACACCAAAACCTCGCTTGGTCACAGCTACGCATACAACATTGATAATATTAGGCTTGATAATTTATTTTCAAATTGTTTTGTAGCCCTCAGTTTAGTCAACTAGACAAGGGAACGCCTGTAACAAAGTATATCTTACCGAAAGAGAGGAATAGCACTGGAACCAGCTCGCCTTTTCTCCACGTGTAAAAAAAGAGAAAAGGTTGTGTCGTGATAGAAAAGCAAAATATTTTCCTCCTTTTAAAGGTCTTGTGGATTGCACGCACTTATAAGGTGTAAATAAATAAAAAAGTCCGGTGCCGACTGTCGCTCTCCTAAGGTATCCCCCTGACCCTGACTGCCTGACAAGACGAAAACGCAGCTTTAAAATATCTGCTAAAAATATTTCGTTTTATTTTGATGTTACGTTTTTTATCATTGTCAAACAACTAGCAGTAATATAATGGATAGCTCTGCCTCCGATGAAAATTAATAGATTTCTGACGTTACATACAGCTGGTAATATTGCCACTGACCAGCACAATTGGTGAGAAAGAGGCCAAGCGGTTCTGCTATAGATGGTGGCAGTTGCTGAGCTGACACGAGATGTCGCTTTTTAGTCACTTATTGATATTATTTTGTCTATCTTATGTATACTGCCTCTCGTCCGCATGTTTCCAGGTAACTTCTTGGCGGAAGTAGCATTGGTTGTGCTAATCACGGAGCTACTCAGAGGTCCATACCTTTCCACTTGTTTGCACTCTTCTTTTCGGGAATTATCGACGCTGAACAGAAAGATCTTCAACTCGCCGAATCCCCACATCCTGAAGATCTGCAAAAACGGATCAGTATCACCAACATGTGGATTCATCATGTTCCCAAATGCTGTGTTTAACTAAAAGCGCAACACCTGAAGTCTACTTCAGAGCATACGAAGATTGACTCATTAGTTGGGAAACTGAATCACACGCTATACAACTGTTCAGTGACCGGAACTGCTGTGGCACTCTGCGTACAAATGCTTTACGCCGTTGCATGCAGATGCAATTCGAGCCTGGCGCCACACATGAAAAATTTGGGGGGCGCTTAAGCTTCACCTTGAAGAGTGGAAGCCGATAGCATTCAAACTTGCCCGACTGGTTCTCACGCTTCCCGTCGACTGCAGCTGATGTAACCGCATTGCTCGCCACAAAACGCTGGCGGCGAACGGTATGCACGAAGGCGAGCTTTCTGGTAGAAACAGGGCCTCTTGCGGGTCCAATCCTCCTTATTGTTTCGCACTTTTCATAATTCAATCTCAGAAGTTTTAACATAATAGGAATGCACTGCCGGCGTACTGTTTCATAATATTTGTTTGTTGGCTAGCATTCTGATAAATCTGAGGGAACCCTTTGTAAAGGATGTAACACAAGGTATGATCAACTTCAGTATTACAAGAAAAACTTTGTTGCTGTATAGAATACACACGGCAATTTTTCGCTCACCGGATGCCAACGCCGGCAAGCCAACTCTTGCTGGGCAGAAGTAACCGCACCCTGGCAGCAACCAGGCGCCCTACAACGCTCACCGGTAGGAGTGCCGCCAGTAAAGTTGCAGGCGTCGCTTTTCAATGTAGCACCGGATGAGGCGCTGCCATCGCCATTAGCATGAAGCTAGTGAGATATTAGACAGTTTTAGTACTGCGTCATGACGATACGTACGCAGCACGCAAGTGCTTTGCGGAACGTAGGAGCTCGTGTCGCGTTAGGGCTTTTAGTAGACAGTTTTAGTACTGCGTCATGACGATACGTACGCAGCACGCAAGGGCTTTGCGGAACGTAGGAGCGCGTGTCGCGTTGGGGCTTTTAGTACTGCGAAATGCCTACGTACGTATGAGGGCGAGCGTTAGACGCCGGGCGCGTCGGAGCGTATGGCCGTGTCCGCCAGTACGTTGAACCGTCGGCCAAACTAGACGCTGTTGATCTCGCTAACGTGATGTAACGTGTGGGCGCGTTACCGCTTCCTCGGACTATATTTAGGCCTTTAAGAGACTCTACTTTTAATGCGGATATAATGCACGAATCATATCGAGAAAAATAAAAAAACTAGTACTTGCTTTCTCAGGCTGGCACGGTCATTTGCGACAAACAGCGCCAAAACCAGGTCGAGCCTTTCGCGCAAACAGCACACACTGAACACTTCCTCAAAAACAAAGTTCCTATTTTTGCTATGCATTCCCAATGTGCAGGGTCTGGGAATGCCTTCTGCGCGTTCACTTCACGCAGCAAAGCCAAATCGTAGGCCATTGAAAGTACCGCCTTCCGCGAGTCGCCTTTGACGCTGCCATCTTGGGAAACTCTTTTGTCTCGCGCTCTCCCGAACAAACGAGAACCACGAGAGCAGCACGCAAGGCGCCCTACGTACGCACGCAAGAATCGGATGCGTGCGTACGCAACGGCCGCGTACGCATCTCGTACCGTTTGTGTTGCGTTCTGCACATGCGCAGTTTGCAGAACGCAGCGATCTTACGTACGCAACGCCGTTGGTGTACGCTACGTACGCAGTACTAAAACTGCCTAGTACTGCGAAATGCCTACGTACGTAAAAGGGCAAGCGTTAGACGCGGAGCGCGTCGGAGCGCATTGGCCGCGTCCGCCAGTACGTCGAACCGTCGGTCGAACAAGACGCTGTTGATCGAACAAGACGCGTACACATCAGCAGGAACGCTGGTGACTACGACTGCACACAACAGTGTTGCCTGCAGTGGGAGGCTGAACGCCGGCCTTTTTCCGCCATTAAATTAATTAAATTATGGGGTTTAACGTGTCATAACCGCTTCCTTATTATGAGGCACGCCGTAGTGAAGGACTCCGGAAATTTCGACCACCTGGGGTTCTTTAACGTGCACCTAAATCTAAGTACACGGGTGTTTTCGCATTTCGCCCTTATCGAAATGCGGCCGCCGCGGCCGGGATTCGATCCCGCGACCTCGTGCTCAGCAGCCCAACACCATAGCCACTGAGCAACCACGGCGGCTTGTTTCCGCCATCGTGGCGTTGCACATGCACGAGACAATGCACGAGAGAATTGACAAGCTAGTAGAGCAGGCACAGTTGTATCCCAATCAAAGGGCCGTACTGAGATGAACTCGTGTTTGAATTTAATGATATATTGTGACGGAAGGATGAACGAAGACAGAGGAAGAAGACCACGAGACGCTGGCTGCTGCATGTTGTCGGTGGCCAGCCATCTTGTCTACGCTCAGTCATCCTGTATATATATTGTAAATGCAGTCTTTATATACTCCTAACATCCGCGTAACATATTGGTGGGAGGTGTGGCGAATTACGCCTGGAAATGGAGCTCCACAGTGCACGTCGCATCACCGTCCGCACCATGAATGACGGTGTGCACGCGGGATCAACGTTGTTGCCGCCTCCAACGTTAGCTAGGCAGTGAAGAGGACACCCGTAGCAGGTCAATCGAGGTTGAGCCATGTCGGACGGACTGTGGATAAAACCGTGCGAGATTGGAGAGGATATTGCCTTAATCTTGATTATTTCGAGAGAACTTTTGAAAGGTGTAATTTCGCTCAGGGCACCTGGTCACAACGATTGCTGGATTTGCTGCTTGGTGAGGCAGCGAACACAATCTCAAGATTAACGGCGAATGACGCGGAAGACTACGGGAAAGCAGAAGCAGCGCTGTTGAGAAGGTACCGAATTTTCCCGGAAGCATTCAGGCAACGATTAAGAGAAGCGAGCAATAAGAGCGACGAAGGCTACTAAGAGTTTGCGTACTGTTTGAAAACAAACCTTGTTGAATGGCTTAAGGGTACCGAAGTATGCGAAAGTCGAGACAAAATTATAGAGTGCATTTGTCTCGAACAATTCTTCCGCAGCATTCCACAATCAGTGAAGTTTTTGGTGCAGGATAGAGATGCCACAGACACTGTAGATAAGGCGGCTCGGCTAGCTAAGGAGTACGCGACGCGACCGAAACTCATTACCGACGACGAGCGTTCTAATGGTAGGGATAATCTGAGAAGGTATACCTACCACAAAAAACAGACACAGGTAAAAGCTACCGAGAGAGCCGAGTCGATGAAAAAACTCAGGAAGAGAGCTACGATAAAGGAGTTAGCAGCCCTCATGAGGAGGGGACAAAGAACGCTGATACTCCAGAGGTCGATAAGAGGCGACCGGTCCGATGTTATCACTGCCAGGGCCTAGATCACTCTGATGCAAGGTTTGTGTACTCAAAGGTTTTAACGCTTCTCTTGGGCGGAGCCTCTGAGAACCCAATTGAGGACAAAGCCGTTGGTTTGAAAAACACACACACAAAAACTTTTAACCAAACTAGAAGCGTAAAATAAATCATAGAAAGAAATAGAAAGAATAACATAAACACTCAAATAGACATCACGGCAGTAAGACAGACATTTGGGGCTAGTATGAAGCTAGCTAGTGCGCGAGTCCGGGACAGCCACGATGGCAGGGACACGTAACAGTCGCGACGCGGCGACGCGGCGACAAGTAGACGAAAGGAGTTTCGCCGGTCTCACCAAAGGTTGTGGTGTAAGTTGGTTGTCCGGGCGACCGGAGCGCGCCAGCTCGGGCTTGGATAGGTAAAGTAGGCGGCTTGGGTGGCACGACCAGACGGCGGCGCCGTTCTGGCCGGGCAGCTGGGTGTAGAGCTCGAGCCCGTAGCCCGACTGCTCTCGTCCTGCCCACGGGCACAGACGCTCGAACGCCGGCCTCGGGCAGCAGGCGGCTCGACAGACGGGGCGGCGTTCTGGCCGCGCAGCTGGCGTAGAACTCGGGTCCGTAGCCCGACTGGTCTCGTCCTGCCAACGGGCGCAGAAGCTCACCGGCCTTGAGCAGCTGGCGGCACGCTCGGGTAGACGGGCGACGCACAGGAACGGGCTGGCAGGAGGCCCCGGTGGAGTGAAGTCCTGGTGGCTCGGGTCCGGAACCCGACGGCCCGTCTTCAACTCCCGGTCCGGTGGCCGACCTTCTCCTGGCGTCGCTTCCTGGAACTCTCCCGGCGTCTCCCCCGCGTCTCCCCGTTCTGCCAGCGCACCATGCTTTTTCGTCTCTCTGGCGGTTTGGTCGTTTTCTCATTGGTTGGTTGACGCTCCGTGGATTTTCTTAATTGGTTGGCTTCTCTTCTTTTAGTTGCTTTTCTTGCGCCGCGCGTTCACGTGCCAGACGCTCCTCGGCGTTGTCGTTTTTCTCCTTCCAGCACGGAATTCGTCTCGGCGCGCGCACTCTTTGTCGTCTTTTCCTGACCGTCCCGACCACTGCACTATGTCACGCACCACACATTACAGTCACTATGCCTCGTATGGCAGGAGGAGGAGGAATAAACTTTATTAGTTGGAATGAGCCGACGGTAAAATCGTCCGAGGTGGGCGGCGTCCCTAGTCCTTCTTTCCTACGAGGGCGGAAGCGACGAAAGCTTAGAGCTTCTCCATCCATACCTCCAGCAGCTACGGATTAGCGAAAAAATTTGTAAGGTATTAAGGCACAGTGGACCATTCATGGGCCTAGATCACCCTTCTTTTCTAAACGCCAGGGACTATACATGGAAGGTAATTTGGATCAAATCATTGGTATAGGAACACAGCGTGTGTCTGCCAATAGCACGAGTGACAATTTCCGGTCCTTTCGGAGAACTAGAGACAGAGGCAGGCGTTTCGAAGGCGCTACCAATGAACTACCCATGTCTCTTTTCAAACTGTTCGAAGCGTTTGTTACTCTATCGTGGTCAGGAGTTCGGGGAAGGCAGGGTGCAGGTATTAACCCGCTCGCAAGCATGCCAAATCGGCGCTCAACTGAACGACCACCCCAGTGCACCGGTGGCGGAACGCCAGGAAGCGCCTTCCCTAGTAGAACCTCGGACAACGGAGGAAAAAGAAAACAGCATGACAGCAGAGGTGCAAAATAAAATGATCTCGCTAGAAAACTCGCGTAGCGAAGAACGGTCGTCAGTGGAAGTAACAGAAAGGGAGAGAAGCTCTGTACTTTCACCTGCCTCTAGGGCCCTTGACAGGCTTCTCCAGTTGGATGGGAGTCGCTCAGCGTAGAGCAAGAGAGGGACCAGACTGACACGTTCATACTACAACGCGAAAGAGGTTATAGGTAGGCGCAGCGTTACCATCCACGAAAAGGGAGGACTGCTGTATAGACACTGCCGAGATCGTAAGGGCCGTATCCTCGTTCAGTTAATCGTTCCGGAGAGGTATTGGGCGGATCTTCTGACTTTGTGTCACGGAAATGGCTGCTCGGGCCATTTAGGAATGAACAAAGCGAAGGCGAAGCTTTTGTTAGAATATGACTGGCCAGGACGCTATAAGTATGTGGAAAATTATGTACCGTCCTGTGACGCGTGTCAGCAAGTTGAGAAGCCGGGAGATGCAAAGCAAGGCACTATTAAAGTTGGTTCCCTTAATCAGGGAGCCATTCCGTCAGTTGCTGATCGGCACAGTCTGTTTTTTGCCACCGAGCCGACCAGGGCTCAAGTACCTTTGATCATGCTCTGTACCACGACAAAGTTTCCTGAAGCGATTCCTTTGAAGGAACTGAGCTCCACCGAGATAGTCGACACTCTATTGTCGGCGTTTGCGCGAATCGGTTTTCCTGCAGACATTCACCCTGTCTAGGGGATAGTATTTACAATTAGTTTAACCACGACGTTCCTAGAAAGGTGTGGTGCGCGGCTGATACGTAGCTCCGTGTACCATCTAAAATCAAACAGCGTTGAGAAGATGCACTCGGTGCTTAAGAGAGTGTTACGTGCATTGTACCATGACCACAAAGCAGACTGGGAAGACTGTTGACCCGCAACCCTGTTCGCGTTGAGAACTGTCTCACATAAGGCAACGGGGTTCACTCCTTCCTACCTGGTGTACGGTCGGACGATGCGTCCCCAATCAGAATGTTAAGAGAAGTGTGGGAAGGAACAGGTGAAAGCTAGATTGTGGTGTTACGTTTTAACATTGCTGGATCGCTTAAGTGTCTCGCGAGAGCTGGTTGAAAAAAACCTAAAAGAGGCCCAGTAAACCGAGGTGTACTATGACAGAAATGCACGTTGGCGAATATTTAAGGTAGGCGACAGAGTCATAATCCTAAGGCCTTTACGAGAAAACAAACTTGAGGTACCGTGGGACGGACCCGTAAAGGTTACCCAGAACATATCGGACACTAACTACACCCGAGAAATTCCCGGAGAAAGGAATAAAGGTATGATTTACCACTGCAATTCAATGAAACCTTATTGTGGAAGGGAAGAGGTTGATAACATGGTGGTAAACGCGTCTGAAGAAGTAGAGATCAAACGAATGCTTGACTTGGGAATCATTGAGCCAGTAGACATTGATTACGCTTACCCGAGGATTCTCGTAGAGGAGAGCGGGATAGAGCCGCGTCCATGTGTGCAATATAGGAAATTGAATTCGATTGCAAGGAACCATACTTGTAGTTCAAAACTTTGCTTGTGTCTATTTATGATATTTGTTTTCATTATTTGTTTAACTTTCTCGTGTTTCTTTTTTTTTTTGCAACGAGAATATCCCTCTGGCCATGTCGGCAATCAGGGAGATATGGGAAGCTGTTTAGAAAGCTCGTTCGAACTGCTTTATCAAAATTGGGAAAACAAAAAGAAAACAGGGTTGATTTTGACATTCCTCATGGCCAGCGAATTGAGTTCACGGGCTAATTCGAACTGCCGGGGCGAGGAGAAGCTGTTGGATATGGACGAACGCTTTTCTTGGCATCTCTCAAGTTCCCCGACCACAGCCAATCGCCGTCGCATTCCGGTTATGGTGCCCCAGGGCGCGTCTACCACGTTAGCAGACCCGTCATATAGGCTGGCGACCTCCACCTCATGCGGCGCACGTAGAGCTATTTTCTCCCCCCCCCCCTCCCACCTTCTTGACTCTCCCCGAAAGTGCAACGGGAGGCTGGCACGGTTCCCAGTAGTTGATCTTGGTCCCGAGCAATGCTGTTTCGCGGCTCTGGAATGTCGTTCGAGAACAACCCGCCTCCTCCAGATGAGTGTTAATACTGTAAATAATGTAAATAAACCTTCAGTTCTGAAAATCCTCCTCAACGTCGGCCAACTCCCGCACTGAACGGCAAGATCTAATTGAAGGTGGAGAGTGGGCAAATGCAAACGCCCCCTGCACAAACGCATCTCCCTCCTCAATTATAAAATTGCGACTTAGTAGGACTACTTTGCACCGGAGCAGTGGTAAAGCATTTGCGATAAACTCAGCGACACCCTGCACCTTGCGTTGGCGTGGCGTATGGCCCTTGGTCTACTTAATCCTTCTCAAACTAAAACCGCCACTCGCATGACCCTAAGCAAAATTCTGGTCGAATACGCATCTCCCGACCACCTTTACCGTGCCCTGCGGGCACAATATACCGCCACTCCTACGAAACCCGCGTACAAGGACTACACTGGGCACGAACCTAACGACACCTCCCTGGCTGCGAACATCACACTAGCCGAACTCAAACATGCTGTGGCAGAAACCCTTGTAAACACGGCGTCAAGCCCTAACATACTCACTGTACACCAGCTTCCCAACCTAGCCGACCAAGATTACGATAACCTACTTGAACTGATGAATAGTGCTTGACATTCCGGTACACTACCTAGACAATGCAAGACGGTCACAATCATCTTTATCCCCAGCCGGGCAAACAGCATATCATTGACAATCTTCGACCCATTTCCCTCAATTCCTCTGCAGGTAAGCTTATGGAGCGAGTAATCCTCCTCCGATTTCACACAAACCTGGAAACTACACAACACCTCTCGCCACTCCCTTATTGAGTACAGACAACGTATTTCAATCCAGGATGCGCTTCTCCAACTCCAGGAAGCAATATTCGCCACCCCCAGCACCACTCAACTGCAGGCAATTCTTGCAGTCGACCTCGAAAATGCTTTTGATAACGTGCATCATGAAAGCATGTTAGAGGAGCTCCAAACAACTAACTGTGGAGCCAGGCTATATAACTAGGTCCTTTGCATTCTTCGCAACTGTACATACTGTCTCAGCTTAGGAGGCGTCGCATTCCCAAACTACTACCTTCCCCAACGTGGCATTCGACAGGGCGCCGTACCGTCGCCCACTCTTTTGATGCTTCGTGGCTGCCTTGCGTTGACCGTACACGAGCATGCGCTCATGTTTTAGTCCCTGCGCCAAGCGATCAGATAGTCAGCAGATTAACCATTTCATGCTGGTAATACAGAGACACCCCTTCTCTTCGTTGAATTAAAATCAACATACGCAAAATAGTTCGCAGCACATACACACACCGCGGCTGATAATGCCAGTCGCATTTTTGGCGCCTCCAAGAGATATCTCCGTGTACTGTAGCTACCGATGCACCGAAAACCTTCCCGGACGACCGTATATGAACGGACATTGCGTAAATTTCAGAAAGTACGACATAAAACATCTCGAAATCGTTCCGCAGCACGCGACATCCAGCAGCGCAGCGCCGGATCGCCCAAGCCAGAGTGAAGTAAAGGCTCGCCGCGCGCGGATTCCTTCTCGCCCGGTGAAAAGGTGTTAACATTCGCTCATGTCTCGCGCACGCCGTCGTACATATTGCCGACATCGTGCACAGTGCCATCGAGTGCGCGGCTGTGACTGCGCGGGTGGGGGGGGGGGGGGAGGTTCGCAGAACGAAATACTGTTCTGTGCCTGCGGGAACGCCGGTGCCCGACATCAAGCTCTTAACCTTGGAGCTGTGCGGTGCCGTGGTGAACATCGAGTCATCAAGAGCGCCAGGAAAGAGGATTGGGCACTATACAGTCGCCTTGACGCGGCCTGGCACCGCAATGCCAGGCAGTGGCACAACCAGTGCTGGAGCAGTTTGTGTGTGTCGCTGAACGACACGCGCAACAAGTCGCGCCCGTGGCGCATTTTAGGCGCCCTTCTTCGACCGAAGCTCCCTCGCTGTCCCTCGCTTTTCATCGCGGTGGCACGGGGCTTGAGCGCAGAGCAGCTCACGGATGTGTTCACTGCTGCCTTTACGCCGCCGCCGCCGTTGTTTCATCCTGACGGCGCAGTTTGCGAGTTTCCAGAGCCCAACGCCGCCACTCTCCTGGAGCCACTGCACTACTTCCAGACGAGCGGAATTGCACGGAGTTGCACGGAATTGCACGGAGCGGAATTGCAAAACGCTGTGCACGGAGGACTTCAACTTGAGCGAGCTTCGCATCGTGCTCAACGCTCGGAGGCGACGCTCTGCGCCGGGCGCGGATGGAATGACCTATGAGACGCTCCGAAACATCGACGACAGGCAGCTCCCTTCGCTGCTGGAGGTATACAACCGCGTCGGGCGCAGTGGCGTCGTCCCTCCTGATTGGAAAGAAGCCACCGTTGTACCATTCCACAAGAGTGGCAAATCCCCAAGCAATGTGAGCTCGTACCGTTCGGTTTTACTCAGGTCTCTCGCCGGTAAGACACTCGACGCTGTGGCACTTCGCCGTCTGGAATAGATCGCAACGCCGCTATACACATTCGCTTCTGAGCAGTGCGTACACACGCTGACGCACATGCCGACGTTGTCGCTACGCTCGAGGAGGAGGAAGCCGTCTTCAGGCCGGCTACCTCGTCCTGCTTGATGTAAAGGGCGCCTTCGATGGGCTACCACATGCTACGATCGTCAGTGCGCTCCACGATCTAGGTATCATGAATCAGCTACTCGACTACGACTGAGCCTTCTTGAGTGATCGCACGGTTCGTGACCGGGTCGGTGGTGTGCTCAGCCAACCGCGCAGTATGTTTGTTGCTGCTCCGCAGGGCAGTGTTTTGCGCCCCTTTTTGTTTGATGTTATTCTCGCGCGGCTTCCCGACTACATTCCAAAGGCGGCTTCGCACGAAGTACGGGTGGCCATCAAGGCTGACGACCTCGCCCTGTTTGCGTGTGACCCTACGAATGTCGGCTACCAATTGCGCGCGTCTGTCCAGCCTGCTTTCAACGCTGTGGACGAGTACATGGGAAGCATCGGCCTCCAGCTGCCGGCGAACAAAACCGAGGCACTTTTGTTACACCCACGAGCCACGCCAGCGTGTCAGGAAGCGCCACCGCTGACTATGCGGTGTTGCCTTCTCGCGCGGTACAAGAGCGTCCGCTACCTTGGCCTGCATATTGACTGCTGCCTCAACATCGACGCGGCTGTCTCTCACATCTGCGGGCAATCGAAGAAAGCTGCAAGTGCCATGCGCTCTATCCTCGCGCGTGGACACGGATGTACGCCGCAACTTGCCCTGCGAGTGTACAACTGTGTGGCCACGTGAAGGGCACTCTACGCCCTCCCTTTCACTAACGCCCGAGCTGCGAACTGGAAAGCTATTCACACGGAGCACCGTGATGTGGTGCGAGAACTATATGTCCTCCCTCGCTCATCCCAAGTAGAAGCGACCCTCGCGGAAGTGGGCAACTGTCCGCCATTTCTTCGTGCGTGAAAGTAGGCGCTTCGCCACATTGAGCGCCTGCGGCTCTCACCACCGGGCAAGCAGACTATTCCCTGCCGAATTCGGGTAAGAAGATGTGCGCTACCGGGTTCTCTAAGCTCGTCTGGTAGTAGCCACAGCTAGCCTCCCTCCCGTACCTCTCCAGCCTGCTCGCTATGAGCAGTGCCCTACATGGCGTCGTGTCAAAGCACCGAACCGCAGTGTGTGCCATGACACAGGAGATGGCCTCCCTACTCCACGAGCAACTGGGAGACCGCCTGCTCGTCTACACCAATGGCTCGGTGACGCCTGACGGTACTGGTGTTGCGGCTTGCACTGCACCGGACACCTCGTAAACATGCCAGTGTCGACTCGGCTTCGCCGCGTCGTCCACGGTGGCCTAGCTCGCCGCTATCGACATCGCTGCCGACCTTCTCGAGCATCGCGACGTCACGTCGGCGGCTATCGTCAGTGACTCTCGTGCGACGCTCTGCATGCTGGCCAGGGACTACGTCGGAGTGCCCCTTGTTCTTCGAGTGAGCTGCAAGCTGCGACACCTCATTAACCAAAGCTGCGACTTGGTTCTCTAGTGGGTGCCGGCACACCATGGAATAGCACACATTCCACTACCAGGCAACCAGGAGGCGGACTCGCCAAGGAGGCGCACGGTGAGCGCTTCCCCCTCACCCACTTGGAGACGAGTTTTAACGCCACCAAAACGGCCGTTACGCGAAGCATCACTGTGCAACTCCCAGACCATCGCCTCGCGGCAGGAACGCAACCCCCCCCCCCGCCTGCTCCTACGTGGGGCTCTCTCGCGTGCTGATTGCACTTGTGTTTTCCGCTTGCGCATCGGCTGTTACACAACAGCTGCGCGCACACGAAGGCTCCCGGCGGTCCATCAGAGCGGGGAAGCCGCCCCATTGAGTTACAGTTGGCACGCCTCATGATACGGTTCTTCACACTTTCACCAGCACAAATTGGCCCGGCCACGCCGGGGATCAGAGTCAGCGTGCGTGCCCCCCCCTCCCCCTTGCCCTGTTTGTGCCCAGCAATGTGCGCGCGTTTCCAACCGTGACCCCTTCGTACGAAAAGGGCAACCGGTTCCCAGATGCCATCGGTTCCCCGACGCCGGGAGTGGTCTCTTGACGCCATCTGTCTCCTGACGCCGGATTGTTACAAACCATCAACAATGACGACGCTGGGCATTAAAAGCGTATTCAGCCGGCTGTGGAGAGGAGGATGACGCTCGGAAACTGTGTGACGATCGGACATACTAAGACGCTACCATAGTGTGCTCCGATAGTTTGAGCTGTTTTGCAAATTTAAACCATGTACCATTTTTGCTTATATTCCTTCTTCATTCTCTTGAACGGCGCTCGGAGCCTGTTCTCGCGGCACCTGGCACGGCACCATCGATGGAAACCTTCTTGGCCGCACGGACCTCGGACTTCACAACAGTGCTAGGAAGCGGTGAAATTGACCTTACGGAAATTGGCACGTGCTGACAACAACAGTGTCTTCCTTTTGTGCGTGTTTTAACTTGCGACAAAAAAAATGTACTTTAGCTCACTCAGGCTCTTCATGCCTGCGGCCGCGAGGCCTGTCGTTTCGGGTCACACGTCGGCCGCGTTTCTGTGACGCCCTACTAAATTTAGCAATTATAAATTAAACATAGAACAATGTTCGGACCCATATTATTCAACAAAGAGCGCTAGTGACACAGAAAATAGATTGGAACACATGCCGTATGTGTCCCCATCTCGTTTTTTTGTGTGTGTGTCGGTAGCGCTGTTTTTAAATGATATGGAAAACCATCGATTCACCCAATCTGCCGTTCCTCTTTAGTTCGGACCCAGTTCAGTGCTTTCGCAATCGCGGCACCAATTCTGTTCCGATTTCTTGCCGTATTGTTGAACGAATGCGTTCTTCTCCGTAAAACTGACGCTTCAGTGGTACTTGGCAGCAGTCTATGACATTAAAAGCAGCTGATGTTTTCCTTCAGAGTCCCTGCTCTTTAATAGGGATTCGATGTGCCAGACTACAACGAAGCCTACGTAATCCATCTTTACTGCACCCATATGTGACCCCATGAAGTTTCTGCGCTTACCGTGACCACGCTTTACGTAATGACAAGCTATGAAGCACCGTCGATGAATCACATTGGGCGGCGCTCATTTCTGGCTGCCACGTTCTTCCTAATGCTGTTTCTCCCCGCAGTCATGCAAGTTACTGCGGGGACAGTCACTTGCACGCAGCGAGCCATGTTTCTGTGCGCGCTTACCTTTTTGTCTTTTCCTTGAGCGAAGAATTCTCTGCGACGGCGCGACCGTAGAAACGCGGCCAGACGTTTCTCGAGGCCACAATACAACGTGGCTGGCGTCTCCGTAAGGTGGGTGGAGACGGATTTGCTTACTTCTAGCATTTTAGCGTCAACTTCTTGGGTTCTAACGCAACGTTCCGCATTGCGAGGCGGTGCGACACGAGCGGTGGTGAGCTGTTTGAAGATTTTGTGTGTTTATAAGTGCACGTTTGTCCCACGAAGGCGTCTTCGTGGCGGTGTTAACTGCTCCGCGCTCTCATTCGCGCATGTTCTCTGCATCGCGTTCCGCGCAAGTTCTAGAAGCTCGTTCGCACATTGCGGTACCATTTCTGTTCATATTTCTCTGGCGGTATTCCTTTTCAAATATGTTGCGTATGTATGCGGCGATATTTTTTTTTCTGCAGTTAGCGAAGACGTTGCAGATAGCCCGTGTTCACTGCTTCTCTCCGCCGTATGCTTGGGCTGCAGCTCGAAATCGATGTTTTCGAAGTGCAAGCCGTTGATGTTAGGAATGCGCTGGTAGATTAATAGGCACACGTAGTACATTAAACACATGTACATTAGCTTATTGCTCTCATGATCACGACCAATATTGTTTTTGTGTGAAACATTTCGCTGGTCACAGAGGCGGCGTGCGTGTTCATGCGGCAGCTCATCCCCAGCTCCATAGGGCCAAAATGAGAAGCACCATCAACCGAAACAAACGTTCTCAAATCGAAGCCCAAGCAGGTCGGCACGAAATTCCATGCGTATAAAGACGTACCCGATATCCTTTTGCATGTCTAGTCAAGTGATGACAGAGCGCCAACTCATCAATATGGCTGGTGGGCGACGTGATCGCTGCGAGCGGGGATATTTGAGCGATCGCTTTCAGGGATGCAATCGCTTACGTGCGATTTCGCGTGCTGGCATCCGATGCGTTGGGGGCCGTCTGTTGCACTGTGCAAGGGGAGGTTGGCGCAGTGCGCATGTTGTGCCCACAGGCGCGAGATTTCGCGAAAGTTATCGTATCCCTAAATGCAACTGTATATTTTCAATCTGGGAACGCATAAATGGGGTGACTACGCCGAGCGCGCGCTGGTCTCGCCGGGCGTGGCCATGCTGGTAACATGTTTGCATTTGGGTAGCTGTCCCGGCACTCGATTTTGTCAACTGCAGGCAGCTTCGCGTTGTCTTGGAATTCCAGGCCACGTGATTCCCTATCAAGACCGGAACTATAGCTGCCTGTATTCTGGCTGCCAGCGGGCTGCTAGAACTCCAAAAATGGAAGACGCGCAGTAAGTACGGGTCACAATTGTTGCGAGAAATTTCGCGTTCGGCCTCACCAGTGCAGTACTAAGCCGCATTTCGGTTCGTATTGACTGTCTGGCACCGTGACTGTAAATTATATTTGACTCATGCGGTGAATCAGCGGCCGTTGACTGTCGCGTGCGATCTACGCGGGCGCGTCGCTTCAGGAAGTTCAGAACAACACGAAGCCGACGCCGGCTGCGTATGAAAGGCGATTCCGCTACTTAAACAAGAGCTGAAAATCTAGGAACTTTACTACAAACAATATGGCGGCAAATTAGTGGCATTGGACTTACCTTGAGGTGTCCAGGAGACAGGGACGAAGGCCCTACGCGGCAGCCATTCTCAGCGTTGAATTTTCATCTTCTGCGCTCGAGGGCACATGCCCACGAGGCTCCTGATCTTCTCTTTTTGATGATGATGATGATGATCGCAGCCAAAATTGCTACTGATCGCAGATCGGTAGTAAGCTTAAAATTTAAAGCTTTTATCACTGATTCCCTTTAATTGTCGCTATCAGTGAGTATTACCAAAGCGAGAAAATCCAAATTCAAAGGAAAAGAATAAGCAAAATAAAGGAACGTCCGCTAAAGAAATGAAGAAAATAATAAATAAGTGGAAATTGGAAATATACGGCAAAATGAATCGAAATTTGAGCACAGGTTATAATGCTTTGGTGGGAGCAAGGGGTAGGGGAGGGAGAGGGAAATATTCCAATTTTCTATTATTATGAAGTAGAAAGCCAACCTACGTAAGTGGGAACTCCGTGCGCGTGTGTCCTCAGACCCAGATCAACGCCACATAGAAAAAAATGTAAGGCCACCTCATCACCTCCTCTCCTTGTCAATACGTCACGAGAGTCGGATGGTAGCGGTGGGACGTGGACACAGGAAGACGACGACGATCGCTCGAGCAGACGTGCGGGCGATGGGCTCCGTCGACAACGGCCGCTCGAACACAAGTTGGATTCGACGGTCTTGGTTTCTAGCTGGAATCAACAGCACTCGACGAACGGACACCGAGGATATCAATTTTTGCAAGGTGGGCCCTCGTTTTCCCACGATATCGAGACTTTGAAGCGTTCTACGCGCTGCATGGTGAGCTAAGCCTAAGGCTCGAGATAGCGACGAGAAGCCACCGGCGGCGGCGGCGGTGGAGGCGCAGCTCAAAGACTATGATGGAGACCGTAGAAGGTACGGAGATCGATCCGGAAGAATTGAACGTGCCGGGGCAATGGTACATTAGAAAGAAGAAAGGAAAAGCGGCCCCCCTAGTGAACAACGAGGCACGCCATATGGAACGGCAGCGAGCCGCCGAGAAGCTCGCAGGGAGGAAGATGGCGGCTAAGTCGGTTGAGAGGCAATTTGCCCGACTTCCGGATGGCGCCGAGAAAGTAGTCATGAGGCCGCACGGCGGTCTCGTACGTCTAATGAAATACGGAAGTGCGTATTTGGCAGACGTAATACTTAAGGCGGCTGGCGTCAGTCCAGACGCCGCTGGAGAGGACGTCATCTTGATGAATGTGAAGCAACATTCCATTCTCGTCGCCACTGTCAGCGCGGAAAGGAAGCGAAAATACGCGGACTTGAAGCTCCTCGTCTTCGAAGGGGAAAAAATTGAAATGACTACGTACGTCGCTATGCCGGAGGACTGCGGAAAAGGCGTCGTGCATGAAGTCCCTTTGTCCTTCTCCGACGCAGAGATCTTGAAAAGGCTGCAAATCTACGGGAATCCCCCGGTCCTGGGAGTACGACGACTCGGAAGAACGTCGAGGACAGTTCTTATACTGTTCGAAGACAAAGAGGTGCCGCGGTGGGTGAGACTTACGCCCGTGGCGCAACGCTGCGTAATCTACCGCAAGAAGTACGAAGTTTGTAACGCCTGCGTGCGGCTCGGACACCGCGAGGACGTCTGCCCGGACCCCGCGAATGTGAAGTGTCGTGGCTGTGGCATGGAACAACCACCACAAGACCATTTATGTGAACCCAAGTGCCAACTGTGCGGGAAAGGACACCCGCTCGGTGACAGAAAATGTAGAGAACTCTACCGTGTTCCTTACGAGGTGAAGAAGAGGCAGTGGGAACGAAAGACCAACATGATACAGCAGCAGCAACTTCAGAAGCAGCAGCAAGCCGGAGCGACAGCCGAGGTGAATCCCAGGAGTCGTTCCAAGGTCAGGCGCGGAAACGAGGACTTTCGCGTCAGAACCGACTCCTTTCCGAGGCTGGAGGAGACCACCGGAGGGCACCAGCAGCGTGGCCGTTCGCGGTCCCGCACCAGGGGCCGCTCCGGATCCAGACAAAGGGGGAGATCAAGCTCCAGGGACCCGGCGAACCCATGGACTAAGAAGCGGAAGCAGAGCAGGGACCGAAACAATGTAAGCTTTGGCAGTGGGGTTTCCCAGGCAAAAGATAAGAAGGATGAGGAGATCGATAAATTACGGAAAGAGGTTGGGGAGCTTAAAGAGGTCATTAATAAGCTCACTCAAGAGTTGCATAGACCAAAATCACAGGCTTGTACGGGGTCCCCCTCCACCCACAACACGCAACCAAAATTGGTATCGAAACCAATCCGCCCGGTCCCTATGGCTGTGACTCCCACGCAGCCTGCGGCACCGGAGGAGGAAAATATGATTATCGAATCGGCTAGACCACCCCCAATGAAACGCAAAGGGGAAGACGTTGATCCGTTGGTGGCACTAGAGAAAAGATTAGAAGCCAAAATCGAAGCTAAATTTGATTCTTTCATGGCCCAAATTATGGGAGCAATACAGCAGACTCAAAGCCAGATCCAAGCCCTTACGGGTGAAGTACAAAAGCAAAGGGCAGAATTAGTAGCCATCGGAGAATGGCAACTAAAACCAGAGGAACAACTCGACCACCTCCAACATGGCCAGAGGCGCGCAAAGTGAGTCTTTAATCTGGCAGTGGAACTGTCGCGGCTTCCAACGCAAGCGAGCGTTAGTGCAGCAGTACTTGACGCTATTAGATGAGAAACCGCTAGCTATAGCCCTGCAGGAGACGGGCAAAGCAGCACAACTCTCGGGATACCAAGCTTTTTCAAGTGACAGGGGTGAGAAATCTCGCGTCACTACGTTCATTAAGAGGAATATTGCGGCAATCGTGCACGAAATCAACTCGAGAGACATTGAGGCAGTGCTTCTGGAAATTATTACGGGACGAAAAGAGGAACCGAGCGTGTTCCTATTAAACTTGTACAGCACTCCACAGCAGAGAAAGGTGCGATTCAGGGCCCTCTTTCGCAAAGCTATTCAGGCAGCCGGGATTAATCCCTTACTAATAGTAGGTGACTTTAATGCAGCGCATCCGGAATGGGGTTACGCTAAACAAGATCCAAAAGGTAGGCAGCTATGGGAGGACGCGCACGAGCTAGGACTCACCCTACACACGGACCCTAGCTGTCCGACCAGGGTGGGTAACAGCGTGTGCGCAGACACCTCCCCTGACCTGACCTTCTCAAAAAATATGACCGATCTGAATTGGAAAAACTCGGAGCTCAATTTCGGAAGTGATCATTTCATTCTGGCCTCGATCCTTAAAAAAGGGGTGAAGACGCGTCGTGTGCGTCAACCGAGGATCACCGAATGGGGATTATTTAGGGAGAAACGAGAGAAAGCTGCATTAGGGAAAATCACAAACATAGAGAAATGGACGGAGGTCATCGCGCGTCACGTTGAAGAGGCAACCAAGACGATTCAAGGGGACGATGCCCCGGAAATAATCGATAGCACACTGCTTCACATGTGGGAGGCAAAACGTGGCATGGAGCGCAGACTAAAGAAGCAAAAATGGAACCGTAATCTTAGAAGGCGGATTGCTAGACATAACAAAGAAATTGAAAATTACGCGATCAAATTATGCGAACAGAATTGGTGCAGCAGATGCGACGATATGGAGAGGGGCATGAGCCTTTCCAAAACGTGGGGTCTGCTGAGACACCTATTAGATCCGACCAATTCGAAAACCCTATCGGGAATTAGATTATCAAAAGCCAGGCACGCGTATGAGGGTACAGACGCGGAATTTATGAACAAACTGATCACCATGTACATTGGCGATACGCATAGCACCCCCCTCCCGGAATACGACGGAGCTCCCAATGAGGAGCTCGACGCACCCATCACGGAGGCGGAGGTCAGGGCAGTAATATTGGGACTAAAAACCAAATCAGCCCCAGGCCCTGACGGGATAACAAACAAAATTCTAAGAAATCTGGACGATGCCTCCATCAGCGCTCTGACGGAGTACATGCAAGAAATTTGGACTAAAGGCCACCTGCCACGCCAGTGGAAGATAGCAAACGTGATCCTAATTCCAAAGCCGGGCAAACCCCCTAAACTAGAAAATCTAAGACCCATTTCCCTAACCTCATGCATGGGAAAATTGATGGAGCGCGTAGTCCAGACCAGACTGACGCACTTTATGGAACAGAACGACCTGTGGCCGCACGAGATCATCGGCTTCCGACCGGGCTTGTGTACGCAGGACGTGATGCTCCGACTAAAACATGACATAATCGACTCACGTTCTAGAGACGCCAAGGTAATCCTCGGCCTGGGCTTGACAAAGGCTTTTGATAATGTTAAACACGAAGCGATACTCCACGGTCCCCAAGAAATCGGGGTTGGCGCGCGAACATTCGACTATGTCAAGGACTTTCTGTCAGACAGAACTGCCTGCATGAAGTTCCAAGATATTGAATCTCCAACACTGAAATTAGGAAGCAGGGGCACGCCGCAGGGCTCGGTTCTTTCCCCGTTCCTCTTGAACGTGGCAATGAGGGGCCTCCCCGAAGCTCTGAGAAACATACAGGGGCTAAATTTCACTATTTATGCGGATGACATCACCCTCTGGACCAACCAGGGGAGCGATGCGAGCATCGAGGAGCGCCTGCAGGCGGCTGCGGATACTGTCGTGCACTATGCTGCCGGTAGGGGTCTGTCGTGCTCACCGCAAAAATCGGAGTTATTCGTCTACAACCCAAAGTCGCTCCGGTGCAAGCGTAGCTGGGAATTTGACATTAAAATAGAGGGGAAACCAGTCCCAAAGGCTAACCAAATCAGAATCCTAGGACTTTTCATACAGGAAAACGGATATAATGATGGGACAATCAAAAATCTAGAGGGCTTTGCCGCGCAAGCACTTGGCATATTTAGAAGGGTCGCGCTGAAAGGACGAGGCCTGAAGGAAAGAAGCTTGCTTAAACTAACCCAAGCATACGTAATAAGCCGCGTGTGCTATGCCACGCCTTTCTTAAACATCTGGTCAGAGGAGAGGAGGAAACTCGACTCGCTCATTCGACGGTGCATAAAGAGGACCGCAGGCTTACCAATTACCACCTCCACAGAAAAGCTCCTCTCTATGGGGGTGCACAATACCTGGGACGAAATAGCGGAGGCTGTCAGAATTTCACAGCTTGAAAGATTAAGCCGAACGACCACGGGCAGAGCTATCCTCGACATGGTAGGCCTGCAAACAGATAGGGGACTACGAGGCAAGACAAATATCCCGCTGGACTGCCGAGAAAATATAATCATTCCCCCCCTTCCTCGTAACATGCATCCCATATTCAACACTGAGAGGAGGGAAAAAAGAGCAGAAGCACTAATCAAACGCTTTGATTCAATGAACAGTAAGTCGGTTGCGTACGTGGACGCGGCAAGTGGCAAGTCGGGTGCGGCGGTCGCCTCGGTGGTCGACGGCCGAGGTGCCCCCGTATCGGCCGCCACCATTAGAAGCCGCAACTCGGAAACGGCTGAAGAAGTTGCGATAGCGCTTGCTTGCGTGGGAACGGAAGCAAATTTCATAATTAGCGATAGCAAAACGGCCATCTGGAATTTTGGAAAGGGCAGGATCTCGCCGGAAGCGGCAAGGGTTCTGGCCAGTAGACGGCTGAACAGAAAAATTAGCCTAATTTGGACCCCTGAACACACGTCCGTTCCTGGCAACGAGGCGGCACACGAGTTAGCCCGAGCTCTCTACTTCCGGGTGGCTGTGGAACCGCCCGACTGCCGGAACATGGACGAGCGTCTGCAAAATTATACGGAGATTGTCGAAAATTATCGGCTACGCAGGAGACTGGTGCCACCACCGGATAAAAGTCTAAACAATAGAGAGGCAGTCGCATGGCGGCGCCTGCAAGCTGGGAACTTCATAAACCCGGTCTGGGCATACCATGTTATGCATGATAGAGAAACCGATGAGTGCAAACACTGTGGGGCGAGAGGGACCCTCGATCACATAATCTGGGAATGCGCTAGCTCACCAGGGGCTAAAGCAAACATAAATTGTAGAGAGGCCTGGGAAGCCCTGCTGCGGAGCGAGCACCCTACTCCACAGCAACACGCCATCCGCCTGGCGGAAGAAGCCGCGAAGAGTGAAGACCTCTTTGCTTGCTTCTAATCTCGGAGGTTCCGGCCCCCGTCCCCAAGGCCTGTGTGCCGGGGACGGGGAGTAGGGGCCTCCTTATCCGGCGGTACAATAAAGTTGCTATCATCATCATGGTAGCGGTGGATGGGGGAACGTTGCGTTTTTACAACGCTGCGCGTGTTCGGAAAACAAATTTTCTCTGTGACTGCAACGCTAGAGCCGCAACGCGTGGAGCGTTTTTTTTGGTGGTTTGGTGGGGCATGCCGCACCGTAAACGCGATTGCTTTTCTTCGATTGTGCGTCGTTCGTCGTACACGGAAGCGCAGCGATGCCTGGCTGTTGTTGCGCACCAAACTGCAAGTCCATTTATGACGGAGGACCAAGTGCCCGAGTGCACAAGTTCCCATCTGACCGAGCCACTCGGGAAGCATGGACGAGCCAGGTGCGATCACGCAAACAGCTCGCTTTTCCGTTCCTTCGCTTGCCCTCTCGTGATTCGTTGCGGCCCGCGCTTTTCGTCACGGCCGCCATTGCGCCGGGGCGGGACCACAAAATGCGCATACGTCACACTCCTGTGAATCATTTCAAAACCGCGTGGAATCAGCCGCTAGCGTGTTACGGTCGACAAGGACATTCGTTTCGAAGAATGAAAGGCCGTGCCATAGCAGCGCTAGGAGCAGATGATGCGCCTGTCATCTGCTCGTAATGTCGTCGCTCGCCTAACATGGCATGGCCGTTACAGGGGTACAGTTTTTTCGAGATTAAGACGCGATCCGCCATCGCAGAACGTTAGCGATGGTAATTATTAAAAACAACTGTGATCACAGTGAAATTAAATGTTGTTCCTGCGCTGTGATAAATAAAAATGGTGTTCATTTTTTAATGTTGAGTGATCTGAGCGCATTTGTCGAGAATGCTCGCCGTTTCACGTTGTTCTCAGAGAATCGCGTTCATCTTTCGGCGGTTTGGCGCTCACGAGTCACGGTGGCCGCTCTTATTGTCGCGCTTTCAGACTCTCTCGGACAGCCTCGGCGACGCATCTTTCGCGACGGATTTGACGAGCTGACAGAAGAAGCGTTTCGCGAACACTTCAGGCTCTCGAAGAGCACTGTGCGGTGGTTATGCGAGCAAATGGAAGACGTCATCGGCAGCCTTCGGACCGGTGGCATCACGACGCAAGACAAGGTGCTTTGTGGTCTCCGTTTCTTCGCGACGGGGAGCTTCCAAAGATCCAGCGGCAGCGAAGAATTCGTTTCCATGGGGCAGGCTTCCGTGAGCGAGAGCATTCACGCGGTTGCGGAAGGAATAACCGAGGTGGGCCGGCAACAGGATTGGGTGAGCTGCCCGTTGAGAACGGCTGGCAAGGCTAGTGCAAAGGCAGCCTTTGCGGATCGCGGCCGCATTCCCGGTGTAGTGGCCCGTGTAGACGGGACGCTCATAGCGATCAAACAGCCTGAAGGACTCAGTCCGGGCGAGACTGCGGGCTTCATGCCAAGAAAAGGATTCCATGGATTGAATACTATGATCGTAAGTACTCACAATCTCCCATTTTTTGCACGATTTCATCTTTTATAGTAGGTTACCGGTTTCATTTAATGTCGTCGTAGTGTGTACAATACGGTACCACGTAAAGCAATATCGATCGTGATCGAGCCTGTTCGGAATTGAATTTCTCGGTCTAGAATGACTGATTTGCTTAACCTGCGGGAGGGAGGTAATCGCGGTGGATAATTTCGAACCGAATCAAATCGATCGCGATCGATAGTGCCCTTGCGGTACGGGTATAAGAGTACGTATTGAACGACTAAGGCGGCTATGATGAGCGGTAATTCACAAATTTCTCGTGAAAATAGCTTCTTGCACATTTCTTGCAATAATTAAAAGAAATATTTTGGAGATTGCTTTTTACTAGTGCGAGAAAGAATGCAGCTGTGTCTGGGAAAGAATGACGAAATCATATTGGTGCAATAACATTTCATTCAAACTATTTATCTGTCAACATGACGTGAAAAACGAAAATATTCCAGCTCAAATTGAATATTCTGAACCTTTTTCTGCTCGTTTGTTCTGTCCTCCAGGTGTGTGATGCCCACATGCGCATCGTGGACATCGATCCCCGTTTCCTTGGATCCTGCCACGACTCCTACGTGTGGAGGCACTCACCACAGTTGGGCCGCCTCACAAGTAACCTGCGACGTGGAGAATGGGTGCTTGGTGAGTGCTGCAGATATGTTGCAGTCAGTGAAGTATACTACACAGTTATGTTTCCAACATGCAGGAGACTCGGGCTATCCTCTTGAGCCATGGCTGCTGACACCTGTGCCAGCCCATCCAGGCATTGACACTCCGGAGGGGCGCTACAACCGGGCCCATGCCTCCATGAGGAACGTTGTGGAGAAAGGTATTGATTGGCGTCCTGAAGGCAAGGTTCCGGTGCCTTCAAAGGTACCCGACCCTTCTTTATCAGCCCAAGGATGCAGCCACAATTGTGGCAGCCTGCGCCGCTCTCCACAACATTGCTCTGAAGGCAGGGGAGCTGGAACTGCAAGACAGCGATGAGGAGGCCGAGGACAACCAGCCACCGCTGCAACAGGGCTTGCCTGTGTCCGAAGGGCACCACACCTGCCGGCAAGAAACGCCCAGAGAGCTGCACATTTGGGCAAAGCAGGTGAGGAGCCCGGTTGTCAACCTGTTCTCTGCGGCCCCTACCTGGCGTAAAACTCATCTGCGTGCGCTGCATCGTCAGCTGAGGAAGCAACAGCAGGCTCGTCGCGCGGCTCAACCATAAAGTCAGGTGAGTTCTCCTACATAGGCGTGGAAAGGCAAATCTCATAATGCTATTGAATAATTGAAATTGTTACCCTCGATCAGAAGGATGCAAGGCATTTTTAAAAATATTTGTTTTGATTAATACTGAAATCTCAATTGCGGATTTTCAGAGTGCGTCACACTAACAAAAGGCTTAGGAACAGTGGACGAGAGACGTTAACCAAGTGTTGCTGGGCAACTTGAATCGTGATGGGAACGAAAATTCAAGGAGAAAACAAAGAACAGCACAAGCACCTGAGCTGCTGCGTCTATTTTCCGAGTTCTTTTTACTTTTGTAATTTTATTCTTAAAACAACTAGAAACACAAAATATAAAACAACACCCTGTTATAACAGGGAATGATGAATACAATACACACAGAGGTATGTTTTGCATCAAGACATGTCGAGCCATTTCGACATTTTTGTCCATGCCTGTAGCCAGCTGGGTAACTATATTGAAACTTCAGAAGAACATTTCCTTTCACACTGCAATGGGCACATTGTTTATGCAGTATATTCAGCGAGCATGCAGTAAAGCCAGGACATGGCGTAGCTCAAGAAAATGTTATTACTTTGATGTACTTCATGGCTTCAATTATGTATACATGCTCGTGCCACCCCCAGAATTATACATATAAATGTCGGCCACTACATGTTCTGCATTCAGATACACCCCACATACAACATTTCTGAAGTAGTAACAGTGATGAAATATGTCACAATGAGCTGGACTAATGTGCGGCTGTAGCAGGCAGCCTGCAGGACGTGTGTACGTCACATATCAGAGCACATTGCAAGGAAGCCTGAACAGGCCGAACAGGTTGCGATCGCTCTTGCGCTCACCGAAGACAATCTTTCCCATATCTACAGCAACTCCATAGCCGCTATCAGAGCTTTCCAAAAGGGCACGGTCTGCGCACAGGCTCTCAGAATTGTTTCAAAGAAAGAGATTAAGAACCACTTCATATTCTGGTTCCCGGCACACTTAGGACCAAAGATCGGCGACGTCCCCAACCTTAACGAGGCGGCACACGAGGCTGCGCGCGCGCTTACAGACCGCGCGGCTTCACCCAACCACTCGGAGAATAAGGACGCGCCCACTACATACAATAAAATCACTAAACACTACTATCTACAACGCAGACAGTATAGCACGCCACACCGCACGCTCACTCGAGCTCAAGGGGTTACACTCAGAATGCTACAAACAGACACATACCCCACTCAAAACAGAGTACACCATTACATGCCTGAGCTCTACGACAAGTCTCATTGCACCAATTGCAGCACATCCCTTAACGTATATCATTTACTCTGGCCGTGCTCGCAAGCTCACGTAAACTACGAACAGGACAAGCGCAAGTTTGAAGAAGCAATCCGAAGCGAAGAACTCGCTCCCCAACTCTGGGCCGTCCAGCAGGTCCACGACGCCGCCAGGAAACTCAACCTCCCGGTTCCGTCGTGGGAGACGCCCACTCCATGAGAGCCCAAAGCTCTCGTGGCCTGCAGGACCTGATTAAAGTTGATTTCCTTCCTTCCTTCCTTGAAGTACTCTTCAGTATCAAGTGCAGTAATGCACTTTATAGCTGCAGCTTAGCAAATATAAAATTACATGGAAGTAGTAGCAAAAAAATATCACAGCACGAGCCTATGTGGCTAGCCAGAAGTGCTTCATGCAACACTTATTACCCTCTCATTATCAAAGTGATAAGCATGCAAATAAAAAGCATCATGCAAGCCTGACTAGCACTCTGTACTTCGATATAAATGGCAGGGATAACATCATCTAGTTGAAAACAATATGAATAATACTGTTTTTCTCCGCATACAAGGCATCAGCTGTTAGCTGGAGAATCCCCGTCAGGCACCAAATAAAGATTTCCGTTCAAGAGTGAGCTTCACTATATGCAATGTGTAACACAATTCTAAAGCAGCCGTCTAGTGATTTCACGCAGACGCTAGACGCTGGAATTGGAACCTTGCGAAAAATAATTGGATCTCAATGCAACAACGCAAAGTAGAGGGAGAGCGAACACTAGCATGACTGCCATCTAACTCATATGACTGAAACACCATAAACATATTAATGACACTTGCTAAAAAATAGTAAAACGTACTAACGATAATGTTAGAGAAATAGAATAACAGTTACCTTATTTCCCTTATGTGCACAAGAAATTGCATACTATTTCTACTATCTTCGAGTAACACCTCAAACTTTAGAGATAAGTGAAAAAGTATTTAAATGTACAAATTGAGATGAAAGTTATTATAATGAATGTAAATGAATGAGTAGATAAAACCTAATAAACGTACTTGTTTGACTGAACTAAATAACAAAGATGGCAAGAAATACACTGCGCTTCAAATTTGCTGCTGCCTTCTTGCAGCCACTGCTTCTTGCATAAGCTGGCCCAGGAGCTGCGAAAGCTGGCCCACTGGCCGCAGTGCCTCCGCAACTTGGTCAGCCTGCCGCTCGACAGCAGCCACAACCCGCTCAGTAGCAGCAGCCAGCCGGTCCACGCCCTGGCGGATACCACGAAGAAGTTAGAAAAAAAAAACATTACATCAGCATCCATTCCCGCACAATCGGTCAAGCACCTCTACAGCAAAAAAAGTAACCTGTATAACGAATAAGTAAATATGTTCGGTCGGTTCCTAGTGTGAGGCGTGCTGTGCACGAACTTTACAAAGAAGTGAGCTGTAAAACAGATGATTTTGGTGGTCCCAAGCATTTTAGGTATAAAGACGCTCAACTGCATGTATGCTCATTCAGATTACCACATGTTCATCAGTTATGGGGACAAGGAAAAACACTTTCTATGTTGTTGTCAGTCTGCACCATTGTATCTGTTTTTTGTTGTCGCTTTTCATGTAGTTCAAAGAAATATCAATACCATTTGTACTTTTAAGCCATCGAGTCGCTGGAAAGTTAACAGATGGCATAGCAAGGAGTTTGGGGTTGCGAATGAGCAAGCGACGATCACATGTATCACTGTACCAAAGAATGCTAGACCCTATGTTGCATTTTGTTGCATTGGACCGTATATATAAAGTGTTATTCAAACATTGCAAGCTGTCGCACTGCCATTATGCGTGACGTTTCCCAGCCTTCCACAACAAGTTAGCAACGTCAAACTTTGTGAAAATAGCCACAGTCCTCAGTGTATTGTGTGACAAAGCTTTCCTGTTACTGCCTTAATTACAACCATTGCAACTCATTAATCAACCCTCGTCTCCTTTTTTGTTTCAATGGTTTGTTGGAGTTTGTGTTCTCCATCGTCCTCAATGAACTATGCAAGCGATAGTGTTTCTAAGTGCGGCCAAATAAAGGAAACTTTACGGCGATGTGCAGGCTAAATTTGAACTGTGAGTTAGCTACAGCCTTTGCAAATAATTACGAAGATGACGGGCCCAGAGCATTTTAGGTGTGTTTTACATATGCCACTCAATTTACCCCGCTGCCTTGGGAGAAAAGTTTCAGACATGAATTATTTGTGTGAAGGAGGAGAACTATCACAATCAGCATGCGCAATCCGGTGTGTGTGGTGCAATTACAGCATATGCAAAAAAAAGAATTGATTAGCTAATACTTGAAAGTGTGCGGCCAAGGTTTGAAACGAGTAAGTTATATGGGGCAGTGTTTTGAAACGCGTGATTTAATTACAGGCAACTTGCCATGTTTGTGAAAATGCTCAAAAGGAAGAGCTTTAGTGGAAATTGGAATATATGAAGCTGTTATTGTGTGATTAATCGCAAGTGTCCCTGTTGTCTAGTCCACCCAATCATTGCCTGTTGTATAAATGCTAATGGCAGTGATGGCGGTGGATGAAGCTGCTACATGTTAATGATTGCAAGTGTCCGCGTTTATGACCATATACATAATGTATGATGACGTTCTCGTCCATCTCCCTTAGTCCTTTGTTCGTTTTTTTTTTTCAGTTCAGCTATTGAAATATGTGTTAGCAATGTATGTGAGTTAGTGTCCCTCTGCGCAGCTCATCAAATTCATAAAAAAAGTATTACACCTCTCTGCTGTCATTCCATTATGCTCCACCATATAAAGCAGGCAAGGGCACACGCACTTCGTTTGTCTCGTCGTTCTGCACGACGCTTTTGGCATAATCGTCAGCCAAGCGCTGCATCAAGGCCTCCCGGTGGGAGACCCGACGAGGGCCACGAGACCGGCCCTGCACGCGGGGTTGGTAGCCTGGAAAAAGTACCACTTTGTAATGAATTAAACACACAACTACGTTACGTCCAGTGCATTCAAGCTGTGACATTGCAGGATATTTCCTTTTCACTTACTGGTTCTCGCTCCGCTAGGGCCAGCTGCAGGCTGTGCTGTAGCTGGAGGGCTTCGGGGCAGTGGCTCGGCTGAGACTACTGGCTGCTACAGTGCTCCTATACTGGTTATAAAGGGTACATTCACTAAACGGTTACAGTAGAAAGAGTTTGCGTTCCTTATAGACGAAACAGACTCCACAAACAAGAAGGCAACAGGGAAGAGCAAACGTTTACCTTCACGTGAAAGGCCGCTTGTGCCAGCGGTTGTGCCCACAGATTCCGTCGCCACAGTCACCTCCACGGCAGGCTGCTTTATCTATAAGACCCGAAGAAGCAGTTTTGTCAAGTTCGCGTAATTTGCTCCTCCCAATGTGCAACTAACGTAGAGTTATGACAGCAGAAAAAAAAATCTCGTGAAATCCCAGTAGTAAACCGTCTTCTGCATGCCAGCAAGAAAAACATGCACATAAAGTGAGAAAAACTATATCTGTTATACCAGTGTCACACAGGCACTTTAGATCTGAATCGATCCCGATCGGGGCAAAACTTCTCGATTTCTATTGCCTCCCTTCCGCGGAATGAAGAAAGGGAGCCAATCGTTGTCGAGAAATTCTATCCAAAATGGGCGCGATCGCGAATGAAGCGCCCTGCGTGACTGGGGTATAACACTGCCTACCCGACGCAGTGTACACGACGCAACTACAGTAAATTGCTGGCGCGTCCTCCCGTTTTTTGGTGCGTTTGTCAGCGGCTTACCTCGTCGAGCGGTTGAAAAAACGGCTCGAATACTCCCGTCACCGTGGAGGTGCCAACCAAATGGAGGACACGGCCACACACGGCCTCCACCCGTGCCGCTGCAATTACGGACAGCATTGTAAATATAGCGAGCAACAGAACCACTCCTCGCACTTACCTTTGACTTGCGGAAGCGGCGGCGGCATCTCGGCGCGAGAGAAAACCTCCTTCCGCCGAAACACCTGCCATTGTTCGCTGTCTTCGTGGCCGGGCCTTCTGCGTTCAGCAGGGTGGCAAGCTCGCTCCAGAGCTGACGCCTACGCTCGACCGTGCACTCTTGGGCAAGCGCGCACGAGGTCCGCAGAAGGTACGGGTGGCCTTCCATGAACGCGAGCAACAGTTGGCGTTGGTGAGGCCACACGTGCGGGCCAAGTCTTACATTTTTGTGCGACGACATAACGATTCGCAGTCGATGAGCAATGAACGCCAATTGAACTGCGCGCTCCCGCCAATTTGTTTTGGCATGTGCGATACCACCTAGCGGACTAAACCAAAATATGTGCCGCTTAAATTAGTTTTCTTCTCTCGCATGACATTTCCGAGGCAGGTTATATGTTGTAACAGTAAGAATTCTTTTCTTATATTACGTGTTTAATTATTATAGCATCACAAACATTCTGCACTTAATATATCGTCCCCGATCGAAGCCCAAATTGGTGACGTAAACTTCCGGGGCTGGGCTCGCTCGTTTATTGGCTGTGCTCTCGCTCCCGTTCTCACAACTCTTGCGGATGGCCCACTTTGTGACGTCGCAGCCAGACCGAACGAACGGAAAAGCGAGCTGTTTGCGCGATCGCACCCCTGTGGTCCTATCCTGCGCCAACTGTATCCGACTCATCCAGTGATAGCAAGGCATTTCTCGATTTGTGTTTTGATTTACATCTTACTCAGCTGATTACTCGACCAACTCTAACTACAGCAACCAGTGCTAACATCCTTGACTTAGTTTGGCTACCGCTCCGGGGCTTGTCAATTCTTTAGTTATTTTGCCAGGTCTCAGCGATCATTGTTTTATTCGTTTCCAGCTTAAGGAATACGTCAACCGTCCCAATAGCAAACAAAAATACATTCCAGACTACAGTAAAGCCGACTACGCATCAATGAACACACAACTTGAAGCTTTTGTAGAAGAATATATGCCAGACCTTTACGCTCGGAGCGTTGAACAGAACTGGTGGCATTTTAAAAATGAAGTTAATAATTTAGTAGAAAAATACATACCCGTCCGAGTTGTCCGGTGTGGCCATCGAGCAGCATAGTTTAATGCATCCCTAAAACGTACCTTCAACGGGAAGAAGCGGCTGTTTCGCCAAACTAAAAAACCGAACACAACTGATAGCTGGCGTGCGTATCAGCAGGTTGCTTCAATGTTTAAAAACGCAGTCAAAAAAGCTAAGCGCGTTTTCTTTTACAATACACTTCCATCTCCGCTTATTAATAATACTAAAAAATTTTGGAAAACTGTCAAGGGTTCCGAATGTAACGCAATATCGTAAACTGATGTAGATGGTGCTGTTGTTCCACAAGAAGACTGTTGTTCTGGACTCAATGAAGTGTTTTCTAAATAATTTTTGAATAAAGTATTGCCCTGTGCTTCTCTACCTGAAGTTGTTAAGATGAATTTTCCTCAGATGGAGCCCTTGTTAATTGATTACGATGGTGTCGTGAACTTGATTCGTAAGTTAAAAATTTCGTCATCGTCCCGAATAGACAATATTAATTATAAATTTTTGAAAAATACCGAAGTGTACTCATCCATAAATTTGTGCAACATCTTTTCGCAATCTATTTTGTCGTGCTCATTACCAAAGGTCTTTAAAGTCGGCAAGGTGGTGCCATTATTTAAGTCTGGCGACGTGCAATCACTTTTATATTACAGGCCGATTTATCTAACAAGTGTACCATGCAAAATTCTAGAGCATATATTATACTCTAATCTCATCAACTTCCTGGAAACAAACTCATTTTGTTTTCATCTGGTCAGCATGGGTTCCGTAAATCGTTTTCCTGTGATACTCAACTTATTTCATTTACACATGACATCTGTGCCACGTTGGATAATGGATTTCACATTGACACCATCTTCTTTGACTTTTCTAAAGCATTTGATCCCGTCTCTCACCAATTACTTTGTCTAAAATTAGATACACTTAACATTGACCGTAATATTATCTCATGGGTTGAACACTTATCCAATAGAACACAATTTGTCTCAGCTTGACTCTTCGCGTTGTCCTGTCAGTTCCGGGGTGCCGCAAGGTTCTGTTCTCGGACCTTTGCTTTCTCTCATTTGCCTAACTGTGTAGCGTCCGCCATAAGGTTATTTGCAGACGATTGTGTCATTTACAGAGTAATATCATCAAATTCTGACACTCTAAAACTACAATCTGATCTAGACAAGGTAGCTAACTGGTGCGACACATGGAAAATGCGACTTAACAGCCAAAAGTGCTAACTAATGAGGATTTTTCGCAATACTGCTTCGTCTAAACTATCCAACTATCACTTGAAGAAATCTGTACTCGAAGAAGTCAGTTCCTATAAATACTTAGGCGTCCACATAACATCTAATTTTTCCTGGCAAACACACATAAACCACATCACTAACAATGCTAACCGTACGCTTGGTTACCTACGTCGCAATTTCTCTATGGCGCCCGCTAACTTAAAGCTACTTCTATACAAAACACTAATACGTCCTAAGCTTGAATATGCCTCTTCTGTATGGGACCCTGGCTTCGATTACGTAACAAATGCAATAGAATTTATACAAAATCGTAGCGCGCGTTTCATTCTTACTATTGTCGGACATCAAGCGTAACATCTATGAAGGCTACTTTAACCCTCCCTCTCCTCTCATCCCGTAGGAAGTTAGCACGCTTATCACTGCTGCACAAAATTTATTATTACAATCCGGAATTAAAAAGTGATCTTTTGTCCGAACATGCATATACAGTAAACTCTCAGTTGTGCGAATGTCGGTTTATCAAATATTTCAGAATAACGAAGTTTTTTAATATCCCCGGCAGTTTTCTTATAGCTTTTATGCAAAAATGTTTCACTTCAACGAATTTCGGAACAGTCAATATTTCAGTTTAACGAACACGCTCAGAGGACCAAGGCTTCCACTGCACTGCACTGCGCTGCAGGCGCAACCGATGGCCGCCCTCATCAAACCGCCGCTCCAGCGGGAATGTAACGTCGCTGGCGCTACAGCGCCCCTGGGGCAAAGCGGTGGCGCGGAAAACGAGCGGCAACGAGGCATGGCCTCCGATATCACCCGCACAAAACGAGCAAGCATGTAATCTCGGAAGCCATGAACACAGTAACATCGCTGGCGCTTACAACGCCGCCAGAGCAAAGCGGCGATCTGTCACACGACTAACCACGTGGTGTGTTTTTTTTTTCCGACCGACTAGTCGCGGAATGGTCGTCGTCTCTTTCTTTCCAGTCTCGTCGGTTCCGCGTGTGCACGCAAACGACCCACATGGTGTGTTTTTCATTGATATGTACAAATTCCATTTCACACATTTCTAACACTATGGATGCCATGTCTTTTGCTCCATGAATTGAACTTCAAACTACCCGCCGTGGTTGCTCAGTGGCTATGGTGTTGGGCTGCTGAGCACGAGGTCGCGGGATCGAATCCCGGCCACGGCGGCCGCATTTCGATGGGGGCGAGATGCGAAAACACCCGTGTGCTTAGATTTAGGTGCACGTTAAAGAACCCCAGGTGGTCAAAATTTCCGGAGTCCTCCACTACGGCGTGCCTCATAATCAGAAAGTGGTTTTGGCACGTAAAACCCCAAATATTATTAACTTTTGACTCTGTATGCCATGTCTTATGTTGGTCTAGTGAATATTCAGTTTAGTGAACTTTCAGTTAAGTGAACTATTTCCTTCGGTCCCTTGAAGTTCACTGTATATGATCTCCTACTGAGTGACCATCGGCATAAATTGAGCATTCCACACTGTCGCACGAACCTATTTTTTTCATCTATTCCTAAAACTACCATTGAATGGAATCATCTGCCGCCTCAATTGTTAACATAACCGATACATCTGCTTTTAGAACTACTATAGAAGAATACTTTTGTTAATCCGCACTTTGTAATATTTTTAATTATTATACCCTGGTTATCGGCACATGCTCTGTATTTCGTTACATTCCCTTCTGTAACGCCTTCGGACCTTGAAGGTACAATAAATGAAATAAATGAAATGAAATGGAAGTGTTATATCTATCAAACCAGCTGATGTGTGAACGAGAGGCTACCAGACATCACCGCAAGGTAAAGCAAGGCATCGAAGGCCACATGCAGAACACTGCTAGTCATGCAATGGGTGTTATCCTATCTTTAACAGATCCAGAATATTATTTTCTCACATAAACTGCTTAACCAAGGAGATAGTTGAGGCCAGAGAAATTCTTCGGCATGATCAGAGTTGTGTTAATGCCCCGTCTGTAGCATTAAAGGAACACTAAACGCAAATACTGAGTCAAGCTAAGGTGATAGATTAGTGCTCGAGAATCACTAAGGCGCCAATATTATCGCGAACAGAGGCTTAATTATCCAGAAATTGAGGCAAATGCAGGACATGATTGGAGACTCTCCCTGTACATTCATGCACTTGCCCGATGACGACAGCACTCCTCAGTAAAATTCTGTCACTAGTGCTCAACTACTCGTTGCAAGAAACATTCCTTTATTGTATTATAAGATAAAATAAAAGGCTACTTGTCCAATTCTATTTCATTTTTAGAAAAAGGAATTCATTGAAATTGACAATGACGCGCGCAGTCGAAATGTTTCTTTTGCGCTCGACTGTGTGCCGCCCACGCTTTCGCGTTTCAGCATTTTCCTGATTGCGTTGTGCTGCGCTGGGTTTTGCTGGCTCGTAAAACTCGCAAAAACTGCAAGCAGCATAGAATCCCACTTCTATGTGATGTCGCGAGACACAGGAACGCTGCACACCACTTGAGCAAAAAGCAGCTGCAGCGGCGAATCCCACCGCTCTCTCTTTACTCGGTACCGCCATCTATCGGGCGTCGTTTTACTTACCGAAGGCAGGCAGCAAAGGGTGATGTCGTGCGCAGCGTCACCACTTCGCAGGAGATTTGAACTTCGTAAAAGGCATTCGGACGCTTCAGACGCAAATTTCTCGTAACCCAAGTCTTTTCTTGGCATGAAACAAGCGCTGCGGGGTTTCTGGGATGGTATTTAAACAGTCCACGCCAACTGTGTACTAGACTTTAGTGTCCCTTAAGTGATAGGGAAGTGAGGTTTCTGGGCGGTGAAAAGGTATGACAGTGACAACGTCTGGTTTCGCCGGCACATGTGGCTATGCAGTTTTGCACGTAGTTTTGTTTGTTTTCTTGCCATCCCGTTTTTTTTCTGATTGTGGAAGTGTATATATATCTCGCTGTCACAATAAAAGCCAGTTGAAGTTTGCGCATGTTGTGTGTCCCTTCTTCATATGACGTCCTGTCTTTGTGCGCGCAAAAAGGCTAATGAGAACCATGTACAACCAACTCGCCCAAAACCTAACGCTTTTGTTTATTTCCTCTAACTACCACAGGATACTTTTGTCAATAGGCATCATGCTTTAAAGGACACTACAGCAAATATTACGCCAAGCTGAAGTGATAAATTAGTGCCGAATAATCAATATTATCTTGAACGAAGCTTTAGTAATCGAGAAATTTGCGTAAGAGCAGGAGACGATCAGACTCCCCCAGGACATTCAAGTACTAGACTGATGACAAAGGCACTCATCATAACTGTCACTAGATATCAACCACTTGTAATAGATACTAATTGTACTGCAGTGTACGATGAAAGAAATGTCCAGTTCTATTTCATATTTAGAAAAAAGAAAACCGTGACAACCATGCGAGTTGTCGAAAGGTTTCATTTTCTCCAGTCTATTGCCTGAATTTTCACGTTCCAGTAGTTATCGTGTAGTGCTGTGCTGGTTTTGCTGGCTCATGAAACTCTCACGTACTGCAAGTAGCAGGGAATGCCACATCCACGTGATAATGTGGGATTTCTGAACAGTCTACACCACTTGAACAAGAGCAGCTGCAGCGGCGAAGAACTGTCTGAGCTCAGGGAGGCTTTCAAATCGTTTAAAGAAGTGTCCGCAGCGCCGCGTAGTCAGCTGGAGACAACGGCTCCAAATCTCTTAGCCGGCGAACCGAAGCGTAAGGCCCCCACCCTGTTCCCTTTGGCGAAACGGAGGAGGAAGATTTAGAAACCCCTGAGGCAGAGGAAATGGGAGAGTGAGGCACCAGCCAAACCCAAAAAAGTAAGAATAGCCGCTAGGTTAGCCACAATAGACAGGACTCTGGCGAAAATCATGGAGCTGATCACTAATCTAGATGCTCGAGTGAGTCAACTAGAAAGGTACAAATTTAAGGCAAAAGCAAGCGCAGCGGCTGCATCGGCAGTCCACGGAGGCACAAACAGTAGCCCTAGCGCGGACTCTAGGGTTTCGGGTGGTCAACCAATCGGATCATAATGGCGGCAAACAAAAGCAATAACATTAAAATATGGCAGTGGAATTGTGCGAGTTTCCGAAGGCGCAAGGCTCCCCTGCAGGAGCTCATTAGATCGGCGAAAGTTAAGCCGCAGGTTATTCTCTTACAGGAAACACTAGCTAAGAAGGATATCTCTCTAGCAGGTTACAACTCCGAAACCTTGATCATTCCAGGGGTCGGGGAATAGCGACTTTGGTTCGAATGGGTACCTCCTATGAAACTCACAAGCTTCCCAAGTACAAGGTTGGTCTTGAACTACAAATGACCGAACTCATAATGAAGAACAAAATAGCAGCTAACGTGTATATAGCTAAGATTTATAGCTCTCCGGCAGATAGGAAAAGGGATTTTAAGAGCCTCTTGGGCGGAATTTCTAATAAGGCAGACACAGCCACACTCGTAGTGGCTGGGGACTTCAACGTTTCCAACAAAGAATAGGGCTATGGACATCATAGCGTCCAGGGTACTAATTTAGCAACCGCGGCCAGTGAGTTAAAATTTGCTCTTATTACAGATGCTAACTTCCCCACGAGAACTTGTACGTCCACTACCAGAGATATAACCCCGGATCTAACATTCCTTCGGGGAATCGAAGGCTCGTGGGACAATCTGCAGGATAATTTAGGAAGTGATCATTACATAACTGAGGTCATCATGCAGACGCAACCACCACCACTAAGGAAATATGAGTACGTGGACTGGGATCTCTTTCGTAAGTTGCGTAAGGAAACCAAAATGGATGGCGAATCTTATGAGGAGCTTTTAGATAAACTAAAGGCAACGAATAAGAAAGCTACTAAAGCAGACTCAACAGAAATCGAAGGCCCGAAAATTGACTCCAAGCTAGCTGGAAGCGAACAATTACCTTCTAATCAGATGGAAGTCACAGACTTAATAGAAGACTTAGAGCCAAGATCAGCCAAGTTAATCTTGATCGAAACCTACGCGGCTCAACTCCCACATCAACAATGGGCTAAGCTTGCTGAGAAACAGACGGCAGATTGCGCAGAGGAGGCTAATGGAATCTATTGAAGAGCCTATTTAATGACAAGCTCTCCAGAGGTACCACAGCACACCCATACAAACTTAGAGAAGGGAAGCCGGACCTTCCACACTGCAACGAAAATAAGAGTAGCGGTGGCGTTGCGAACTAAAGTATGCGACTGAGAGATGGCACTGGCATTATTATCATCATCATTACGTAGAGAGCAATATGGCCGCTACGGTAGCGGCTGGTGGGGTTCGTTGTGCTGCTCGCTCGCTGGTTTTGGGTGTTTTGCGACCGCTTTCGGAGCGGTGTTCGTTTGTACGATACTCTAAAATGACTATCGATACCTTTATTATATCACCAGGTGACCGAGAGGCCTCAACTGGCAAAAAAACACGTCAGACAAGTAAGCTTACATCGTTTATTGTCAATCGTGAATCAAGCATAACATGATCACAATTTTTGTACAGGTCAGGTGGAGCTAATGCTGTCAGTTACTGAGTTTAAAACATAGAGAAACACAGATAGTGATCTATTTAACGAAATTGAAAGCTGAATTCGGGCGAAGTTTTCTCATCGCGTTTGACGTGCCGCTAAAGCAAGGACAATGATATCGTGCTCGCCTACACTAGTACTTCTGTTGCATACAGTGCTGTTTGACGTGTTCCATACTATATATATGTTGTCTGCCTTCGACGATATCAGCTAGATTAAAACAAGAAACATAAGAAGTGCTCAGCAAACATGTGTTGTCAGTAAGGTAAGCTCGAGCCGCAATGTCGCATTGTTTTCATAACACACAGGCGATAGGCGAGAAGTCTAGAGGGAAAAATAAACGTTATGCTAAATTTTAGATCACATATTGTGTGTTCTTGATATTTCTACTGCACATTTAGTGTTCAGCTGCAGCAGTAAAGGCTTTGTCACAAGTGGAGTACTCGTAGGAGGGCGAGGAACGTAATGGAGACGACAGTGCTTACAAGGACCTCTGCCAATATTGTGTGCAAACAAGGACACTAAATAAACATATAAGTATGCCCAATTCATGCTCACGGATCCTTTTAAAATGCAATTTACGGTTTCATGTTGAAAAAAAAACATCTCGGTTTGCGTGTTCAAACAATGCAAAAATGTTGCAAGGAGATGAACACGTCAGTTGAGTAACAGAGGTGAGCAAGGGAAGCCTAAGCCTGTAGCCAAAGTTTCAAAAATGAAACATATTTGTGAGGGCGGTGACGAAGATAAGTTCCCACGCTAAGGCTTCCCTTGCTCGTCCACTGTCGATTGGCTGAATGTTAAGCCAAACTTCGAGTATATTTCAAAAACTTTTTGTGAACACACTGTCCTCAGGTATGTCATCTGCTGTTTGAAGAGAAAGAAAAATTGATTTTATTGGTTCGTCATGTTTGAGAAGTGTGGAGGAGGCCAGTTGTTTGAAGTTGCCTGTTCTAGCCATTTCTTACGGTGCAGTGCTAGCCTAGTTACCGATTTTTGCAAATGAAAAATGCAATATTCAGATCTAATTCTAACCCTATCACTTACCATCTTAATAATGTTCCCTTAGATTTCATCATGTGCTATAAATATATTGGTGTACAGATTACAAATAAATTCAATTGGACCATTATAGATTGTGTCATTAACAATGCAATTCACCTGCTCGTGTACTTACAGTGCAACTTTTCCAAAGCGCTGTCTACTTTAAAGCTACTCCTTTACAAGACGCTAATGCGGTCAAAACTTGAATATGCATCTGCAATATGGGATCCCAGTTGCGTTGGTCTTACTACTTCACTTGAACAATTACAAAATAACTCTGCTCGTACCATTCTTTCTAACTATAGCTATATTGCGAGTATAACCTTACTGAAGTTAACCAGCACTTATTCCGCTAGCTAGTCGCCATGTTTCGCTATTTCATTAAATTTTCCGTCATACCACACTTCACGACGACTTCATACCATGGCCTCAAGTACATTTCAAACTACATCGATCATCGCAGTAACGCAGGGATTGGTTCTTGCTACACGAAGCCTTTCTTTCAATCTTTAATCCCCCGTACATCTCACGAATGGAACCACCTTCTCTCAAGTGTCGTAGCCATCACTGATAAAAAACTTTTTTTGCAATACATTAGCTAACATTGTATAATCAAGGGAATCATTGTATTACCAAAACTCACTGATCTTGTTTGTATGTTTTACTCTACTACTTTGTAACAACTGCCCTCTTCAATGGCATACGGCTCTGATCGTACTTTAAATAAAAAATAGAATAATAAAGTGAGGAGTGACTGCCACAGTTTCAGTGAACATGAAGCATAATTTCCTCAATATTGCACTGAGCGGTTTTGAAGGCTTTAAAATTCTTTGCAATTTCATGTAACAAATTAACACTATGAAGGAGCATGTGATACTTGTTGGTTATGCCCGTCAATCTGATTTTCAGATAGCAAATGACAGAATTTGTGCATTACCAAGTAGGAGCTTGCTACATGACAAGAAAAGAAACAAGTTGGGACTCAACTTGTTACTTCTCCGATTGTCATAAAATGCCCTTAAAATCAAGCAAGCTTTTATGTCAAATTTTAGCATTCCCGCTCGGTGCTATACAAAACTAGACTGTTGCTTTCCTGATAGGGCTCACAGCCCTCTATCTGGTAAACTTGCAAACATTTCATGATCAGGCCCGTAGTTCAAGAGGACTTGTTGTCATTATGGCGTCCGTTGAGCTTCTTATGGCTTGGCGTGGGCAGCTTGCAAACCAATAATCTCTCTTTTGTCCGTCCTGAAAAGAAAAATCATGAAACCATGACAAACATGCAAGAAAAGGATGGTGAAACAAAAGTTTGTCCAATAAATGGACAAACCACAGTTCTAGTTGAAGGGTTCAAAAACATACCTTGCGAGAATTCTGCCTCAGTGGTGACACATTCACTGGTGACTTGTACGTCCAGAGACAATAGAGTCCAAAGTGTTGATCAAATATGAAAAGCATCTTGAAGGCTGGAGGCAAAAGAAGAAAGCCTCAGTTACTATGGTGGAAGCGTGGGTGAGTTTGTGATTCATGTATGACTAAGAACAGTGCACAAAACGCTCCATGACAGAAAACACACACATGCAATACTGTTTTGAGTGTGCATTTCTTTCAATGGTGTCCTTGTGCGGGCTGTGCTTTTTGAAGCCTCGATTTTTTTTTTTGCCAGCTACAAAGCAATAAACACAGTAATCTTATTGCGTACCAAATGATATTAATCCAACCGTATTACCGAAAGTACACTTGCACTAATTTGCTGCGAATATATCGCAGTGTGTCATTCATGCAGACACAGCCAAAACTATCTGTTTTTTATACTGTACTCCGTGTTAGGAATTTTAGCAACGTGGCAAAATAATAAGAGCCTTGTTTGAATTGCGTTTGAAGAGCCATAACTTTATTATAATTTTCCACTTTGAAAAGAAATGACTACAGCAATCTGTTTTACCCGCCTTGCACCCGAAGAAATTGAAAGTTGAAAATGCGAAGCAGTGTTTTTTTACTCACCGGTGCACACACCCAGAAGTTACAAGGTTAATCCGCTTTCTTGGGTAGGCCCAGACAGACTGTGCTCGGTTCCAGCGACGAGTTTTCACGCTAGCTAGCACATTTTTTTTCAAGCAACCTGTCATTACGCGGCTAGACGCGGCAGACCACTGACGACGGAAGCCGTGTATGTACCCATTACGCCAGTGACACGCCGCCGCTGATAAAATTCACCGTCTTTAAACACGATCATCTGGTAGCGGCTATCGAATGTCGGATGCATAAACTGGCTGAGATATTGTTGGCTAATTAAGACGAACCTGCGTGATGCTGCACACAGGAAACGACCATCCCGCTCGCAAATATAACCGCCGTACAATTTGAATCGATAAACGGCACGGACTGCAATCGATACCAGTGACACGGCCGCTCGATGAAAACGCACAGGTGCGACCTGCCGCGTCGCGCCGCCGTCGATGGGCGAGAGCGTGCAAACGGAGTTTACAGTTGTCGCCGCGCTTCGCGAGGAGGGCGCTAGTTGTCAGGGAGAACCCGCGCGAGGCACTGGCGGGAAGGAGCGAGCATTAAAAAGTGCGCGCAGCTCAGTGGTTTTCATTTTTTTTTAATTCGCGTGCATCGTTACTGTTCAGTGTCACTCAAGATAGTTCACGCCTGCGTGATCTTTTATGCTTGCGGCACAATGCCGCGCAACTGTTGCGTGCCGCTGTGTACGACGAATGCTTCGAAGAACACCCAAATCCGCCACCACGAGTTTCCCTAGCGACGCAGAACGCAGGGCAGCATGGCTGCGAAACATTTCCCGGGAGGGACCTGGCGGGAAAGGAACAATATGGCAGCCAAATGACAGGTCATTGGTGTGTGCTCTGCATTTTACAGAGCGCCACTACAAGGCGACCGCCAAGTTGATGGTGCTTTTGCTAACTGCGGTGCCGACAGTGTTCCCCAGTTATCACAGCTACATGAGCACGAGGACCACGTCAGCTCCAAGGAAGAAGCGGCCGCGCTTGGAAAGAAGAGAGGATGATCCGCAGTCACGGGCAAAATGCGCGGACACTGTTGCTTCACATGACGAGCCTGTTGTTAGTCAAAATGGCCGGCTCACTGCCTGACAGCAATGAAACCGTAATGTCTAATAACACCGAGCCAGTGGTTGAAACCTGTGCTGAAATTGCATCATTTGCAGATGCATCATGCCGAACTTCTGTCGAGTTTGAAAAAAACGGCCTTCGCTTGAACGCGCCGCGTACAAGCGAAGGCCGCGCGTGTTAAAGGAACGCTACGGGCACTTGAAGAGAAGGTCGATGGAGCTGAGGAGCGCGCACAATTTTTTTAAAAGAACAAGGACATTGGTTATTTTACGAAGGTACTCGATGGTGCTGCACAAGGCGACACGACTGCTGAGTTCATTAGGAACCAAGTCCGCAGTTTCTGCATGAAGAAGCCTAAATGTGGTAACGTCATTCTAAGGGAATGTGTAATTTGGAAGGCTTGCTCAAGCAAAGGATATGACCATGTAAGATCCAGAAATCTTTTTAAGCTTCCTTGCCGTTCAACGCTGCACAGATATATATGTTGGCCATTCAACTGTTGAAATTGGCGCCACTTAGATGATAAAGGAGCGGCGGTGTATAGAATTTTTTCTTCAGCACCTTTTGCAGTGCCGTGAGCTGACTTGCGGAGCGGAGGTGTCCGTACCACGGAAGCGTGCAAAGTTTTCCTTAGAAAGCTCTTGCGATCGGTCCCATGCAAACTGGGCAGGAGATATTAACCTGTCAGTTGAGCGACTTCTACGCCTGGCGCAAAAGCCTCTCGCTAGGAAAGTACTGCGCCAGTGATTACAACAAAGAGTATTATTTTTCCTACACGGACAATAAAGCAGTTATAACTTCTGCGTTGCTCTCGCTCGTCTTCTTTTTTCTAGAGTGAAAAACACAATGCTTCAGTAAATACAAGCGCACTTGTCAACAAGCGGCTGTGCTGTTGCAGAAATAACTGTTGCATAAACGAACATCTTCGAGAGTGTACAGCGCAACGGCAAGGAAGGAGGAAACAGAGACGCGCACAATGCGAACTAGCCCAAGCAACCGCTTTAGTTACAAACGAACAGTTGCTATATTTTGATGGAAACATCGCCGACCTGGTACATTCGATAGTCACGCTTACTAATATGGTTAACACTGTAAAAAATTTATTATCGCCCTTTAAATAGCGGCGAGAACATGCGAGCTGCGCTGCACTCTAAGAACAGTTTACACCCTTTGGCGTGCCCCTTCTTCCACAGAACGATAATCGTCATCTGCCTTGATGTGTTTCCTTTCTTAACGCTGCGAGCCCGGAACTTTCCAGTAACGAACGGCACGCGGGTTATCAGCATAGAACAGTTTACACCCTTTGGAGTGCCCCTTCTGATAACGCACGTGTCGTTCGTTACCGGAAAGTTCCGGGCTCGCAGCGTTAAAGAAAGGAAACGCATCAAGGCAGATGACGATTATCGTTGTGTGGCAGAAGGGGCACGCCAAAGGGTGTAAACTGTTCTTAGAGTGTGTCACGCTGCGATCCGCCGCAAATATCTCCGGCTGCTCTCCCCTACTGGTGGCGCCGCTGCGGTGGCCCGGAACACTAGGCGAGCTACGCCGTCTCCGCCGCATACGGCAGGCCGCACCTGTGCGCTTTCATCGAGCGGCCGTGCCAGTGAGCTGTTGCTTATCACACGTCAGTGAATTCTCAAAACCTTTATTGAAGTAATAAAGCACACGCTTTAATAACAAAGTTTAATAAACAATTTTCTGTTTATTTTTCAGAAAGTTACAGGTTAACTATGTTTGACGCTTATTATGCGTACATTTATAGATCAAATATTCAGCTGCATTGAGCGCCCCTAGCAGAAAAAATAAAAATTAAAGTATGCGACCAAATTACAGTAACACCACATGCGCGCTTATGCTGGAACGCGCCGCGGTTGATTTTTCGCCCTCTGTGGTGATCGCTAGAACTTGACAGTGTGCGGGGCCTGGAGGTACTACAAACCTCGCCATAAACAGACTCATCAATAAACAGATAACTATAGGGCGGACAGCAAGAGACGTTGCAAACCACATCGCACAAATGTACCTTCCACTTAAATATGAATATGAGAATGAAGAAGAAATAAGCGAACCTTACTCTAGAAGATCGCAACCGGACTTGGACAGTGACTTCACTGCGGTTGAGATAAGGCATGTACAGGGTCGTCCACTCTTAGTTCGAATGCAGCTCCGTGCTGCCGGCGTAGGGTGCCTCGATGCGTGCGCCCTCTTGGAGGGTGGAGTCATTCTGTGAAGGGGTCAGTGCCGCCATAGAGTTTCTCACTACATTACTTAGAGGGAAATCTGGCGCTGCTGCGCTGTGGTATGCATGGGAATGCCGGTATATTGTGGATTCGGATTGGCATCGTTCTCGTAGAGACAGGACACCTTGAAGACGCGCCTGGCAAGCACCGTTCCCTCTGTCACAATGGTTCATTTTCTACTAAAACAGCACGTAAAAAGCTGTTTTAGCTTTATTATTACGCGAAAACATGTTTTGGTAAACTATGAGAACTTGCTATTGTGTGTACGACTACATGTTACGTAAAAAGTATCAGCGGGCCGCTAAAGTTGGAGGACAGACGACAAGGTTCGCGCTCGCTTTGAAACAGTTGGTCGTCTGTTCTTGCTTTTCTTCGCTTGGTCATGCATCGTGGGTGAGTAAAGATGTAATATGCGTGAATGGAAACATTTTATGAAGATTTTACTTTGAGAACGTGTTATTTGCGTAGCCATATCCACGTTTTAGACGAAGCCTCTTACAACACCAGCCAACACGAGCCTCGCAGACACATATACCGTCATTCCCATGACGGCACGCTGCCCCCTTAAGAAACTCCCATAGACGGTGGCGCCAGATTACCCTCTAGGTGTTATAGTGAGAAACTCTATGAGTGCCGCCTTCCGACCGCCGGCCGCCATTGCGCTCCCCACATTTCATTGCGGTCGGTCGAGAGAGACACGTGCACGACATTTTCTGGTCCGAAATGCCCGGGTGTAGCGTGCCCCAGTGCACGAACCACTCACGGAATAACTGGAAGATGTTCCGATTTCCTAAAGAATCGAAAAGACGACTCATCTCGCTGGTCAAGGTCAAGCGCGACAAGTGCCAACCCACGGACCGGTCGTGTGTGTGCAGCGTAAATTATGCCATTTCTGCATTCGTAGTTATTCGTTCATTTGTGTGCTTTTTCCCGTAGCATATTCGTCTTGTATTCTTGATATCTGGCACATATGCGTGCGTGTGTACCTCTTTATTTGTGGATAACACAAAATGCTTTGTTTTTAATCGCTTGTTGCACACCGGCTGCAAGAGCGTCCAGGTGTACATTCCGGATACGTTGTGCGCTCTTTGTGACCGGCGCCTCGTACAATTTCATTTTGTACTTAGCTGGAAGAGCATACGCATGGCGCAGTAGAAGGTAAGGTGAGCTTTTAGCTTGCCATTCATGTAATGACATACGGATCGTGTTGACGTGTTTTCCCGGCGTTATTCTTATGCAGCTGTCCAACTTGGGCGGTAGTTGGTGTCCGTGCGTGTGTGTGTTCATGCGTGTGTTTGTGTGTGTGTGGGGGGGGATGAAACCTATGACCACGCATGGCGCATGTATGGTTATGACAAGCATGTCATGTCACGACTCATCATGACTGATTTAGTGACATTCCATTTGTGGTTACTGTTATGTATAGAAGCCACGTAGTTGTGTCTTGGGCATGAGTAATTTGATCATGCATTGTCTGTGCGTTCGCTATTTTTTAGCCACCCGATGATCGGCGAATTATTTGAATACCGTATAAGAGATGATTGATGAGGATTTCAAGGCTACATGTCCATTCAACGACAGAAATTTATTTTGGGTGGTGACAGAATTAGACGAAAAAGAGAGCTGTTGTGTTCGTGCTCTTCGAACTTTGTGGACAGTATGACGCCAGTGTTGACCTACAATATTGCCTTTTTGAGCATACTTATAATATAACAGGGTGCTACTTTTTATACTTAAAATGATTTCTTAGCTTACTACCCTTGTTCCACCTGTCAGTACAAGCAAGAATCTTTAATATTTTAATTTGGAAAGCGCACACGCCTTCAGTTCATATTGTAGAATTTCCTCACACTGTCCCTGTTTGTTCAGAGAAAGCCGACAGCCTTTGGCTTCTTTCTGATTAAATTTTAGCGAGCCCCTAAATTTCACTTATCGCTGTTCGTGATAGTCCCTCTGTGTATTAGTTATTTTGGGCTGTTTAGAAGGTTAGTGAAGCCTTTTCAATTTAAACAATGATAAGCTGGTGTCACCATTGCGTGCTTCCGTGCTGCAGGCACATTTTGAAGAAAGCGCCTTCGAGCAGAACCGGGCGGACGGCTGGAAGAAATTGAAGCCCAATGCTGTGCCAACGCTCTTCTCGTTCAGAGGTAAGAAGCCACATATTTTTGCACTAACTAAAGTTTGCGAAGCTTGTTTCTTAATCCTGTTCCTTCTTGCAGTCTTTGCCGGTTTGTTGCTCAAGCTTAGCACTCTTATGACCGGCCATCCTTAGTCACATGGAGCGATTATCCAGGTGTTTCTTCAGAGACAGAAAAGACGCACATTACAGCAAGATGCTCTTCATACCACCGGTCAATGAAATAGCTCGTTTCCTATATTTTTATGGAGATATGAATCAACCGCACCTGCCATCCAGAGGAATGCTACTGACAATTTCGTATTTTGTTTAATTTCTCTCTATATGTAGCATAACTCGGAACATGTTCGTTCATAATGATAAAAGAATGTACCCGCTGAGATGCAGCATCGGTGGTGTCTATTTTTTTCAGCGATGCCTAATTACAGGAAGCCGCCAAAAGAAAGGCTTTTACCACAAGGGGCACCTGCGGCAGAAGCAGGAACACATACTCTGCAGCATCGACCCAGTGCTTCTGGTACCTCATCGACAGACATTCAAGACCAGCATGTCAACGACGTGGCTGAAATACCAGAGGCAGCAAATCAAGAATTGCTGCCAGTGCCGAGTGATGGCACGGAGATGACTCAACGTCAGATGAACAACTTGCCTCGCCCAAGTTCCACGCCCGAAACCTCAGTTCCTGCCACAGATTCTCAGCAAGTCGCCGGCCCACTTAGTGCAACCCGTGACGAATGGTTGGGAGAGAAGTGCAGTAACAGCTCGGGTGCTGAAGTGAATAAACAGCTTGAGGACATGAAGAGAAAGTACGCGAAACTTCAGGAAGTTCATAGCAAGGCAAGTGCTACAAATCAGTCAATTAAAAAGAAGCTTCAAAAGTTGGAAAATGCCAGCGGGGTGTTATGAAAAAAACTGAAGTTTCTAAATGAAGACCAAATGCAAGCCCTATCACGTAAAAGCAACCAAAGTGCCACGTGGTCGTCCAAAACAATTAAACAAGCTCTTCAGATGAATTTCGCGAGTGGAACATCAGGCTATGAAACCCTGAGAAAACGTGGGCACCCTCTGCCTTCCAATAGGACTCTTGTCCGTCGTCTTCAAGGGCTCAAGTTCCTGCCAGAGATTTTAACTGAAGTGATAGACGTGCTCAGAGTAAAAGCAGAAGGCATGGAAGACATTGAAAGAGATTGCGTACTTTATCTCGATGAAATGGAAATTGCCCAGGGATATGAGCTCGATCGTGCTGAAGACGTCATGGTTGGAGGAAAAACACTCCCAGCAGAGCCAGATGAACATGCCTGTCATTGCTTAGTGTTTATGGTCGGAGGTTTGAACACAAGGTGGAAGCAGATTATTGCACACCATTTTACAGGAACCTCTCTCAATGGCTGTCTGCTCAAGGATATTGTGCTCGCAATCGTGCAGCTTTGCGCAGACATTTCTCTCAGAGTTCTTGCGGTGACCTTTGACATGGGATCCTCCAACAGAGCGATGTGGCGCGAGTTAGGTTTTTCCAGTCACAGGAATTCTGCAACGGTGTGCTCAATCCGCCATGCTGTGCTTGAGGGAATGGAACTCTTTTTCACAGCGGATGCCGCACACGTGATAAAAAATATTCGGTGTCAGCTTTTGAACTCGATTGACTTTACACTAAGCGATCCAACTGTCAGCCACAATGGCATACCCTCCAACAAAGTGAAGCTGGAGCATGTGCGTGCTGTTGTGGAATATGACTGTGACAGAGAACTTAAAATTGCGCCCAAACTTTCGGAAGTGCATGTCAGCAAAGGACATTTTACAGAAATGAAGGTCGGCATATCAGTTCAGTTTGTCAAGGAATCACCAGCTGCCATTCGTTGCCTAATAAGAGAAAAAGTGCTCAAGCCAGAAGCCGAAACCACAGCATGGTTCCTCGAGCTCATCGCAAAGTGGTACGAACTGATGTCCTCGCGACATTCATCAGTTGCACTTAGTTGGCGAGACATGGCAAAGTACCATGAAGCCCTGGACACGTTGCGCCTGGCATTAGAGACAATTCAAGGCATGCAGATGGGCAGCACGTCCCAGGAAGTCCTCGCAGGCAGGACTCATGATAGCAACGACAGTGGTCCTTCGTTTGCAAGATGCTGTACTTAAAATGGATGGCTACAAGTTCTTCCTCACCGGCAGACTGCTGCAGGACTGCCTAGAGAATCTTTTTTCTGTTGTGCGCCAGAGGAAACCCGTTCCAAACGCGTACGACATGAAATGTGATCTCAAGCTTGTGTGTATCAGTCAATTTTTGCACACATCAGCGACCTCAAGCTATGGGACGGATGATTCTGAGTACCTGGTCGACATGATTTCACAAGGAAAAAGAGAGTGTGCTCAAGATGTTCAAGAAGAAATTGATGATGGCGAAATTCTTTTCATTGAAGCACTGACTTCAGTTGAGTTCAGCATTTTACACCATATTAGTGGCTTTCTTGTGAAAGGAATTTTGAAAAAAACGAAGAACTGCGAGCAGTGCAGGGCTGCAATTCTGGGCTCGACGAGCCATGAGCATGCATATTTAACAGCACTAAAAGAGTGTTCATGATGGTAACAACTTTTGTTATCCGAGCGGTGAAGTTGTGAGCTTGATCACATCCTGCGAAGAGCACTTTAAAGGAATCATGTCCTGGACTGGCAACCTGTTCACCCTGAAGTCTTCTCTGAATGAATGAATATATCATGTTTAATGGCGCAAGGGCCAGGTGTGGCCAAAGAGCGCCATGCTAGAGTGTCCTCTAAAGGCTCTGACAGAATATTTAATCAAGAGGGCTCAGTGCAGTCTGGAGGCATGCCAGCGACACAAGGATTCTCTGGAACACATGCTGGTATCAAGTTATGCAAGAGTAAGGCTACGCATTCACCAGCGCCAGCTCGAAGCGGCGAGAATTAGTCGGCATGGAAGCAAGACATGCGCTGCAGTTAATTTCCAGTGAGTTGTAGCACTTGTTTTTGAAATCCTTAAGGTTCCCGACCAAATAAAGAAGCTATCACATCGGAAATTGCTATCTATTGAATGCACTTTTTCTCAGTGTTGAGAAGCCGTATGGCCACTTTATTTCAGCAGCATCGATGACCGCTTTACAGCAATTACCAGTTGACAATATATTCGTGCAAAAAATAAGCTAAACAGGGCTTTATAGTCAATTACTAAGTGATTGTCGTGATTAGTGCTATATAAGCCACATGTAAGGCTCCAAATAATCTGGTATGCATTCAATAATTTGTTTACCCTCATCTGCATATTTACAGTGATGTAAAATAATTCAAAACAAAATTAAGAATAACTATGGAAGCACTGCTAAACAGAATACGGCCACAAAATAAAATAAAACGTTCAATGAAAGCGCATGCTATATACTCAAGCTAAACATAAAAATGCGCCAGAAACGGTTCATTTCCTACTATTAGTGTGTAATATCCCACAGAACAAATATAAATTGCGTTTCGAACTGCAATGAAGCAATAAAAGCGGCCCAGACGTATAGGCTCCGTAGGCATCGCCCTCGACTGCTGATCCTGAGGACGTGGGAGACACCCAGCCGCGGCGGCTGAGTTTCTATAGAGGTTAAACGCATGGTGCTGTGTACTAGTTCGGTATCGGTGCATATTAATAAAACCTCAGGTGGTCGAAATTTTCGATGCCCTCTACTACGGATCCATCACACCCGATGATACGAAATAACAAAGAAAGGCCGCGGATGTGATATTGGTTGAAATATGCGACGTTAAAAAATTCGCAGATGTCAGCACAGGTAACACACACACAAATAGGTAAGACAGACAGGTAATACAGACACAAATGAAAAGTTGCCACATTCACTGCAGTTTCCGTGACCCCGAAACAACCATTCAACATTGGTAGAACATCACTAACACATGGCTTCGTTTCAACCGCAGAGTGGCTATTCGATTTTTTGATCATTGCTTTCTACTCAGCGTTGCAGCATTCAGCCCGTAAAAGGGCTAACTGATGACGGATTCGAAAAGAAGATTTGAAAGTAGGGTGTGCGATGACGATTATTCTTTTGTCCCGTGGTGGCACGCGGTTTGTTAAACAAATTCGGATTTCAGCTGGCCGCCCAACGGTCTTTACGCTTTGGTTAAAGGCATGAAACTCACACACAGACACAGCGAAAGACGGCGGGACTCGTGTCTGCGTATGATTCGTGCCTTTAACCAAGGTGAACAGTCACCAGCTAGCCCAACAAGACGTTCCTTTAAGGTCTGCGCGGCTGGCGTGGACGGCAGCTTTCTGCAGCCAGCATGTCCAGTAGGAAATTCCGCTTTAAAAATAAAAATGACAGTATATTAAATTGATGCCTGCACACTGCTGATGCGAAAATTTCGTGTTCTCTACATATCGTTAAAGCAGCACACGCTATCAAAGCGAACTGTACATGCAGCTGAGCGACGCCCGTTGACTGCCTACGGAGCGGGCATCATAATGGCGGACGCCGTAGCAGACGACGCGGTTGTCTTCACCCATAGAGTTTCTCACTATAACACCTAGAGGGTAATCTGGCGCCACCGTCTATGGGAGTTTCTTAAGGGGGCACCGTGCCGTCATGGGAATGACGGTATATGTGTCTGCGAGGCTCGTGTTGGCTGGTGTTGTAAGAGGCTTCGTCTAAAACGTGGATATGGCTACGCAAATAACGCGTTCTCAAAGTAAAATCTTCATAAAATGTTTCCATTCACGCATATTACATCTTTACTCACCCACGATGCATGACCAAGCGAAGAAAAGCAAGAACAGACGACCAACTGTTTCAAAGCGAGCGCGAACCTTGTGGTCTGTCCTCCAACTTTAGCGGCCCGCTGGTACTTTTTACGTAACATGTAGTCGTACACACAATAACTAGTTCTCATAGTTAAACAAAACATGTTTTCGCGTAATAATAAAGCTAAAACAGCTTTTCACGTGCTGTTCTAGTAGAAAATGAATCATTGTGAGAGACGGAACGGTACTTGCCAAGCGCGTCTTCAAGGTGTCCTGTCTCTACGAGAACGATGCCAATCCGAATCCACAATATACCGGCATTACCATGCATACCACAGCGCAGCAGCGTCAGATTGCCCTCTAGGTAATTTAGCGAGAAACTCTATGTCTTCACCTTCCACGCCGTCGGAGGGAAGTGCGCGCATCGAGGCACCCTATGCTGGATGGATGGATGGATATTATCAGCGTCCCCTTTGGAACGGGGCGGTTGGTTGCGCCACCAAGCTCTTGCTACTATACTGCCTAATATTCTACCTAGGTTAAACAATGAAAAAAGAAAAAAAAACACTCTGAACTACCACGCCCAAATTTTCTGATCCCCTATTGCGAACTGTGCTTTTGTACGTCTCCGTCTCTTGTCGTTTCCCTACTTTTCTTCCCCCAATCCTCCAGTCGCCTCTTACTAATGTCTATTGCGGACATGTTTGCTTTACCACTGCTCCCTCTGAACCCAAGGGCTTCAAGGAGGCCAGTGGTGCCTAAATCGACCGCTGGGTAGACGTCTTCACATTCTAATGAAACATGCTCCGTAGTTTCCCTAGCTTTACCGCAGCAAGCGCATGCTTATTCTTCCTTCTTATATCTCGCTTTATAGGTGTGTGCTCTAAGGCATCCCGATCTCGCTTCGAAAAGTAATGAGCTTCCTTTTGAGTTATCATAAATGGTTTCTTACCTGATTTCGTTTTTTCCTCTTAAGTAGGTACTCATGGCAGGTTTCTTTTCCATTGCCGCCACCCATGAGATTAATTCAGCCTCTCTGACTTTCCGCTTGACCTTCTTTGTTGCTGTGTTGTCCACCCTACAGGCCGCGTACTTGCTTGTAAGCTTCCTAGTTCTTTTCCTCCACTGTGAATCAATGTTTTTCCTGTACAGATACCTGAACACTCTCCCCAGCCCATTTACTTTCTTCCATATTCCTCAGCCGTTCTTCATACTCAATTTTACTGCGAGCTTCCGTCACTTTAAAACTAGTCCAGCCGATATCACCCTGCCCAGCTTCATTTGTAGTCTTCCCGGGAACGCCCAGTGCAAGGCGACCCACTGACCTTTGGTTCCCGTCGAGTCCTGATTGTACCCCTGATTTATAGCAAACAACCGCATTTCCAAAAGTAAGTCCTGGAACCATTACACCTTTCCACATACCTCGGAGGACCTCGTACCTACTGTATCCCCATAGCGCTTTGTGCTTCATTATGGCTGCATTTCTCTTCCCCTTTACTGGTATGGTTTTTTCCTCTGTTTCCATATATCCATTGCCTTCGTCTATTCATATACCAAGGTATTTATATTCTGTTACCCGAGGTATTTCTTGGCTTTGTATCTCCACTGTCTGTTCACTGTTTTCATTGAATACCATAACACCTGATTTTCTAACACTAAATTTCAAACCTAAATTGTTGCCTTCCTGCCCACAGATATTAGCCAGACGTTGCAAATCACTTTGCTTGTTATCTAGCAACCCAATGTCGTCCGCATAAAATAAACTTGGGAGTTGCTGCTCTATTGCTGTACCCGCCTGTTTGTATGAGAGGTTAAACGTGATGTTACTTCCTTCTAGCGCCCTCTCCATCCTCACCATGTACATCATAAACAGCAGCGGGGATAAAGGGCACCCCTGCCTCAGTCCCTTGTTGATATGAACTTTCTCCTCGCTCCTCATCCCTTTCCATTCAACGCAAACGGTATTTTTCGGTAAATCTTTTTTGGTAAATCAAATCGTTACCTAAGCCTTCCCCTTCCAGAATATCCCACAAAATGTTACGGTCTACTTTGTCGTTGGCTCCTCTAATGTCTAAAAAGGCCACATACAACGGTCTGCTTTCTGCTTTTGATATTTCAATACACTGAGTAAGAACAAACGAGTTATGTTAACGCCTACCTATTCTGAAGCCATTCTGAAGCTCTCCCAAAATGCCACTACTATCTGTCCATGCTTGAAGCTTTAATTTGATTGCCTGCACTGCTAGCCTGCATATTACCTATGTAATGGCCAACGGTCTATACGAGTGAATTCTGTGTTTCTCCCCCTTAGCTTTATCAATTAAATTCATTCTACTTTGTCGCCAACTGTCGGGTATTCGTCTATCTTTTAAAGTTTTTTCCACTGCTTTCACCAGAGCTTCCTTACTTTTTGGTCCTAGTTCATTTATCAGCCAAACGGGAACCTCGTCTAGCCCTGTGGCTGTGCGCTTAGGACTTTTCTCTTCCGCTTTCTTCCAGTTTAAATTTGTCAGCACCAGCTCCTTTTCCACTTGGGTCTCTTTCATGCTCTTTTTTTCATCAAGTACAACCTCGTCATTGCCATGGAAAGATTCGGCTGTTGCTTTCCGGATGTAATTTATTGCCGCTTCTCCTTCCAGTCTGTTTTCATTTTCGTCTAGGATATGTTGTTGTATTGTTGTTGACTTCCTGCCTAATAATTTTATGTGGTTCCAAAATATTCTAGGTGCGGCCTTCTTTTTCTCTCGTGTTTCTGACAACCAACGTTCACTTTCACCGTTTAATTTTGCTTGCACCAGTATTTGAACAATAGAGTTTTTCTCCCGGTATATTTCCCATTTACTGGTTACTTCATCCTGTGGCAACTCGCGCCTTCTTTGCCTGCCTGTGCTCTCGAGATGCTTTCGGCCGTTCGGCGATCGCTTCTCGTATCTCCTGTTCCACCAGCTTTTCGGTTTCTTTTTTCCTTTCCAACGAACATGTCGTTTCTCTTTCCGTATTTCTGTCGTTCTTACAATTAGAAGCTCACCATATTCCAGCATATTATAGCATCACCACCATATTAGAAGCTCACCATGCCGGGGCTCCGCGGCGCGCCTCTGTCGGGCGCCGGAGAAACTATTGCGCAGGTGCAGTGAGAGCAGCAGGCGGGGCTTCGCGCGTCGTCTGCTACAGTGCGCCCTGTATTGCGGTGAAGTGGACTTGAAATTTGCACTGCCTCCGCAGAAGGCCGATCGGAGAAACGATTCTGAATAAACAAAAGACTGCTGAGAAGCCAATCAGCTGCTTTTATCCCGTTGCAGCAACCGTAGCAAAGTTTCCTGCATGCCTGGTGAAGTTGAAACACACAAATACGCATACCGGGGAGAAAATTCGCGCCGCGTAATATTCGAAGCTTTATACTACTACTGCAGCACTACGATCCGCCAATATTTTAAATTTTTGGCGTCTTGCTGAGTAGCTGGTAATAAGTTTTAGCAGACGACTGCAGTTGTCTGCTGAAATCTCGGGGCAATGAAAATTAATCGGAGCGGAATAGTAATAGCGGAGGTGGAGCTACATTTTCAGTCTCCTATTTTACCTTCCAACAGATAGAGGTAGACGGCCAGGTAGACTCATCAGCGTATGAAAAAATCCCTAAGGTTTATTAGGACCTCAGTCTTCAGCTTTGCATGGCTTTAAGTAGTTGCTGAGAGGATATTTATTAAGGCGATAGCGTTTAATTGTCCCTACTAGCGTCCATCCATTACATTTTAGGTCACGTGGCCTTAATATCACTTGACATCACAAGGTCACGGGACATCACGGTGCAGCGCGTCGTGATGTTACATGATCCCTCTGCCACGCTTGCACTATCTGCTCTTCTCATCTGTCACGAAATGAATTCAAGTGCGGCAAATTCAACTCAGTGGAATGAGTCGCAAACGGCTTTCGCCTTCCCGCAGTTATTAAACATCACAGTCCCTCCAACGAATTTTACAGTTCACAGGTGGCCGTAGGAAAATATGCCGTACTGTGTTCCCGCTAAGTTCCAAGTATGTGGCTGGCGTATTGAAAGCAGGAAATCTTGAATCGGGTATGTGGACAATTTAGTCAGCCGCCTTTCAATCTGCCGCTAACACTTCCATCAGGGCCTTCGGATGAGCGCTAAAAACATAACATTTTCTTCGGTTTACCGTGACACTGCAACTTCCCGGTTGCGAAATTTCTATGACGAAGTTTATCTATAGACGTAAACCTTCAAGTCACCCAACTATCTGCCGCCGAGTGCAACTGCTTTCGCGAGTCTTTCGGCGATTAAGCTTACAAGAACATTGCCGTGTCACCACTGCGGCCCAAAATGTGATTCCCGCCTGTCTAGACCGAGAGCGCAAGCGCGTCTGGTCGCTTCAATGTTTTCTTCTTTAGGGCCGCACTAAACCGAAATGTCGAGAGTGCCGGAGGACGAAAGGCGGCTATTTGTGGAGTTAAGTCTGAAGGACTATTCGCAGAAACGAATTGCAGCAGAAACCATTCGAGCAATTCACACAATGAATAGAATAATTAATACATACCGGAATGAAGGCAGGCTTCAGGATGCCCCTCGGCAGCCTCGTCACAGAGTGACAACAGATCAAAAAGATAGACAGCTAGTAGCTGCTGTGGTGGATAACCCGAAGACGTCTGTACGGGAGCTGCAAGTGGAGCTGGGTTTGAAACATGTTTCTGTCACTACAATCAAGCGCCGCCTTTACGAAGGTGGCCTTAAGAGCAGAACTGCTGCACAGAAGCCGCTGCTGCGTGCTCAAAACAAGGCGAACGCCTGCAGTTTGCCCAAGACCATGCAGATTGGTCGGTTGAGAACTGGAAGAGCGTCGTCGTCACAGACGAGTCTGCTTTTTCTACTAGATGAGACCAAAGAGCTCGAGTCTGGCGCCCCATCAACACGAGGTACGTGGCATTGTTCCTAAACCTTTCTTATAAATTAATGGGTGGAAACTTTCAAAAACGTTTTAGGAGCATTATTCTGCTTGTAGTTTAGCGTTCTGATCAATGTGTATACTTTGCGTAATATAGTTTTCAAATGCGCCGCAGCTCATTTTTTGTAACCATATCGGGCAAAGACTGATCGATGTGTCCCCCTTAGGTGTATGTGTGCAAAGCTAGTAAAAACAAGCTTGAATATATAATTAAAGCTTGAATACAGTTTCGCGCAACTCGTTCCGATTTTGACCACTGTCTTATCAAGAAGCGTTGATTGCGGGCAGCGTAAAAAATTTGTGTTGTGCATTGTGCACTGCTTAGAGGGCAATACTTTTCAGTGCACAAGGTGCTCACGCTAAACTACAGGTCAAAAATGCATATGTGCAGGTTAAAGCGTGTAGGCAGCATTCAGAATTGATATTTGCCAAGTTTCCTAATGACACTTTCAATAAAATAACTGTTTAAATGCACGTCAATTCTGAATTTTCTTTTTTTCATTGTTTCTCAGCCACTTGACAGCGCAGCCGATTGACGCAAAGACGGTGTCGCTAAAAAAGCAGCCAAGCCATTATTTTTTCCCGTTGCTTGTGGTAATTGTCTTAGCTGGTAGGAATACCAGATCCGTTTGCAGACCCAAAAAAATTCATACATAGTATGCCTTCAGAAGCACCCCTTCCATGAAAATTGGTTTCGGATGGCTGGTGTATAATTCTCATAACATACGTATGCATATAACAAAATTTCATGATATTACATGAAACAAGTGCGTTGTAACAAAAGACAATTACTTCTTCTACGAGACTAGAACACAGTGTTTTCTTCACGGCAACAAAGCAAACAAGAATATAGTACCTGCACTCCATCTTTCTTGCAGGTGTATGCCGGAATTCATACAACGAGTTGCCGCAAGCGCAAGGAGTTTTGTGACTGTATGGCGCGCCGTGACGAAGGATGGCCCTGGACCTCTAGTCCGAATACCCGGACGATTCATATTGGAGGGCTACTGCTGTCTTTATACTGGATGATGTGGCCTTGCCTTTTCTGTTAGACGGCCTGTTTCCTGACATGGACTTCGTTCTTCAACACGACCGCTCCGCAATACACACATCCAAGAAGGGTTGCCTCGTATTTGCAGAACCGGGCAATTCCCGTCATGGTTTGGCCTCCACAATCACGAGACCTCAACATAACCGAGAACCTGTGGGGGAACATTAGAGTTGCGTTGTCGGGTCAAAACCTGCACGGTTTGTCGGCAGACCAATTGTGGAGAGCAGTCCAAGAGCATTGGGAAACATTAAGGGCCAATGTTGACCACTGCACGTCGCTCTACAACTCCCTTCCTGGCCGGATGAGAGCTGTCGTAGATGCCGGCGGTGATGTTACGCGCTGCTAGGCCATGAAGGGTACGACTTAGCGTCGCGCTTGCGTCGAGACGCGCTGCAAGGTTGCGTGCCTCGCTTGACCGTCGGTTCCAGACTGCCTTATTTATGTTGTTCTTTCTTTGCCATTGCTTTTTCTTCGGAGCTAACAAGAGAACTGTGTTCGGGAACTTCTTTAGTTTTCATGTTCGGAATAAGCTTATTATGTTGTTGCTTTTTGTGCATATCTGCGAAGTAAAGCATACTGGTATTTACCTTTGCCTCTTTTTTGTTTTTGTAATTGCGCGAGTACCTTGCTACAGTTTTCATATTCGACTCAGACAATATCTCCGCAGTTTTTCATGCCTATTCAGCGCCGATATTCAGTCCCCCGAGATCACACAAGATGAGACCACTCGTTTACCAATGGTGAATATTAGCTGCCCATACAATAGGATCGAATTTTTAAAATGTTGCGGAAGGGTCGTTGTTGAGTAGAGTCGAAGACTCGTTGCAGAGTAGTCGTAGATGCAGTACTACATATCTCTGAGTATTCTTTATCGAGTGAGAATTCTGTGACACAGAAATCTACAAGTCTTTCGTCCTCCGGCACTCTCGACATTTCGGTTTAGTGCGGCCCACAAGCAGAAAACATTGAAGCGAGCAGACGCGCCGGCGCTATCGGTCTAGACAGGCGGGAATCACACTTCGGGCCGCAGTGGTGATACGGCAACGTTCTTGTAGTCTTAATCGCCGAATGACGCGCGAAAGCAGTTGCACTCGGCGGCCGAAAGTTGGGTGACTTGACGGTTTACGTGTTTATATAACCTTCGTCATAGAAATTTCGCAATCGGGAAGTTGCAGTGTCACGGTAAACCGAAGGAAAGGTTATGCTTTTAGCGCTCATCCTAAAGCCCTGAGGAAATGTTAGCGGCAGATTGAAAGGCGGCTGTCTAAATTGTCCACATACCCGAATCAAGATGTCCTGCTTTCAATACGCCAGCCACATACTTGGAACTTAGCGGGAACACAGTACGGCATATTTTCCTACGACCACCTGTGAACTGTAAAATTCGTTGGAGGCACTTAGATGTTTATTAACTGCGGGAAGGCGAAAGCCGTTTGCGACTCAATTGCAGCGTGATGTCACGTGATATTAAGGTCACGTGACCTAAAATGTAACGGACGGACGCTAGCAGGAACAATTAAACGCTATCGCCTAAATAAATATCCTCTCATTAACTACTTAAAGTCATGCAAAGCTGAAGACTAAAGTCCTGGTAAACCTTAGGGATTGTTTTCGAACGCTGATGAGTCTACCTGGCCGTCTACCTCTATCTGTGGTAAGGTAAAAAAGGAGACTGAAAATGTAGCTCAACCTCCACTATTACTATTCCGCTCCGATTAATTTTCGTTGCGCCGAGATTTCAGCAGACAACAGCAGTCGTCTGGTAACGCTTATTACCAGCTACTCAGCAAGACGCCAAAAATTTAAAATATTGGCGGATCGTAGCGCTGCAGCAGTAGTATAAAGCTTCGAATATTATGCGGCGCGCCTTTTCTCTCCGGTATGCTTATTTGTGTGTTTCAACTTCACCAGGCATGCAGGAAACTTTGCTACGGTTGCTGCAACGGGATAAAAGCAGCTGATAGGCTTCTAATGAGTCTTTTATTTATTCAGAAACGTTTCTCCGATCGGCGTTCTGCGGAGGCAGTGCAAATTGGAAGCCCACTTCACCGCAATACAGGGAGCACTGCAGCAGACGACGCGCGAAGCCCCGCCTGCTGCTCTCACTGCACCTGCGCAATACTTTCTCCGGCGCCCGACAGAGGCGCCCCGCGGACCGCCGGCAGCCCGGAGCGGCATTCTAAGAGTGGACGACCCTGTACTCTTTAATTTAAACGGGAGATCTGCCCCGTATCCGGATGACATCACAAATAAACTTTTGCGAAACCTGCACGATGATGTCATGGACATAATAACGATAAAATTATTAGTCACTGGAGATCCGGCTCCATCCCACCAGAATGGAGGTAGGCCAGGGTAACGTTTATACCGAAATTCGGCAAACCACTAAGAAAGGAAAACCTCAGGCCCATATCACTTACATCCTGTATTGGCAAGGTAGCGGAACAATATGCTATTCATAACAGGATAATAGAACACATAGAAAACCAGGAGCTTTTCAGGCACAATCTCATAGGCTTTCGGAAGGCATCATCCACACAGGACGCCATGCTCATGATCAAACGTGCTATTATTGACGACCCTAGCAGGGAAGTAAAAGGCCTCCTGGGTCTGGATCTTATCAAAGCATTTGATACGGTGGCACATAAACATATCCTACATCAGATCTCAACCTTGAACGTGGGAAGCAATTTTTACAATTATGCGAGGTCCTTTCGAGCTAATCGGACAGCTCGGGTGAAGCTCGGTGTAGTCACGGGCGATCCATACAATTTAGCCAAAAGTGGCACACCACAAGGTTCAGTATTTTCTCTAGTCCTCTTTAACATTGCCATGCTCAGGCTCTCGGAGGAATTGTCCAAAATCCCGAGCTTGGGGCACGTCATATACGCTGACGATATCACAGTGTGGGTCCTCAGGGGGTCACTCGAAGCACTAGAGAAGACACTACAGGAAGCCGTAGACACCACAGAATCCTTCCTTAAGGGCACCGGACAAAGGCTATCACCTAATAAATCTGAGCTGCTGCTCTTTAGACAGGGCAGACAAGGTGTTAGAACCCTTGTGCCTTTAGAAATTATGTCAATTAAAATCCCAGACAACACGGGACGGGTCATACCCAGAGAGTAGACACAGTTAAAATTCTGAGTCCTCTCATTGACGCAAGGAGCTGTAATGCTAGGGCTCTAAACCGTCCCACAGGTCAGGCCAAAAGCACTTTAAGGCACCTGGGCAGCTTCGCTACCAGGTATATTTACCTTGCCGTCTCCACCGACCAGCTTGCGCGAAATCATTCGGCAAGTGATCACGTCCGAATCGCGTCTGCCGTGCTCCGACGGCCCCTGCACTCAACAGGTATCAACTTTGGCCGACACTGCAGCGCTCTTTCTAGCCATCACCACCCCTACGCCTACACCAGGGGGGGGGGCTATTCTCTCAGAGTCCGCCTAGCGGGCTGTCCATTTCGTCCGCTGCTGATTGGATGCAGCTGTAAGAGCGAGGAGGACACGAGCGGCCCTAGCCAATGAGGAAAGGCCGAAATGGACAGTCTACTAGGTGGACTCGTACAGAATACCTCCCCAGGAGGCCACCCTCCAGTGCCTTCGTCGTCACTGCCAGTGCGGGTACAGCGTTACTACACTCCGCCTCATGCCAGGCCCATTTGCTACTACTGTGGCTATCGAGGGCAGATCTGCCTATTTTATCGAAGGCGTAAACAGGATGCGCAACGTGGCTATATACGCTCCCGAGGAATGCACATGTGTCCATCCAGCATTGGGCTATCAGCGCACGTCTTACCGCTCCCCTTATAGCTGGTCACCTTCTCCTTCCTACACTACCCTGAATTCTCATGAATCTCGCCGCACGTCGCCGTCTCCACGTCGTTGTTCGTTGGCGCCTCTCTGACGCGATTTTCATGTCACTAACGCCCTCTCGGAAAACTCCCCGATGCAGTTTTAGGAGGGGAAACTGCATCCACTGGACAGCCTAGAATTCCTCCGCAGCGAGAGTCCAATTTGTTGAATTCGCCACCACATTGTTTTTTCAGTATTTCATCAGTGTACCCACGAACTCATCTTCGCGTAGGACTTCTTATCTTTCGAGTCCGCTTATGTCTCTTGTCGTCAGCGCCTCATACAACTCGATGCCACCGGCAATACTCTTCCTAACCAGGAGGAACAAATTCGTCTCGTCACCTCCTCTGATTACGTTCTTTGGCCATCTAGAGAAGAGAATTATAAGTGTCAACTCCTGGCAACATTGTGAATGGCGACGTACTCATTCCGCCCTGTGGCCATACCCTATCTCGAGGGATTCTGATTACCACAGCCCTTATTCGCTTCTCTCAAGGGTCTGCCTTGCTTATAGCCTAAGCCAAACTCCCAACCCCCAACTTTGTCCTCGTGGACCAACTGTCACTTGCGTTGCTGACACTGATCCTGCTGCTATTGTGACCCTTTCGACAGTCCCACGCGAATCAAGATCGCCGCCAAGTAATGCCTTTTCAACACCACTGATGGTAACCTTGAGCCCTGACCTAACGCTTGCCCAGAGTGAAGATCTCCTCGCACTACTGAACAAACACCGTTCCTTGTTCGAAGTAAATTCGCCCGTCCTCGGTATTACTACCGTCGCTACTCACCGGATGCAGACTGATGGCTCCCACATTGTTCAGCGGCGCCGATATCGCGTGTCTCTTACAGAGCTCAAGATCATCGAGGGAAATGTATCATACATGCTTAGAGGAAACATCATACGTCCCTCCTCGAGTCCCTCGGCCTCCCTAGCTCTAGTGCAGAAGATATGCGGCTCAGTGCGTTTTTGCGTCGGTAAGCGTGCGCTCAACATAATCACGCCCAAAGATGTTTACCCCCAGCCACGGGTCGACGATGCAGCTGATTCTCTATACGGTGCCGTATATTTTTCTAGCCTTTACCTTAGATCAGGCTACTGGAAAGTACCGATGTCCGAATCCGACAAATAAAAAACGGCGTTTGCTACCCTGATGGGCTCTACGTGTTTAATGTGATGTCTTTTGGACATTGCAATGCGCCTGCCAACTTCGAACGCATGATGAATAATGGCTTGCGTGTTTTCAAATAGAAAACGTGTCTGTGCCATCTCGACGACACTGTAGTGTTTTCAATCACGTTCTCAGAACATTTTCAACGTCTTCATGAAGTCCTTGCATGTCTTGAAAACGCTGGCCCGCCGCTCAACACATAAAAATGCAGTTTCATTAGCAAGACCATCGAATTTCTGGTACACAAAGTCAGCAAATAAGGTATTCGACCGGACTGTGAGAAGCTTGATGCCGTCCTAGCATTTTGCCGTCCGCGGCGTCAAAAAGACCTGCACAGTTTACTAGGACTTGCTTCTTGATTCCAGCGCTTAATACGCAACTTCGCTGCGCTTGCGTCCCCGAACCATCAACTCCTCGCCAGTAGTAATTCTTTGGTCGGACGAATGTGAACGTGCTTTCTTGGCTTTGAATCGTGCCCTGACGTCGGACCCAGCACTGTGCCACTTCGATCCGCGGGCGCCCACCATCCTTCACACTGAAACCAGCAAACATGGTCTCGGTGCCATTCACCTGCAACGTGACAACACCTTCCGGGAACGAGTAATTGCTTACGCTAGTGGTAGACTAACCACTGCAGAGAAGAATTACACCATAACTGAGCAGGAGTGCCTTGCTGTTGTTTGGGCAGTGCAAACATTTCGCCTATATCTTCACACCCTCTATATCACAGTCGTTACCGAACATACGCACTGTGCTGGCTTTCATCGCTAAAGAATTTATGAAGTCGCCTGGGTCGCTGGGTGCTTCGCCTACAGGAGTACGATTTCGATGTCACCTACAGGGCTGAAAGAAGCATCAAGACGCCGATGCTCTGTCTTGCAGCCCTCTGCCGAATCATGATGATTCTTCATTGCCTACCCGTGCAATAGCGTGCGTCCCTAGTCCTCCACATTGGCTTTACCCATCGCAACCCTCGATTGGTTCAGAACCGACAGCCCATCTGTCCTCGTGTCCCCCCAACATATCGAGCCATACTACCGAACTATTTTCCAACGCATGGAAGGTTCTTCGTCACCTCCGAACGCCCAACTTCGCGAGTACTTAATCAATTCAAGCTGCACTGTGGGGCTTCACATCGCTATATTTATCACACAGATGTCAACAAATGACAACAACCTTTTACTGTCGACCCATGTCGGAAGTAAAAGGTTTCGTGAAGAGCCGCACGTATCTACACATTAGCACATACTCCGTGATCCAAATTTGTCCGATGGTTGGTTTCAAAGCCCGTTACCTCACCAGGTTAGCCATGCGAACACAGGCCACCTAGTAACCCAAATGGACCGGGAAACGGTAGGTACAAACATAGAGACGACCATACAAAGAAATACATAACGCGCGGAAAGTACATGAACTACCGAAAGAATTCTAACGCTCTAAAATGTTTTTGTAGATGCGCATAATGGTACCTTGCAGGGGAGAGAATGTAAAGCGGTGAAGTGGAGGTGTGAGTATCGTAGCCATTAAGGCCCAAACAATGAAACGTTCCTTTCTTTCGAGCGCTTCCTAACCTTACGTGAGGCCTCCTTACAGCGAAGGACCGATGGAGGAAGCAAGCGTACTCTGAAAGCTCCCTTCGCCCGTCCTCACATAAGGAGCGGTTGCCGCATGCCTGGGTTCGAGATTATGGCTTAAAGCTTTACGCTAACACCATTATTCAATAAAGAAATGTTGTATCGTCGCACAATTTTTAAATTGAAGAGCTAATATAGAGATGCGTGGACGCTTTCTTCTAGTTTTGTTCACTAAACGCAAAAAAGTACCACATCACAGTGCAAAACTTGATGTGCTCAGCAACGCTGGCACGTCGGCGTCGTGCAACGCCTAGCAACGCCATCATGCCACACGCGTAACTGAAACGAAGATGCCTGGCACGACGTACAGAGCTCGCGCTTCTCCGCAGGTGGGCGACAGCGCGAATGCGCAAGTAAGCGTCACGTAGCTAAGCAGTGAGGTGAAGCGTTCGTTCAGGACCAGGAGCGGCGTGAGGACGCATGAAGGTAGCTTCGGAGCTCCCTTACGCTGAGGAAGCATCAAGGAAGCCTTCACCGAGGGTCCCTCAGTAAGGAAGCTTTCAGAGTGACATAAGGTGGCCTCACCGCAATGAAGGCTTCCTTACTGAGGTAAGGAAAATTTCATTGTTTGGCCCTAAATCTTTATACAGTTGATTCTCGACACTGTATAGGGGTGATCAGTAGAAAACCGATCCAAGAGGAGTTGCAGAGCGGAAGAACCTTCATAAATAAAACCCCGGATGCAAGGATGTGCAGCATTATGGGATGAAACTACCAGGTTGGGTATTACGCCACTACCGCACGTGCAAATACACACTTATCTCGTGGTAAAACCAAGTAGCAGTCTTCGACTATTGCCGGTGTTGATGTTTACGATGCCGATACTATGCCACATACCTACAACGATGACATGTACCCACGGTGGGGGATCAGTAAAGAAGGATGCTCATTTGTTGAATTCGATGATAAGTTTCTTACCATGGCAGATACCCACAAGGGCAGTAAGTGTAAAAGCGGGTGGTATATATCGTGCCGACGCCAACTAACTTGGGGATAATGACCGCGGGTTGAATAATTTTGTGATTTCCACACTAGGTCTCATACCCACATCTTTGATCAACCAAGATGCGTGCGCTAGAATGGCACATGGCCAAAACCGAGAATTGCCGAAAAAGGGGGAGTTACATATCATAACAACGCCATGCATACTTTGTGCATTAAGATTTTCATACTATGACACATCCCACAACGGGAATTGGCCATGAATCTGCCAGTACACTTAAAATTACAAATTAAAAAACACAATTGCACAAGTCTGTATAATAAATGCTTCATTGCCTAGCACAGGTACGCGAGCGCATAAGGGCGCACCAGTTTTCATTACGTCAATGGCGCAGAAATCAAATGGTGAAATTTATAGCACTTCATTGCTCCTTTGCGAAGAACGACCTACTCGATCAAAAAAGCAAACCTACTTTATTCCTATTACGTATGCATCTAGAAACTTCCCTCTACCCAAATGAGTCTCCGTAAACTGTCAATGCAGTAGCAAAGTTGTTGATACTTAAAAATAAATGGCAAAGCATGGCTACACATGTTGCCTACAGAAGATATATAGTCGTGCACCAAGAATGGTCAGATTATATTACTTCTCGACATCGTCGATGCCTAATATATGCTAAGGGTAAGCAAGTAGTAGTGAGCACAACGATGGTAACCAGTCCTGATGCCAATTCGTTAAGCACCCAATATTCACTCAAATAAGCACTTCAATCTGTGTGCGAAGCAAACACCTTCAAACCGTGAGCAGTATAATATTCGCTCCAGCCATTACAGCTGCGGATATCGTTTGTGCTTAATTGGCCTTAACCAGAAAAGTGGTTGCGCACCATGTAGTAAACGTGGAGATCAACCTGGACTACTTTAACCATCGGCAAAGGAGAGCACCCCTCGCCTCCCAGCACCTGCCCGTCTACGTGAGCGGTTGCTCATAGCACTGGTGAGAACGGTACAATCGCAAAACGGTTATAACTATGACGTACAAGAAGCAAATATCGGGATGATTCTAACAGAGCAACAGCTGTAAAATGTTACACGTTGATAGCGAAGGTGACTCATCTCATTTCTTTGATTGTTCCTGTGTTCATTGCCATTCACCGAGAACTGCCCAGTTCTAGTTCAACTTCAGAGCGATAAAATAATGGTTCATTCAAGTTAATTCGCCTAACCGAAGAATAACTACAGAAAAACAGCACCTATTTATTTTGTAAAATCTCTTGACGCTACTGCTAAATTGCACTGAAAGATTGCGCGTGTTCTTCAGGCCGCAGGTACCATCGCGCTCAGTTTGAGCTACAACACAGAAGCGCGTGGCAAAACGCTATGCTAGGTTGGTGACTGGCTCTGGTCAGTGTCGTCTTCGCATCTTATAATACAAGGAATGTGTATGGGACGGTGTTTTCTTCCGGTTTGGCTAGTCCTGACTCCGAGTTGTACCGAAACGTCTGCCTAGATGTGGTACCGGCTCGGCTGTTCTAGTTCTCAGGTGTGGAGGCGTCACCTACAGAAAGATTCGAGAGGCAGTCGGCATGCCGACCTGTGCACGCGGCCGCATCCTTCTTTTGCGTCACACCAAGCTTCTTGAGATGCACACAATGCCTCCCTCGGCTGTCACCTAAGCTCTGTCATGACCCCTTCCTTCTACCCATTCGAGAGACGCTTCTGCCAAATTGACTGCGCCCTTCCAACCCTCCGCCAATGTCACAGAGGTGGAAAGGAGCGAAGGTTGGTGTTGTGGACGCCTTCTCGCGTTTCAAGGAAGTCGGAGTCTGTACCTCGTGCTTGACACATCTGAACAGAAGTGCCGTAGCCCCTCCCATTAAAGTCACTTCGGGCATGATGCATTTACTGTAACATATTGGAGACGACCCTCCAGAAGCGACGGAGGGCTTTAAGGCGTTGTGCTTTGAGTGATAGAATTGGCAATTGTTGGGTAGATTTACTGTACCTGTGATTCTTGGCAGGAGGGAGTGAGTGTTCGAGCGAAGTAAAGCTTAAAACGGTGCGTCAGGGGTAGAAAATATTTTTCTTTTATAACACGTTGGCATTAGGAATGTCACAGTGGGGAAAATATTCGATTTAGACACTTGGTATTGCTTACCTGTGGCAATGGGAAAGCATTATACCGTTTGAAGACTTCCGAATGTCATGAACGCGCTCATTTTATACACCCATGACGTGGCGCCGGCTGTTCCCAATTCTCTGTGCCTTCACAAGCCCAACGACAAGAGAGCAAATGACAAGACAGCAAAGTACCCGAAGTTTCAACGTTGTGCTGAACGCGGCACCGTTCAGTTGCATTTTTTTGTCGGTTTTCAAGCGTGAATTTCCCGATGCATCTTGAAAGGTTATCGTACCTAACTTATTAAATTTCACAGAGCAAAAGTGTAGGCTATCGTAAGGAATTTTCTACGATACCATTGCATCCGTGGCTCGAATAAACAGCGTGGTTCATTTGTTTTCGAATATTACAAGTGCGTTAAGTTGCATCTGTACTCTCGAGAATTTTTTTTTCTTGCACAGAAACCAAAAAAACATTGAATATGTTGCGGACTTTGCGTCCTTACTGCACCTGTATCAACAATTGCTTTGAAAGGTTATTAACTCTACAGCTATTAAATTAAGTAAATTATTCGCTTGCTAAAGTGGCAGAGTGACAACGTACCCTCCTGCAGCGCCATGCAAAACTCGTGCAACAATGCGAAAAGCAGGCAAACAGCCTGTTCTTGTGGGTATAAACAGTAGAAAAGGACACGTTAAAGAAAAGTAAATCAAAACTGTGGAGGGAAGTAAGCCAGTGCGTCCCTTCCTTTGAAACTCAATATCTTTGAAATACAAGCACTTCTTGCACGTTGACAGCTGATCAAGTGTGCAGAAACATTCATGCCTTCGATGTTTCTAATAAGTTTTTAATAAGTTTGTGATCACATATATTAGTGTGTAAACTTAAATAATCGTATCCGCTGTGATTACCATATAAGTAATTAAATTCCATGCTACTTGCAGGAACATATCACCCGGAGATTTTAGAACAAATCTCTCCATTTCCACTATACACCATATGTGGTTTATTCAATCAAAAACAATAAACTGCTTTTTGCAATGATAAGCTTATTCCAAATGTCACTTACATACAGGCAAGAAAAAAAAATCTGTAGACAAAAATATTGTTCACCTGTCGCTCTGGCTATATCTTTCTGCGGCTAACACAAGACGAGGGGTTGATTTGCCAGCCATGGAAGTCACATTTCGATGGGAGTCATAGGTAAAAAAAAAGCTCTTGCTGTTAGATTTAGTTCATCAACATTTATTGAAAGTTTAAACTTCCAAATACTATTGCATAGGGGGGCAGTCTTAAGCCAAAATCTAACACCAATCGAAAGCAAAGAGCACAATTGTAAAACAACCATCTTTCATGATAATTCGAGTTTTTAAGCATTCATTGCATCAATATGTATTGTTCAAGAGCACTGTACAAATAAGCATAATCAGGTATAACAAGTACCTTGTCAGGAAGCTGGTTCTACAGATTTATAAACGTCGAGATATGAATGCTCATACTAGGTCGCACGCACGATCGTAAACCGTATCGTTTTTCAAGCATTAGCAACAATATCTTCCGACATGTGCTTGACAAATGTTGCGTACCTAATTGTGCGTACGCGATACATTCGGAGTCGTCAGGGGACGGGGTTAGCGCTCATTTAAATACTTTTTGACATTGTTGTCAAAACATGAAAAAAGGTGCAGTTATTGAATTTCTATAGCCGTCCTTGTAGAAATACTATGCTGTACAAGAAGTTACTCGGAGCTAAAAAGCCAACGCGGACGATTAAATGGCACCGCCTTGCTATAGCAAGGCGTGCATTCACTCTGAGAAAGGTCATCTGCTATGCTAAAGCATAGTAGCCGGCGCCACGATTTAGGAAATAGCGTTGAAGAGAGGAGAAACGAGGAGGGGCGAAAGCGGAGGAGAAAGTCGCGACTTTTAGACGCGCTGGTGTTCAGTTTCGAACCATCTGCTTCGTCGAGGCACGCTCGTGCCGTGGCGTCGGAGCCAATGGGTATCAGGCTACTACAGTTGCCAGACGCCGTCTTTCTCGCTCGATGGGCATTTGGCGCTTTGGCATCGACACTGCATTTTACTGATACGGGCCCAAAGCGCACCAGCACTTATACTAGTGGCGAGTTATCGAGCGTGTTCTTGCTATCAGGTTTGAAGTGGCATCGTTCTGTCTTTCAGTTGCTTCTCAGGCACAACACGGGTGCCCTCATTTGCAAGCAGTCAGAGGCTCTTCTTACAGTATGTCATCAAAATTATTCACAAAAAAAGAACCTCGAGTTGTGCCGTCTGATCTCTTGATCTTAAAACCGGCGTGAACTTACTACCGACAGCACCGCACCATCAGACGATATAGCTCCGACATCTTCCCGCCGAATAAATTTGAATACATTTACTTTCCAAATGTTGCCGCGTTGATTTTGAAATTTGGCCCAAATTATGCACTTCCTTGCCAGAGTTACGCCGTCCAGCACTGTTTTTTTCATATCGCACTGCTTTCGATCGCGATGCCGCCTTGAGAAGTCGGCATGTCTGCCTTACCTGGCTTTATCATTCGATCATCATCATCATCAGCATCATCATCAGCTTATTTTTATGTCCACTGCAGGACGAAGGCATCTCCCTGCGATGTCCGGTTAACCCTGTCTTGCGCTACCTGACTGCAACTTGCGCCTGCAGCTTTGTTAATTTCATCACCCTACCTAGTTTTCTGCTGTTCTTGACTGCGCTTCTCTCCCTTTGGCACCCATTCCGGTCCACCGCCTGGCTACTCTACGCATTACTTGGCCTGCCCGCCTCCGTCGTTTCCTGTTAATGTCAACGAGAATATCGTCTATCCATGTTTGCTCTCTAATCCGCACCACTCTCTTTCTGCCTCTTAACTTTACGCATAACATTTTGGTTCCATCGATCCTTGCGCGGTCCTTTACTCGTTCTGAAGATTCTTTGTTAACCTCCGTCTTCGCCCCATATGTTAGCACCGGTAGAATACAATGATGGCAAACTTTTCTTTTCAACGACAGTATCAAGCTCCCAGTCAGGATTTGGTAATGGCTGCTGTATGCACTCCAACCTGTCTTTATTTTTCTGTACATTTCCTTCTTATCATAATGGCTCCCTGTAAAAAATTCAAATAAAAACAGACTCCTGTACAGACACTAGAGGCTGACTGGCGATTCCGAATTCTTCTTTCCTTGCCAGGCTATTCAACCTTATTTTTGTATTCTACATATTCGACTTCAACCCCAGTTTTACACTTACTTGGTTAAGGTCCTCAATTACTTGTAATTCGTCGCTAGTGTTGCTCAACAGGACAATGCCATCTGCAAACCGGAAGTTGCTGAAATATTGGCCGTTTGTCCTCATTTCTAAACCTTCCCCTTCTGATAGCTTAAATACTTCTAAGAAGGCAGTGACTAGCAGTACAGATATTGTGTTTCCTTGCCTGATCTCCTTTTTCAGAGGTAAGTTTCTACTTTTCTTGTGGAGTACCAAGGTAGCAAAGAAATTTTTTTAGATGTTTCCACAGATATGCACGTGCGCCTCCTGTACTCCTTTATTACGCAATACCAATGTCATCATCATCATCATCATCGGCCTGGTTACGCCCACTGCAGGGCAAAGGCCTCTCCCATACTTCTCCAACAACCCCGGTCATGTACTAATTGTGGCCATGCCGTCCCTGCAAACTTCTTAATCTCATCCGCCCACCTGACTTTCTGCCGCCCCCTGCTACGATTCCCGTCTCTTGGGATCCAGTCCGTAACCCTTAATGACCATCGGTTATCTTCCCTCCTCAGTACATGTCCTGCCCATGCCCATTTCTTTTTCTTGATTTCAACTAAGTTGTCATTAACTTGCGTTTGTTCCCTCACCCAATCTGCCCTTTTCTTATCCCTTAACGTTACACCTATCATTCTTCTTTCCATAGCTCGTTGTGTCGTCCTCAATTTGAGCAGAACCCTTTTCGTAAGCCTCCAGGTTTCTGCCCCGTAGGTGAGTACTGGTAAGACACAGCTATTATATACTTTTCTCTTGAGGGATAACGGCAACCTGCTGTTCATGATTTGGGAATGCCTGCCAAACGCACTCCAGCCCATTCTTATTCTTCTGATTATTTCCGTCTCATGATCCGGATCCGCCGTCACTACCTGCCCTAAGTAGATGTATTCCCTTACGACTTCCAGTGCCTCGCTGCCTATTGTAAATTGCTGTTCTCTCCCGAGACTGTTAAGCATTACTTTAGTTTTCTGCATATTAATTTTTAGACCCACTCTTCTGCTTTGCCTCTCCAGGTCAGTGAGCATGCATTGCAATTGGTACCCGCCGTGGTTGCTCAGTGGCTATGGTGTTGGGCTGCTGAGCACGAGGTCGCGGGATCGAATTCCCGGCCACGGCGGCCGCATTTCGATGGGGGCGAAATGCGAAAACACCCGTGTGCTTAGATTTAGGTGCACGTTAAAGAACCCCAGGTGGTCAAAATTTCCGGAGTCCTCCACTACGGCGTGCCTCATAATCAGAAAGTGGTTTTGGCACGTAAAACCCCAAATATTATTATTATTGCAATTGGTCCCCTGAGTTACTAAGCAAGGCAATATCATCAGCGAATCGCAAGTTACTAAGGTATTCTACATTAACTTTTATCCCCAATTCTTCCCAATCCAGGTCTCTGAATACCTCCTGTAAACATGCTGTGAATAGCATTGGAGATATTGTATCTCCCTGCCTGACGCCTTTCTTTATTGGGATTTTGTTGCTTGCTTTATGGAGGACTACGGTGGCTGTGGAGCCGCTATAGATATCTTCCAGTATTTTTACATATGGCTCATCTACACCCTGATTGAATGTGAATGTGACTGCTGGTATCTCGACTAATGATCTATGAAATACTATGATCTATAATAATCTATGAAAGACGTATAGAGTGGTTCATTGTACTCCACGTATTTCTCAGTTACCTGATTGTCGACTTGAATGTAGTCCATTGTGGAATATCGCTTCATGAAAACAGTCTGTTCTCTTTGTTGAGTGAATTCCTGCCCTGATTCTGTTAGAAATTATCTTGATGAATAGTTTATACAATACTGAAATCAAGCTAACGGGCCTATAGTTATTCACTTCTTTAACGTCTCCATTCTTATGGATTAGTATTATATTTGCATTGTTCCAGTTCTCTCGTATACTTGAAGCCATCATGCATTGCGTATAAAGGGCCGCAAGTATTTCAAGAACGATATCTCTTCCATCTGGATAAATAGACTGTTATTCTATTTTCTCCTGCCTCTTTTCCCCAGTCGGTGTCTTGCAAGGCCCTTCTAACTTCATCGTTAGTTACAGAAGGAGCCTGTGTATCTTGTTCATCAGTACTTCGAATGAAGGTAGCGTTGCTGCTCTGTTGACTGTACAGGTTAGCATAGAATTTTCCGCTGCTTCTACTATGTCATCTAAATTGCTGACGACAGTACCCTGCTTATCTTTCAGTGGATACATCTTGCCTTGTGCTATGTCAAGTTCTCTTGTCCCTCATCTCATGCTGCGTCCATTCTTTACTGCTTCCTTTCGTTTCACGTTCCTTGAACCATAGACTTATCTACCTAGTGGGCTGGGGGACAGTGACCCCTGCCTACCATGTAGATGCGCCTATAGTGCAAATTACGTGACTTGGCCCCTCGCCCTCTCTCTGAAGTGGGGGAGGGGATGTGCCCCATTCACGTTACTGGTTGTCGCTCACGGTCCGCCCAGTAGAGACGTCTGTGGTTTAAGTTTTTACGTGAAACGCCTTGAACGTATTTTAGGTATATATATATATATATATATATATATATATATATATATCTATATATATATATATATATATATATATATATATATATATATATATATATATATATATATATATATATATGACTTCATGATAGAGGCAACTATGGCTGCCGCAAGGTTTTATTTGAAAAGTTGATGCACTTCTTGAACAACTCTCATTCACACACGTTTGCTATGCCGGGTGTCCCTGCTAACTTCAGCCAGAGTTTAAAATATGGGAATGCAATGTAGCTGGATAGAACCAAGGTAATCTTGTTTGCCGTCGCTTGGTGATAGTCCAATGATTTATTTTCATTCAGCCTATTTGGATAATTAGTATTCAATAATTGTCCGACTTTTCAAATATTATAGATTAAAAGTGCCAATGAGAAAAATTGTTGAGCAACCTGAAAAAACTTCCGAGACAGATTTCTGTTGCTCAACACGTGCTACATAAAAGTGTTTTTCCGAGCGTGAAAGTAGCCCGCAAATGCACGCAAAATTGTCGCGCGACGGGTCGCTCGAGGCACTCTGCGTGTATTCGCGGGTTTCTTTCACGCTCGGAAACATACTTTTATGTGGCACGTATTGAGCAACTGAAAGCTGTATCGGAAGTTTTTTCAGGTTGCTCAACAATTTTCCCATTGACATGTTAAGTTACGTAAAATACCCTGCGCGCGCACACACACATACGCACACACATATGTATGTATATGACTTCAAGGTAGAGGAATGTATGGTTCCGCAATGCTCGATGTGAAAAGTTGATGCACATCTTGGAAAACAACTTTCTCTCTTTCACGCTCATTCTTTCTTATACCGGCAGTTTCATCGAACATTACTCAGAGTTTAAAAATACGCCTATGCACTGTAAGACGACGCGACCAAATGCATGTTGTTCACTTTTGTATGTGTCACGCTATCCTTGTATTTTTCTTAATTGATTAATTAGTCACGAAAATTAGCCATACTGAAACAACAAAGGCAAAAAATTCCGATTAGAAAGTTTTAGAGCACTTTATAAAACGTGCAATTAGGCAATTTCTAATTTTCTATCTAGTAAGTGTTAGTGTTTTTCAGCTTACTGCGGATGCCCGCGAAATAACAAAAAAAAATATCAAGTGACATACCCGCTTGCGCGCTGTCCTTGTAGCGCTCCCAAACGAACATAGCATCTAGCAGGGTGTGCTGCCGCTTAAAAGGCGACAAGCCAGTGACGAAGGCGCTGGCTGTGTTATTGACGCCAGCGATGCGGCGCCTGCCGAAGGCACGCCTAATGTCCTTGAGGTGCTTGAGCTCGGTACGTGTGGGAGAGCTGAGCAGATCGGGTGGGACTACGACTGGGGGTCATTGTTTCGTAGTGCTGAGGGTGTTGGATATACCGATGGGGCGCCATCATGTTTCTTCATGATCATTGCGCGAAACAATTTTGTAGGAGAGCTCCTTGCCGGAGAGGTGCTTCGTGTGGGACTAGATGATGGAAAGTACCGAGTGGAATTCAGTATTTTCAGAAATTTGATACGGTTGTCAACGGGGGCACGTTATTTGATGACGTCATCGTGCTCACACGGCGAGACTAGGAGCCCTTAGTGGCGTGCTGTCTGAATCTGCTTGATCGTCTGATTCACAGATGAGTGAGTGCTATTGGAAGAGCGGCAGAGGTGCTGGATGATTAAGAATAGAGCACATCGGCAGCGATGCGCATGGTGAGGTGATGGATTTTACTTGGACGTCTCCTTATTACATTGCATCGTTCTGTCCCGTAGGATGAGGCGTGTTCGTGTCTTCGCTTTCACCAGGTCATGAGTGCAGAGGCGCGTCGCTTCTCGAGGGTGCCATGGTCGCAAACTGTGTAAATCACCGCAATTGTATAGACGCACTAAAAAACTCGGTGTACCAATAGGTCGTTCCGTACGACACTGCTGTTTACATCTCACTTGGTCTGAAAGATATCTGCCCACGAGTTGCTTCTTGTAGCTTTGTAGAATAAACAGGGCGCTGGTCATTCGCGGTTGTTAAACACCGATCTAGAGACGACTGTACGGGTACTGGCGAAAGTAATGCAAGTAGACCGGGGATGTGGTCCGCTTGTGGGACAGATGGAAAGTAGTCGCGAGGATGTCGTTCGCGGGAAGGACTTCTTGATGCTGGTGAAAATTTTGGTACCACTTGGGTTGTTGTCAAATTGGGTGTTGTTCTGCAGTGGGCTTCTGTGCCGGATCTAACAGTACCGTTGATTGAGGACGCGATACAAACTCCACTTTTCAGGGAGAAACGCAGTGTCCAGTATGGAACGGCCAAGGTTCATTGGAGGGCAGGCGGCACAAGGCAGTTTTCGTGAGTGATGCGCGAAGAGGCTATGTCAAAATGCGTAAAAACGCCATGCTTGATTGGTGGCATGCTTGTCCTTCATCGGAACCCCAGGTAATCATCGCGAAAACTGCGAAAACCTAGCCAGGAACTGCCGCACAAATTGTGTTGCGAGCGCCGTGATGCGATAAGCCCGGAAGACGCACTCCGAGGACACCGCACTGCAGGGTCGTAGACGTAGAGTGGATGGAGCCGGAGTACCTCGATGTGATAAACCAAGGCCACTAATGTACCAAATGTTTAGCGTCACGGGTCACCACTTGAAGGCAACACACATCGTTTTAACGCGTTAGCATTCTAGGGCATACTTCACGAACTTTCTCGGGCTGACAAGCTATAATCTACCTATCTACCTATATTTGGGTTTCATGGGCCATTGTGTAGTCCGTGGTTTAATGGTTAGAGCATGCGGTGTGCTGAGGGAACAGGGCTCGAAACCTACCGTCGGGCAACTTAGGCCACTGAGTGTATAGCAATGCATAGCAAGGAAATCAGAATCATCAGATCTGTTAAAGATTGCTTGCCGAGAAGATCTGGATAAAATGCAACGTTAAGGTTGGCGTTGATATAACATTTGTTTTTTGGGTATAACCTAACAGTCATGGCTGCCATGGCAGAATGTAGATACTGTGACATTGAAAACTTCAACACTGACGTGTCGTCTACTTACTTCAGTGCATTCCATTTAAACGCTCGTAGCATTAAAAATAAAATGAACAGCTTACGCATGTTTTTCGATAGCCTATCGATAAAATTTGATGCCATATTGTTCACAGAATCCTGGCTTTCTGCAAACGATAACCCACCAAATATATCAGGATATAATTATCACGGAATTACGCGGTCCACTAACCGTGGAGGAGGTATATCTCTGTACATCAAAAATTTTATTGGTTGTGATGTTGTTGATGAACTTGTATTGCAGCCGGTGTAGAGTGTCTAGTAGTAAGACTTACGAATGTTGTTATTGCAGCAGCTTATAGGCCACCATTAGGACTTAAGTCCGAATCCTTTGAGTTCATGGAAACTTTGCTGCCTAGTCTACACTCAATGCGCACATCCTATTTAGTAATTGGCGATGTGAACATCAATATGCTCAGTGGTGACGCATCCAGTGAACATTTTCAAAACATCCTTCGTACTTTTGCCTGCGCAAATCTGATTACGTTACCTACGCGTATTACTGGAATCAGCGCCACACTTCTTGATATCAGTATCGCCAGCCTTCCTTGCGACCAGTACTTAACAGGTGTTTTTCCCTTGATATCAGTGATCATCTCCCGATTTTCACGTTTATACCAGTAGCTCACAAAAAGCACAAAAATAACAACCCAAGTTATCGCGACATTAACTCCGCTTCGCTCAACAATTTTTATTCTGATACTGAAATGATAGCATGGGACAATGTTTACGCCGAAAGTGACCCCGATCAGGCCTACCGTAGCTTTCTCAAAAAAATCATAGCCTGCTATAAAAAACATTTCCGTTTGATACATAACACAAAACGAAGCAAAAGAATACTCAAGCCTTGGATTACAAACAACTTGCATAAAAGAATAAAAGCCAAAAACAAAATGTACCATAGATTCATTCAATCACGTGATACTGCCTTGCTCACAGAATTCAAATCATATCGTAATTAATTAAACGCTGATTTAAAAAAGGCTAAGATCTGCTTCTATCAGTCCCTGTTTGCTAAAATATACAACAGTCCAAGAAAATTATGGCAGGAAATCCATAATTTTTCTAATAACTGTAAGGTTCAGTGCTCAATTAATATTGCAGCCTTTGCTCAAGGCAAGACGGATGAAGACGCCCTAACAGAAATGAACGAATTTTTTTCAAACGTTGGCGACTACGTGTCTCCGAATAGCCATAGTAATTGTACTAAAACACCACAGTTTGCACGTACAATACTGGCTAATTCAATTATTCTTTCACCGGTTACTGCACAAGAAGTCACAAATTTCATTTACAGAATTAAAAACAACGTCGTCGCCGGGTTGGATGGCCTGAGTGGTGTCCCTATTAAGCATGTGGCGTCTATTATAGCCTTACCGCTGACATTCATAATTAATCAAATGTTAGACACTGGTATATTTCCCTCTGACCTTAAACTGGCACGTATAACCCCTGTTCCCAAAGGTGGAGCCGTCAGTGATATAGCAAACTACCGACCAATATCTGTTCTGCCCATCTTGTCCAAAGTTTTTGAGGATGTCATTCATACACAGCTCGAAAACTTTCTCACTAAATACCGCGTTGTGAATGATTCACATTACGGCTTCCAGAAAGGGAAATCTACCGAAATGGCGCTATTACTAATCAAGAATGAAATTATTAGCAACATAGAAAACAGATTTTTACTGTAGGATTGTTCATTGATTGAAAAAAAAGCATTTGATCGTGTAAATCATAATATTCTGCTGTCAAAACTGCATGACTACGGCATACGTGGCGTCGCCCATGATCTCGTAAAGAACTATCTTTACAATAGAAAGCAGCGTGTGAAAGTCGATGACTTGTCATCTGCGACTACTGTGGTAAAACATGGAGTGCCTCAGGGGTCGATTCTAGGGCCCTTATTGTTTATACTTTATATCAATGACTTATGTGATGTGCCCAATTCTACCAAACTGGTCATGTATGGTGATGATAATAATATTTTCTTTTCCGCACGAACTTTAGCCCACCTAAACACAACAATGAACAATTGCGTAATTAACCTTGAACAGTGGTTGAACTCTAACAGATTAACCTTAAATAATAAAAAAACTAAATATATTAGTTTTACACCTCTCAACAAACAAAGCGATTTCGAACTCACCCTACACTTTCAAGGAATGGCCCTGCAACGCGTTGCATCTGAAAAGTTCTTGAGGGTTTGGTTCGAAGAAACAATGTCTTGGAACATGCACGTTACTAAGCTCACGATTGAATTAGGCAAAGCAGTTGGTTGCCTCTACAGACTGAGGGAATTAATTCCAATTAGACTAAAGAATGCAATATATTATGCTAATTTTTACTCACGTCTTTCATATTGCACTTTAGTTTGGGGCACTACAACAACCACCAACTATAATAAACTGGAGCGGCTCCAAAAGAAGGTATTAAGAATCTTTGAGAACTTTGATGAACACCCCAGCCTATTACCGACTGGTCCCCTATTCATTAAACATAATATGCTTAAATCGGCTAAGTTATATGACTATAAACTATCTCTCTATATGTATAAAAATAAACTCCCACACTATACAGAACATTCCCCGTAGGACTACGGCATACGTAACAGGCTAATACCAGTGCCGCATACACGTACAAATCACAGTAGATCTAGGCTGGATTACTGCATACCAACACTATACAACCTCTTAAAAGATCACATTAATTTCAGTGCCCCACTCGGCACGTTTAAATCGGAGGCGCGTGATTACCTGATGAAGCAATTAACTTTTTCTCTTTTCCCCTGGCTGCGACATTTCCTGCACTTTTGATGCATTCTGTGATAGTGTCCACCTTCTATGCTGTATTTGTATGAAACAAGTTCATTTCTTCTTCATAATGTCTGTATCTGTATGCTGCATCTGTATGCTGCAATGTCATAATCCGTATGCTGCATCTGTATGAAAGAAGTTCATTTCTTCTTCATAATGTCTGTATGTATTTACAATTGTTCCAATTTGTGAAATCCGCTGCCTGCTGCTCTCTGTAGGCCCCCAGGTACCGTCAAGCTGTCTGCGACAACTTTTTGCCTGGGGGCCCCCAACTAATGTGTTGGGAATAAAGTGGATTCTGATTCTGATATATATGTACCGCCCTTCGAAAAAACCTCCTTCGCGCCGACAGGCGTCACTATAGATGGGGTACGGGGTAGGTACCGCTGTTTCATGAAAGCCTATGACGGCGACTTGGAGGACTGGGTATGTGCTAATCAGGCAGATAACCTTTTCATGCCAATCTGGGTCACTGGGCATGTGCCAGTGTGTGTGTGCCGCCCTTCAATGGACAACTTTGGCGCCAACTTGGGCCATCAGGTATGCCTCACTAGGAATGTGCCGCTCTACAATGACGACAGAGCTTGCAAATTTCAACGGCGCTGGGCGGAATGAAAATCATGTCAAAGGCAGGGCGCTACTCTTAGATGACGGCGAACGGTTAGTTCCATGATATTTTTTTTCTCGCAACGTTTCTTTACAAGAAGGAAAATGTAAATGGGCAAAAGGAACTTAGCTGAAAACATCCCCGTTCAAAGTTTTTCTTTTATCTTTGGTACAAATTCTTCAGTGAAACCGAGTCATTCAGAGTCGTAAATAAAAACTAGCTAATTGATAATAACTATAACGCTAAATTGCATCAACAAAAGGTTACTGACGTCTGCAGAATTTCTGTGTGAACTATACGCGCTTGGTTAGCTTAGCGTAGAATGGCCCGTCTCCTTCAAAAACGCAATGAATGGTATCTGGGACACAGTATATACGAGTCACCAAGGAAACAATAAAAACAAACTTAACATACCTGATCCGCCTTAATAAACTTGGAAAGAATTCTACAGTGTTTCCTACTCAGCCTTCGAAACCAACAATTTCAGCCTGCTAATTTCTGTTCATCCTGTTTTCTTTCAGCGTATCCTTATTGGAATGCTTGCGATGCAGCAGGCTTTGGATGCCTGTCATTTACAAACTGCCCAAGCAATATGTCAAGAACTGGTTATTACTGTAGAGGATGGAATATCTCTTGCGGAAATCGTAAGAAACCATCTGATTTGTACTATTCGCTTGTTACTTTATGTTAACAGATCTAATTTTATTCAAAGCGCTGAGATAACTATATAGGTGAATGTTCACTGCGCAGGAACTATTGCACTTGAATGTCTACAACTTTCGCGTACAAGAAAAGTTAGCAAATGCGCACGTAATGAATTTGCTGATTAAAATAGTAAATTTCTAGATCACGCTAAATACTTAAACAAGTTGTTCAGCATAACTTTGGCCAAAATTTTAAAAATGAAAGCCAATCCGGACGCGAGTTGAACTGAATGCATAATGTCGGCACTGGCCTAGCGTTACCCAGGCTATATATTACTTTCCCCTTAAATAACGGATTAGTTATGTTTAAGAGATCAAGGTTTACCTGCCGTGGTTGCTCAATGTTTATGGTGTTGGGCTGCTGAGCACGAGGTCGCGTGATCGAATCTCGGCCTCGGCGGCTGCATTTACATGGGGGAGAGATGCGAAAACACCCGTGTACCTAAATTTATGTGCACGTTAAAGAACCTCAGGTGGTCGAAATTTCCGAATTCCTCCGCTACGGCGTGCCTCATAATCAGAAACTGCTTTTGACACGTAAAACGCTATAAAAAATTATGAGCTTTTTAAGCATTGGCTGCAGACCTCAAGTGCGATACGTAAACTTGTAGAGCCTCTCAATAAACATCTCAATAAATTGTCTCCAACACGATATATCTCACGTGGTCCTTTTTTACGCGTTCCAAAGAAAGACCGTGAAATATGAAAAGACACCACGGGACGGGGCACTTGCGCAGTGGTATTGTGCTGCTCTTAAGCGTGCGATGGATGAATAAGGCCGGCTGAAGTGCCACTGGCCCGCGACAGGGCGTTATGCGTGGTGTAGGTATCGGTGCATGCGGCTCTTATCGCATGACGTAGCAAATTCGTGCTGTTGGCGGAGCGTCGCTGAAGCCATAACGCGTCTAAGACCACGGAAAAGAAAAGACGAAAGCAGCATTTTGATTCTGCTTTTAAGAAAGAAAGGGCGAAGCGCGTGGGAACGATGGAACGCGATGACGGCTGCTACGATTTTGCGTTTGTACATAAATGACCTTGTAGTAGTTTTCGAATTGAACGATGATGCGACAACTTTAAACCTTAGGGCTCGAATAAAAACGGATAATTCGCGCGGGGACCAAACTAATGGTAAAGAAACCTTGGCTTTATTCAAGGAAGATTACGCATGTCTACTTCAGACGACGACTTTTTGCACTGGCCCCGTCTGCTCTCCTTCTCACACTTACTGTCTAACAGACGATCTTTTTGGATCTCACACCCACACGTGCGCATCGCTTTCTGGTTGCAGCATCGGATGGCCGCGTCTGGATTTACACTTGTGTACCGTTACCGGCGCGTCAGTCTTTAAAAGAATTCGCGCGCAGGCTGTTCCAGTTCACCGGATGTAGAAAGGGGTCAGACAAGGAGACACGATCTCTGCAATGCTATTCACTGCGTGCTTGGAAGAAGTATTCAAGCTATCAAACTGGGAAGGTTTAGGAGTCAGGATCGACGGCGAATACCTCAGCAACTTTCGGTTTGCCGATGACATTGTTCTGTTCAGCAACACTGCAGACGAGTTACAACAAATGATTGAGGAACTTAACAGAGAGAGTGTAAAAGTGGGGTTGAAGATTAATATACTGAAGACAAAGATAATCATGAATAGCCGCGCAAGGAAACAAGAGTTCCGCATCCCCAGTCAGCATTTAGAGTCTGCGAAGTAGTACGTTTACCTAGGCCAATTTATCACATGGAACCCTGACCATAAGAAGAAAATTCACAGAGTAAAAATGGGTTTGAGCGCATACGACAGACATTGTCCGCTCCTGACTGGAAGGTTACAATTATCATTGAAAAGGAAGGTGTACAATCAGTGCGTTTTAACAGTGCAAGCCTGAAAACAGACCAGGCTCGTGAATGTGAATGACTTCCAAGACTGGAGCAGTCTCGCCAATTGTAGCCGATAGTGATGAGGCCTGGACTCCGGGAGGCATGGTAGCCAGCTCCATGTACCGACCACTGTAGAGCTCTGGGGCGAGGACGGGTGCCGCGGACCTCTGCCTGAATGTTACGTGCGCAGAGACGCAAACAAAGGAGCTAACTACGATATATTTGCAGGAGCCGCGCAGCCAAAGACGAAGTTGGTAACCACATTGTGCCAAATGCAGATGCTCGTCTTCGTCTTCGTTTGAGCCATATGTCCGATAGGCACCTGTTGTATTGCAAGAATGGTATCCCGCTATTATTTCTTCCAATTCAGAAGCTTTCTGGTTGCGGCAGAACGAAATGCAGATAGAAGCAGTCATACTCGCAATCCGTGTTGTTTAATTTCGCAACAGTGCAGTGCATTATACTTTCTAACACCCTTGCTGATTGGCCTAAAAAACTCAGCTAGCGACTCTTCTTCATGAACAACGTAATAATAATTCATTCAAATAACATAATAACATTCAAAAGCAAGGTCAGTGTACCATAGACATGGTTGTCATCTTTTGGCACTGATGCAAGGTTGCCCATGCTCTTTTCAATGCCAGCGGTTCGTCAGCTACCTGGCTCTTTTGGGTCACCTTCTTCGAGAGATGGCGCCATGCTGCATGACCAGGACGGCAGCGTTCCAAGCAATCTCCAACCAATCTGCTCTGCCTGTAGTCATTTTATGCTTACATCTAGTCTGGATTACGCGAGCCAGCATTTCTTTAAACTTCCTTGGTTTTACCCACACCTTCTCTTTTTATCTCTTATCTACCATTCGATCTACCTACCGTTCGTACTGTTGTGCAGCTTCTGCAGTTATTTTGCAGGGACTTCAGGGATAATGGAAGCAGCCGATAGGGTATTCCTGGCACTCGCAGAGAGCTCCAGAAGGCACTGTGGCGACGAATGAAAAGGTTTAAACAAGTTCATCTCATCGCCTCCCTTCTATGCCGCACTGCTACCACGTGAATACGCTGTAAATCACCCCACCCCCAACGCAGCGTGCCAGACCGCAGAAGCAGCAGCAATCGAAAGGTGGCAAAAGAATCTTCCCTTTAATAAGTAAGCATGGAGACAGGAGCGAACGACACGCATGCGCCTGCAGGAATGCTGTATGCATGTGCAAATTTGCGCTAGCAGTTTGTTAGACGCGACAGAAACTATTCAGCGCCATTCAATCCTTTTCATGACATTATGACCGTGAATCTGCTTCTCAAGCGGCCCAGACGGGAAATTACGGTTTCACTGCGCGTGGCCCATTATGAAGTGAGTGATTGTGCATAAGGAGGAGCGGCGGAAGCTGAACTGCGCCAACTCGACAGCCGTCACGAAAAACTTGGAGCATGGCGAAGTGGTGTTTTTTGGCCATCTCTTATATTGTACTTCGTGTACCAGCATTCAGCGGTCATGGGTTGCAAATGAGTTTCACAAAAAACTTTTGAAGTGAAAAACTGGCGCGAATGGGAAGAGATGTATCGCGACCAGGGGTCGCTTGTTTGTGTGGGTCCTGATCTCGACAGGAGGTTCTACAGACATTTTCGAAGGTCTCTGGGAGCACTTCTGCCCCACCCAATGTTTGGGCGAAACAGTGAAGCATGCACAACTGATCTGGGAGTTAGACGAGCGCGGCTACCGGTTACCTACGGGTAAGGCACAACAAAATATGCACCGGGTGCCTATTCGATAAAAAATTTTGCAGACGCTAGCTTTCCATATATGCTTTAGCATTTGCCAATTTCTCATCTCCACGCAGCCTGGTGTCATTATCAATCTTACCAAACTCGATCCGACAAGTACAATCCTTATCGGTCGTTGTCAACCTTATCGCACATGATCGTTCCCTTATCAACCCTTATCGGACTTGATGAAATTCTTAACAACACCTCTCGGTCGTTATCTAGCTTATCGAAATTCATCCGGTCCTTATCAATTATTATCTGTCTGCAACTATCTTGTCAAACACGATGCGACCCTTATCAACCCTTATCGGCTGTTATTAAACTTATCAGAATTGCTCATACATAATAAGCGCTTGCCGCAGTTTTTGCGCGTTCGGTATCGGCGTGAAATCATTGTCAGCTGTGATGAAAGATATATATCTTCACATCGCTCCTTATCCTCCTAATAAGCTAATTGGCTGCTAATATGCATGTCGCGCGACGCGAAGCGCATGACTACTCCTGAGGGATCGGTGGCATATCTGTCGTTAAGGGACGCCCCAACGGAACCTGTATCCCGCGACCAGCGAAATGCATCAGGGATGGGGTGCGTTTGGCATATTATTTTCGCAAAACCGCAATTTTCGCGATGTCTACAAAGCTCCAAGTCGACTCTACATTATGTGTTTGCGATGACTTTTATTGTAGGATTGCCAGATATTTCAACAAAGCATTCGTAAGAACTGTTCCCGTTTAACATTTGTTTTGTACCACCGGTGCAACGCATTCATATGGTTAACATAGATTCACGTTCTGCAAGAATGGGTGTTTAGCTACTGGGCAAGACACTCGGCTCCTGAGCGTGGGGTCGTAGGCTCAAAACTCACCGCTGCCAACGGTGTTTCTTTTCCTTTTAAAATATTCCTCTCGAATTTATTCCGTTATCCTGGATGGAACGCATCGTGTTACGCGAACAACAGACGAACGGGCAGGTTTCCTGGGTGATTCGTCTTAGAATGCTTGCGCATTACAATTAGGCTGAAACTCCACCAGACTCATCTAAGCAAACATTGGGCCCCTTGCTCATGTCTATACACACGACGTGACATATGCTATTTACCGCATTGAAGAAGAAGTAGACGGTTATGAAACTTGTGCTTTAATAACACGACAGCATAAAGGGCCCCGGGTCGCAGAATATCCTGTGGGAGAAATGTGCCGTATATATTTTGATATATGTATATACGCGCGGTATCTGCGGTCTATATTGCCACACCATTACATAGCTAAAGTTGGTAATGCCTTGGCTTACATCGGAATTTTGAGAATGACATTGAACAAAGAAGTGTCGCGAAACAAAGCATCAACAGCACACGCCTTTTATGCTAAATCTCCTCAGGGTGAAACATTAATAGGGGCAAACGAGAACAGTAACCTGAAAATGGCGTAAATATTTTGTCCCGGCTGTGTACTACCTCCGGGATTGTCCTGCGCAAGAGGTTCCGCTTCTACTAGGAAGCTCGCCTGCGTGCATTGCCTCTTCCGTCAGCGTTTTTCAGTACACATTGAGGTTACATCAGTTGCAGTTGCCGGGAAGCGTGAGAAGTAGTGATCGTCGAATTATACCGCGTTCCACTCAGGAGGGCGAAGCTTAAGCGTCCTTCAAATTTTAACGCGATAGCGTTAAGGACCCCATGTCGCAGAATATACGGCGTTGGCGTCCCACTTCCCGCGTCCGATGTCCAGCGTCGACCGCCTAATCATCATCATCATCAGCAGCAGCAGCAGCAGCTGCAGCAGCGGCAGCGGTGGCAGCGGCAGCAGCAGCAGCAGCAGCCGCCGCCGCAGCCGCCACCGCTGCTGCCGCCGCTGCTGCCGCTGCCGCCGCTGCTGCTGCCGCCGCTGCCGCCGCTGCCGCCGCTGCCGCCGCTGCCGCCTGCTGCTGCTGCTGGTGCTGCTGCAGCAGCAGCAGCAGCACCGCAGGCTCCTGCCATCTTGTACAGGACGTACTGCTATGGTAGATTACTCAAAGTGCAAAACTCAAGCTGCGCTTAATTGGAAGCTAGAATAGCAGCTTGGGCCTGTTGGTTTTACATTCTGGGGTTAAGAGCGCGAAACGTAAATGGAACACGAGACGAGAAGATGACACCACAAGCACTGACACCACACGCAGCGCTTGAGGTGCAGTCTTCTCGTCTGGTGTCCCGTCTAGGTTTTGCGCTGTTAACACCAGGTTTAATCGGACATTGTAAAGATTTCGCATTCGCAACTCACAATAAGTGCTGAGGTGTACTCCGATTTTTACCGCTTGCCATTTTTTCCTTCAGTTAATTGCGACAGGCAGTCTGGCCAGGTTCAGGGCTGCCATTGGCAGTCCATATCTGGTTGAACAAGTTTGGGCAGTCCAGCAAGCCCACGACGCGGCCGCAAACTCCGTCTTCCGGTCCAAACGTGCGGTTAGCCCTCCTATGGGTCACCACATAGCCTTCCAGGACCCAATAAACTTTCCATCCATCCATACATCTGCAGTACGATAATATATTAACTTGAATTTTAAGGTATATATTAAAATACAGTATTTCTAATTTCAACATAATACCGAGGTTCTCAAAAATAGCTATGTTCTAAATTTCTAATCAGCCAAAATTCAATATAGCCAACGCACCCACCACGTTACTACGATTATAGCTGAGTCAAACCAGGCACAATGCGGCACTTTCCGAGCAAAAAACCTATCCGTGTCCATTTGAAATCAGCGCATGGATGCAGTCTAGCGTCACATGGATGGAAAAAACGTCGTAGGAATTTCAAAAATTAAATAACTTGTGAGTGTTAACATTATTTTACTCATAAATCATAAAAGTTCAGCACGAAAGAAAGAGTTTTAGAAGTTGGGCTATTTGTTAAGGCATCCGATTCACGGAATTTAATTATTGAAAATATCATTCATTATGCATCGTTCCCAACAATACTCCATCTGGCGGCCTACGATATCTACAACAAGCACAAATACAAATGCATTCAACTTTGTCAAATATAGATTTCTGTGCGTCTGAGCTCATTCCACATCGAAGTCGGTGGCCGCTGGCTTAGACTTCATTTGGGGCGCCTGCCTATAATTAGGCTTGCCACTCACAGAAGCCCATGGACACTTTCCGGCACAATTTTATCCTGTAGAGACAGCAGGCCAAATGACGACCTTAGGTGAGCATTTGCTTACGTCTAGCGCAGTTTTCACCACTGCAGTGCGCCAGCAAGGCTGCATGCACTCCTGTTGCCAAGCTGGCATGCTACCTGTGTTAATGAGGACAAGGTGAATAAGAAAGGCAGTGGAAGCATGTGCTCAAATAAAGACTATTACGTATCGAGCGTGCTGTTCAATGGCAACTGCCGTTTACTTCCTAAAGAGAGTGAAACCTAACTAAAAGCCGGAGATGTTAGCCGCTGTGGCGTGTAATGCTTTTGCGCTCGGGCGAACGTTACCGAAATACTTGGAATTGAACACTAGAATAAAGGCAAATAAACCTGATAATGTCGTCGGGCTGTAAAAAGCTTGAGTATTTATGGGTAACAGTTCTGTTGAATATCTTTTACAGGGCTGTCAAAAACTCTGGCAGCACGAAGTCAGTCCGTCTCCTAACAGCTAAGCATTAGTTAGGCTGGTAATAAACTTTAACGAAAATAGTCTTAGTTCTGTCCTATTTAGAGCTGCCAACGAATATTGGTACCAGCTCTACTGAAAGGGTGTCAGGGTATCACCGAGAAAACCTTCCCTGCTTCCTGCACTGTGACGTGTGCCTAATTTTTAAACATATCTTTTGATTTATCGATACCTACGAGAAGCACAATAAAAGTGCATACGAATTTTTGTAGTAGCGAGTCAGTGTTGTCCAAACAAAGGCAAATTAATGACCGATGTTGACAAGTCAGGAGTGCTATGTCGTTTCACGACAGTTCTAACATAAATAACTACTTCTGCCAACGTTGGGTCTCTTTTAAAATGGTAGAGCTCATATTGGCACCGCGGAGTGTATCCTGCGTTGTCGCGGAGCGGGGGATTAGAATAGCACAACGGATATAGGAACCACGCTGTGAGCTTTCGACCATCATTGGGTCAGGAAATGCCAACATGGGTCGAATTTTGGCACATGCTCATGGGCCATCTGGAGAGCCTATGAAGACCGTGGCACGACGACAACATGACACCGACGGTATAACTAGAATCGGATGAGGAAGCTGGAATATTATTAATAGAATGGCGATGCGGCATCACTACGATGGTATGAAAATGAATGCATGCTCAAAATGATGAAGGCGACGCAATGAAGAGATGCCATAACAATAGTGGCAAAGTCAAGTCTGAATGACATTATGATTGGGAAGGAACGGAAAGGAAGAACGTGGAGGAGCTAGGAAGGCGGTATGACGTTGATATCATGACAAAAATGGGAGTGACATTTTTAAAGTGGCGTCGATGGTGCGACGACAGCATAACAATGATGGTATGATGACAATGGATTTGTGTACTAGAAGGTGACCTGAAGAAGACGGCACGCCGAGAGTTGGATAACAAAGCTGAGATGATGTTGCTACTACCATGACCGCATATCAACTACGAGGGCATACATGGGGCCCAAGTAAGTAGACAACTTGAGTCACGGGGTCCGCATAAAAGGGGATGGCGTGACGACAATGGCATGTTAGAGTTGGATTACCATGCTGGAATGACGTACGCAATGACCACATCAGCTCCACAGAAGAAATACTAGTAGCCAAAGCTAGTACACAACTTCGGTCATAGTGTCAGCGAAAAAGAACATTGCGTCACGACAATGGTATCATGATAGTCGAATGATGAAACTAGAATGACGACGTCACAAAGACCAGGATAGCGCCATGCCTACAATGACATACCTAGTGTCTCATTCTAGCGGACACCTTGGTAGGCAAAGAATGCCGATCTCCATTCAAGGGTATTCTAATCCACTAACTCCTCAAAAACAAGCTAGCCGCGATGGCGTCACCCCTGCAGAAAACCATCGTTCTCCTTTTTGAAGGCCATGTCAGATCTGGGAAGATACACGTAGATGCGGAACAACAAGAAAAAAAAGAACCCGAAACCGCGGACACGTCGTAACACTTATTTAGAGATCTGCGCATTGTGCGTAGCAGCGGCAGTGCTATAAATAAGCGTCTATAAAGCAAATCAAGTTTCGTTTGCGCCGACAGAGAAAGAATACCTTGAGCTAACGTTTTTTTTTTTCTCCGTAAATAATGTGGTGGGTTAAGAATAGGCAACGAATGTTCGGCAGAACTAATTTAAGGATGAATGGCAATGGTGATGCGCTTGGAAGTGCATGAATACAGCGACACAATGTATTGCCACGGTCAAAATGAATAATGTATGAAGCATGTTATTCAGCAGGCTCCCTCCTTCGCGTTTTTTTTTATCAACTCTTTGTGCCACCTGGCGCCGCCGCCGCGAAGCCGGCGCGCCTCGTCTGTAATGCAAGGAGCGTTGGTGCGTGCGAACACTTAGAAATACGTTATGCGGCAACCAGGCTCATCTCTCGCGCTTCTACCTGCACAAGCTGCGTAATCTAGTAGCGCTGTCGATGTCCTTATACCTGTCCAGCGGTCTCAGCTTTTGTGAATTCTAGAAGAATTTCGTTTATCTTTCGGTGTAGGGCAATCTTCCCTGGGCCGGACGCGAGCCTTTACACGTCGCATCGACACTGGCACGCAACCGCCATTGCGGCAACATGCGTATCGTATATTTCCTGCAGAACGTTGTGTAGTCTACAAACTAGTCGACGAAATGCTTCGCCGCGAGGTGATACGACCTTGCTTCAATCCATCGGCTTCCCCTGTGTCCCTAGTTATGAATAAAGATGGTTCTGTGCGGTTTTTGTTGACAACCACCACCTCAAGAAGATCTCTCGCAAGGATGTCTTCTCTCTGCAGTGCAAAGACTACGCGATTGACAGCCTACAAGACGCAGAATCCTTTTCATCTCTAGATTTGCGCTGAGGGCAGTACCCATGGCAGACGCCGATCAGCCGAAGACAGCTTTTGTCAGACCCGACGGCTTATACTTATTTACATAATGCCTCTTCGACTTTGTAATGCGCCCTACACGCTTGAGCGTATGATGGACAAAGTTCTGCGCGAATTGAATAGGCACACGTGCTTGCGCTATTTTGACGACGTCGTTGTTTTTGCTCCTGACTTCACGAGGCACTTTCAACAGCTCCATTCTATTTGAAAGTCTTTAACAAACGCAAGGTTACAACTACCTTCAAGAAGTGGAGATTTGCTACTCGCCAGTTCACAATTTTAGTTACATCGTATCCAAGGATGGAATTCTCCCAGATCCAACCACAGCCATTAAGATAACGCGGTGGGTTGTATTAATGGTTAGAGCATCGAGCAGTAGTGCTAGGCTCCTCTGTTTGAAACCTGCCATCGGCCAATTTCATTTATGTTTAATAATTAAGCACAACGCCTTCCCCAGTCACTATACCACCACTTTTGCTTATAGGTTATGCTTCAAACGTCTTTCCTGGGCAGATCCCGGAGATAGTGCAGCCTGTCACGCCAGTCAAATTACGTTACTTTCTGTTTTGAGCATTCATATTTAATATACAAAGAAGACAAGACAAATGACAGGAGCTATCAGTGTTATGTTTCATTACATTCGTTTGTGCGCTGCCATTTCCAAAATGCTGAGGAATAATTTTGTCAGCGAGGCAAGACCTGGTATCAGCAAGTTTAGTGATATAGTAGTGTGGCACTATAACGCGCATATAGAGCACGCCATATAGCATGGCATGCCATATATTATACATATACATAAATGTAGTGGAGCCTCACGGCGACGACGATGGCGAAAATTCGTCTGTAGTGTCTATATAATTGCTATCCCAATAATAAAAAGTGCGAATACCACGTACTGTCACAATCAGTATACGCGAAACTATCATGAGCCAGCAAGGCAAGACTGGCCATTACAACAACTACTGCTCGGCATATTTTAGTGCGAACGCGTTCTTAGCCACCATGGTGGACCTTGCAGAGCAAGCGGAAACTTTATTCAGCATTAAAGCGTTATCAATGTCGCCTATCAGCTAGAAGATGCGCGATCAGTCTCTGTGGATGAATTGTTGCTATGAGTTAAGCGTCCTAAAACGCTGGCTTACACGAGGGAAAATGGTTAAGGTGTTCGACTTGCATCCGTGGAATATTTGGTAGAGCTTCGGGCTTTTGTGCTGAGTTAACCGTGTGAAAGACGAACAATCGCGTAGGTAATTTCTTTTTGGAATTTAAAGTGTTATGGGTTCATTCCAATAGACGTTTTGGTTGGCGATGTTGCCCGCCGCCGCTGCCGTTGGCGTCCGTCGCAGCTATGGCCGGGAATGAGAAAAAAAAAGAAAGTTCCCGCCGGGATCGAAGCGAGGCCCACTGAGCGCGAGTCACCAACTGCACCACTGAGCCACACCAGCAGTTTTTTTATTCATTAAATACATGAGGGCAGAATATTCAGTAAAAGAAGAAAAACAAAGCGCTACAGGAATTTAAGGTGAATGAAAAAAAATACATTCAAAAGTCAGGCAAGCACATGCAAAGGTTCAATAAAGGCATCCAGATCGGCGCTGTTTCTTGTGCGGTGTACACACTACGAACGTAGGAAGCAGATTCCCGAAAAAACTACCGAGCGCTTCACGGTAGTTAATCTGGCCTGTCACACATTGCACTGCGCCGAAGACTATGTAGGCCAAGTCCCATGAACTTGTCATATGGTGGGTAACAGAAATTCTGAGAGCTCCTTAGGGCTTCTAGATGGAGGTTGTTGAAAGCTTTCGCTTTCTAAAGACCCGCTTTAATGTCAATTATATTTTGACTGCAGCCCGCAAAGAAATTTATGCTGGACTCAGACACATTGTTTGTTGTTTCTCGTTATTTTGTGCCTTATTTGGAATATTGTTACCTAGATGCACTTAGGCGTGTTAGTCTTATGATAATTCGTACAGGTCTCAAACTTTTTTCTTTAAGTTACAGTCAGCAACCCTTCCTGCTAAAACCTGCTAAGAAAGAAGGGGCTGTTTCGTGCCATGGTCGTCAAACTGCCGTTTGTGTCTACACGCTGAAACAAGTGACCACTGTTTTGTAGATTGAAGGAATGCCATGTTCTTCTGGGACATTCTCCAAGAGACACGTTAAAAAACAGAACCACGTCAGCGCTCACTAGCTTGCAGCGGAAACTTGGCCTATAAATGCGTCCCAGCGCTCGAGGAGACACGCGATGCGACGTGGGCGCCCCATAACGTCGATACGCGCACGCTTTCCTTTCCAGTTCCATATTGCTTGAACAAAAATCAACTAAAGCATATTTGACTTAATCAAACAAGCTAAATAAAGGTTTTTCACCTTTCCCTTTCAAAGGAAATCCAATAAATTATCATCAGCAGCAGCAGAAGCATCGCTTCGTGCCATTTGTCACACGATGTGACATCCGCGCTGCTTATCGTCGATACGTGCAAAATTTACATTGCAGTTGCGTTGTATTCTACCAGGTGTCCGACACGTAGCAGTTGGGTGTAGCAGCCATGTAGCTGGACCTCGTTAACCCAAGCAGGCTAGGTGACCATTTGTCAGCCTCCCGTTTCGCAGGGGGTGGCAATAAATAATTATCGTCATCAACAACAGCATCGTATCGTTCCACGGGTCAAGGGGACAGGTGGGCCGCGTAGTCTGGATAGCTGCGATTACTCTAACGTTAACGTTATGGCGCCTCGTCCCAATGCACGAAACGCTGCTGAAAAAGCGAATCGTAAAACTACGCGCGCCGCTGCTACCAGGCAATGGCGGGCTCAGCTGCCGCTGTGCAGACAGCAGCACAAGCCGCAGCTCGCCGTCGATATCGGGCGGACAGTTCAGGTCACTCTCGCAAAAATGCCACGAAGAGACGTCATCACGACGACACTCTAGTGCAAATTGCGGAAAATGGAGTTCCTACACTCAAAAAGCAAAGAGAGTTCCGGGCACTCTCTTTGAGGGAGTGCCCGGAGTGCCCGGACTGCTTGTGCCATATTTCACTCTCTTTTCGCGAGTAGATCGACCCTCTTTGAGAGAAAGTAGGAGAACTCCTCCTGGCAGGGTTTTGTTACTCCACCGTAAGGGAGTGCTTGTACTCTTCTGCAGAGTGCTAATACTCTCCCCACAGGGGTAATAGTGCTCCCCCAGGGCGAGTGCATCTACTCCTCCAAACCGAGTACTTCTACTCCTCCAAGCCGAGTGTTTATACTGCCCCAAACAGAGTGCTTGTACTCCTCCAGAACAGAGTGCAGTACTCTTCCCATTAGTATGAAAGCACGATGTAGAGCTATGGTCACGTTAGAAGGGATTCGTAATACTTACATGGGGCGAATATTTGATTGCTTCATAAGCAGCTCCTGCACTTATGCTTGGTGAATGGGATGTAACCTGTAGTCGCCGAGTTACTAAATTGCAAATATTCTGTCTTAAAAGGTCAAAATCTTCATTGATGAGTCAAAAGATAAACTGAATAATAACTTGAGAATCATACTGACAAACACATAAAGTAAGATTACAATGATGCCCATGAACTTTAGAACAGCTTTTGTAATAAAAGATAAGTATATTCTTTAAGTTTCACTAGTACTACAGTGTAAAATGTCCTTTAATTTCACTTGGCTCCTTGTTTTAGAAGTATACAATGGAAAGTTAAACATAGAACAAATGTGTGCAAACTTGCAAACTCACAAAGTATTAACACTCAGATCGAAGAGAAATATGCGCTGCATTACTGGCCAGCAAACGCACTTCTGGCACAAAACGAGTGTACTTATATGGCAGAGGTTACCAGATGAGCTGCTAACCATGGGGCTGGTAATGCAGATAAATTGGCAAGAAACTTCTTTGTGTGCCATATTCTAAGACAGCAGCTCATTTGATAATATCCTGTGCAGCGTATTGATGTTGCTGACTGAGAGTACAGTGTATTTAGAAGTATGTTGTATATTCTCATGCGAGGCCGCAGGGCTAGCTAGCTTCGTTTATATTTCACATAGTTAGTCGTGTATGGACTGCACCCCATTGTTTCTAAGTGTGGTTTGTCGTGGTTCTGCAGCAATATCCTTCCCGGTCTCAAAGCGGTACAGAGGCGTATCAAATCTCCTATTCGGTTGGTCTCCTCACGAAAGTAGTTTCCTGGTGCTGTTGGAATTGATCCGCTCAACTTTCTCACAAATGAATAAAATTAAATTTACAATCTTATCTAGTATGTAGCAAATGAGTATGAAATTGCAATGAGCATTGCCAGTAAAATCTTGCGCATCAAATTTCTTGTCATATATGGTAGCTTTTCATTCCAATTACGGTGAGAATGCTATACTTCTGAGGAGCAGCTTGCATAATTATATGATGAATTATTTTGACTCGTTGAATATGCAATCTAACTAAGGCATAGCATGGCTTGAGGTTGAAGTGAAATCAGATATGGTGAATATGATGCATCAAAGGCGACATAAGCATAAGTGCAGACAGGGAAGTGCACGAAAAAGACAAACAAAGAAGCAAAACATAAATTGAGAATGGCACCATGCTGTTTCACGTATCCCTTCCATGCACGTGGATTTCGCACGCGACTATGCATATACTTGCACAATGAGTCAACTACCTGAAACGAAAGCTTTTTTCCTACTGAAGTGGTCAACATGCGCTAGAGTAAAAAAAAATTTCGCACTTCACAGAATCTTTGTCTCAAACAAGTACATATGTGTCTGGGAATATTAATACCATCGCCTCACTGTTCACTCCATCTTAAATCTAGAAAGCTACCATGTGCAGAAATGGCTTAATTTTATTTTGCCCTATAAAAATTGTGGCTACAGGAGCCATGAAGCTATGGGGCTTTTGTATAGAACTATATGTTCACATCCGCCAATTGATGAATAAGTGTTCTACTCAGATGCTCTCTGTTCTTTGCATTGAACGCATCTCCGCCTCCACTAGCATATTAGGTTGGCAAGTAGATTGACTCACCCTAATCAAAATATGAAATACCTACCAGAAGCTATGATGTGACTATTTCACAGAAGGACAAACCCCAATTTTACATTTTAAAAATAATTTTCAATTCCAACACGACTCTACGGCTTCTAAGACGTAAGGTGCGCACCACGGTATACACAGTTAAAGGCCTTAATTGCTCCTTGCTTTCGCTTCGGGAAGCATGAGCGGTTCTAATGAACTGGTTTCGTGAGCATGCATGTAAACGATAATGACTTCTTAAACATGGGACTCTCTTCCCCCAATCCTTCCCCTTTCTGGAGCCTGAAAGGAAGCCATACTTACAGAATCAGGTGTAAAAAATAGAAAAAAGGGAACACATGAAAATTTGTCTGCTTCATGTCAGCATATAAAATACAGAATCACAGTGGTTTCTGTTTGCACCCTTGCATTCATGTGCTGTTAAATCTAAGCTATTAAAGCTGTTAAATGATAAATGTATGTAAGCACCTAACCAAACATGAGCTGTTGCTGTTTATAGTGAATACAGGTACCGTGCTCATTGCGAGTATGTGTCATGTCACTAAGCAAATATGCAATTTCATTGTACCACTATTTTTATCACATGGATGTATCTGCTGAGAGGCAAGACAAAAAGCAGCTACTTCTCACAGAACTAATCAGCTTTTTTCAAACACATTTCTAACTTTTCAATGACGCTTGCTCTTATGTGTTTGTCTCTAGAGGACATACATGATTTTGACTTTCCCATCAGAGACATTACATAAATATACCATGCTAAGATGACTGCCCAGTGCCCTTGAGAATTTTCATCTTAGTGAGACATACTCTATTTTGGTTTTGTTGAGAGTTAGTCAAATAATGCAGCCAATATACCCAAATTCTAGTTTTCTCGTCCCCGGTACATGGCAATCCATTTTGATTTTTGGGCGTGCACTCCTGTGCCCTACGTGGAGTCGTGCTGGGATGGCTCTTTGACATCCTTGTGTCCTTGCAGCTGCTTTCTTGCGTTATATAAAGCAGGTGCCTGAAAAATGTGTGCAAAATTCAACATGAGATGGTGTAAAACAACCTCAAAACAGTCGTTGAGTCATGATGGTGTAGCCTTCTATCGGTGTGACGTTTTGTGAAGTGTTGCGATGACATGTCCTGATGCTTTCTTGCAGGTATATATTTCGTGAAACTTGCCAATAAACCAGTTGGAAGTCAGCGCTCTGTTCCTTTGTCTGGCTGGCTGAGCTTGTTTCTTCCTTTGTACGTTGCGCTGTACAGAATGCAATACCAACTCGCCCAATCCTCAACCCTTGTAAGGACAATCAAGGTCATGGCACTAAATGAAAGTCTTAGCTCTTAGTCTTCCTACTCAAATGCATGCGAAACTTCTAAATGGCTGCAATAGTCAACTGTTAAACTAACTTCAATTCTTAGTTTTAAACAGAAAAGAAATAAACGACAGCTCCTCCTCGTTTAGCACCCAATGTTAAAATACTCCTGCTAATAAATAGAATACCCGCAGTGGTTGCTCAGTGTCTATGATGTAGGGCTGCTGAGCACAAGGTCGGGGGCTCATGAACGCATATCGATGGGCGCGAAATGCAAAAACACCCGTGTGCTTAGAATTAGATGCACGTTAAAGAAGCCCAGGTGGCCGAAATTTTCGGAGTCCTCCACTGCGGCGTGGCTCATAATCAGAAAGTGGCTTTGCCACGTAAAACCCCATAATTTAGAAAGCGAAAAATAAATAGAATATTGGTTGTTGTCACATGTCAGAAGTCCATTAATAGTCTGGTATGTCGCAAACACCTCTTGTCACACATCCTAAGCACGTGCCCAGTGTGCCCCCTGCACCATTTCTGGTTCTGGCACTGCTCAAGCCATAATTTCAGGATCATATATGTAAATATGATGCTCAGTAGGGAGGAAAATATAGTGCTCCAGTTCAATGGATATGACTGGATCTGCCTATAATAAAGGTCAACAAGGCTTGTTGTGGCAAACTTACCTATATTTCAATACTAACAAGAAAGTTCACTGCGGCCTGTATCTAAGCTTAGTAAAGTGCATGAACTTATTTTCACTTAGATGCGCCATGGCGTTCATTATTACAAACTCCACTACTGCTGCAGTTTGAAATCTAGCATTTTACATTCTTGAAGGCATGTAAAAGTTGCAGTTAGACCGCAGTTATTAGTTTATTAGACCAACCCTTTGTTTTGTGTACGACAGACGACTGGTAACACGGAATTAAAGCAACTTCTTATTTCGAGATTTTATTTCTGCACTAAAAATATTAAAGCGATAAGCACATTTTGATGTGTCATGCGGTAGCAAGATGCACGCATTACGCTTGTAAGCCCCAGAGGAAGGGTGATTTAGCTGTTCATATGACATAACTCTGAAACGCCAACTCATACTAGCAAATGCACAGGCATGTCCAGAACAAGAATCGTGTGAAAAGCGCCCCCGCAATTTTAATTCCACACAGCAGCCGTTATATTCGATGCCTATGCATAACTCGCTCCTCGACAATTCACTGAGTTCGTAGACATAAGCACCCTTTTAGATTCGCACCGTGCTCGAAAACCGCAACAGGAGACATACAATCAGGCATACAATCACACCATCTCAATGCATGCGCAAAAACAGTTCAGCGTTAGGGCTGAAACCAATGAGAGCGATTTATTGCGCGGCGGCGACGAGTGACGGCTTCGAGCGACAAAGCGGGCCGTCGCTTGAACAAATCGCTCGCTTCTAGAAATCTAGAATTCGTCGCTCGTGCACCGGAAGTGCTATGAGCGACTAGCCAATAGCGCGAAGCCGGAACTGGGTGTACGTCGCTCAAACACTACCGATTGTCGCGCGGAACGAGCAAACGATCGAGTTTTTTGTACGTGCAAGGATAAGAACCTACAGGAATACCTTCCGAAATATTGTTTGCTACTTTTTGACAGTAGAATGCATCAACTTAAATTACTAAAGCATGCGTCACGCTAGTTTCGACGCGTATTTGCAGCCCTGGTACCGGCAATACTGGGGAGACGTCGCCTAATATCGTCAATCGCACAGAGAACGACTTGTAGGCGACGAACGAACGCGACAGCCATCGTCATCGCATCGCTTGTAGCTGTCGCGCACTAGATCGCTTATGCGGGGTTTATATTTTATTTAGCATAAAACATGAATTCCTCATGCGTATTTAGTAAGTTCGAGATAACGCGCCCAATTCAGCGTGCAATTCATCGCGGAGCTGAATACCTGCGGCCAAGTTTCTAGCTAGCACAGGCGCTGCACGTAACTTTAGTGGTCGCAGAATACCCATGGGCGAGATACCGTCAAGCTCACGGCTCATTTAGAACCAAAGCATGCCGCCAGCATAATGACGCCTCCTGTTATGTGACTCCTTACTTCAACAGCGTTCCATGCACAGTAGACTTCCAAACTGAATAAATTCAAACACACGAAACGCTCGCTAAGCACGCTCCGCATAGGCTCGGAATCATGGGCTGGTGAACAAACCATTTTAAGCGTCCTCTAGCCTCACGTCGCGGCAGCGTTTGCGACTTTCAAAGCTTTTACAGATAGGGGCAAGTGATAAAATCACATGCAGCTATCGCGATGACTGGCTCTTTCGATTGACATCGAGAGAGATAGCGTGCTTGCCTATACTCTGTTTCATACATCAGGTGCAACGCTGTGGAAGCTACGCAATTAATGCGGTCTCCAAATTTTATCACCCTCCGCGTTCCCCCTATGCTTCGCTAGGCGCCAGCGGCGTTTGGTCGCACGGGCATTCACGTAAGGCTGCTGCTACGCGATGCAAATAAAGAACAAGGAAGAGCAAATTGATTTAAAACAACGCGTTAGCATCTGAATGAGCGCATGGTTTGTATGCTTGTGAGGGTAAATTCTTCTTTTATTCAGAACTGACCTTATATAGAGAACATTTTTCAGAAAAAAAAAACAGTCCAAAAACACCGAACTATTTCTAAGTGCGAACGCAGCCACTGTAAAAAGTATCTCTAGCCTCCAGAGCGTTGCACCTGATGTATGAAACGGAGCGTTGTCAATCGCGTCGGCTAAGCGCCGTGACGAATTCTAGGCGATAGCATGTCATATACGCAGAATATGCACCTAAGTTAGAATTCACTTACCGTAAAGGATTTGTTGTTATATCCAACGAATGACGAACAACCGTGTTTCTTACGCGGGGACATGAGATAGCTGACACACAATCTCCCTGGATGGCCTGCGTTGCTGCTCGCTGGACGGATCATCTTTTTCCGGCGCTCTGCTGTTCCGCGATGTTGAGGGCGCGCGCGGTGAGCAACTCCGAGACAGAAAAGTAGAGCGGTCGCTCCGCGTTATCATAAACTGTGGCTGCCTGTTGTCTTAGGAGCAAAACGGTGTGTTCTTTGCTCAGCGTGCGTGAGTGATACATCGCCATGTTCGGGCCAGCATCCCACAGTTGAAGCAGAAGATTACGCTAAGTTTTGTTCTCTCCTGCCGCAAGAGTAGAACGGGCATTCTACTCTCTCTCAGAAGGGCAGAGTGAAAATCACATTTTACTCTCTCCTTGGTGACGGAGGGAAAAATGCATTCCACTCTACTCGACATTTTGCGAAAGTAAACCAATGCCTTTAAGAGTAAATTGGCCGCTTCATTCCTGCGATACCCTCCCTAGTTTTTAGAGTGTATGCAGCCGCTCCTCCAGCTTGCGTTGCGAGTGTACAGTGTGTGACGCGCAGTCCTGTGATTTTCTCTAAAAACGCGCTGTGCACAGGCCGGACACCAAGCTGGAACTTGTTTTCCGCTTATAGGCAAATGTGAACGTCTTCATCAATGTGACCTAAGCGGTCAGAAACTGACATCAAGCCTTAAAACGGGGGAAGAACGAAAGAAACCTACCCGTTTAAACGACTGACTAAATGATGACACTGCCGCTCGTAACAATATTATAAAATTGCGTAAAAAATACGTGCTCGGACACACTGGCGGGAGTTGGGCTAATGTCAATTTCTGTACAGTGTTTTTAAAGCGTTGCTGTTTGAAATGACGGTGAGTGATGACCGCACTTCGTACGGCTCGGGGGCCTTGAGGCGCTATAACTCAAAGCTATTCAATATTGTTTTTATTCCACTTCTGCAATCAGCCTGCCACGATTCTTCAAAATTTTGGGGGGCCACGCCCACTTGCCAGTCTGTCAGGCGACGTCGCAAAAACCGCGAGCACTCCTCATCTACGCTGACTTACTACGAACGATTGGCAGGAACAAAAGGAAAATACCTATTTCTCATTATACGCTTTTTACGCCATTTCGATTGCACCATTGGTAAAACGTTCTCCGGCGGCGCCCATTTCACCTGCCTATTATGTGAAGCCCCAAAACAGCTAAAGCTCACCACGCTAAAGGAAAGCGTACGCTGTAAAGATGCTATTATTGTGTCGAACAAAAGAGAGGTTATTTCCGGAACAGTCGATGACTGGCCCGTTCTGGCAGGCATAGAAAATCGCTGGCCACTGATCACTCTGGCTCTAGCTACTCGGAGCTACCGGGAAGAATGGATTTAATTGCTTATAATGAAGAAAGATGGCGTTGCAGTATAACGATCTTGATCCCTTCTGACACATATACGTCATCGCTATGCGAACTCCTCTTCACTGAGGGTCCGTCCTAGCGTCATTCCTAGCCATCCGGTGTATGCAGCCGCGATTTTCGACTATCCACCGAGAGCTAAGCTTGGGGAAGCGAGCGAATCGCAGAAGCCGGCATTACATTCATCATCAATTTTTCTAGTTCCACTGGGGTAGCTCGGTCCAACCGAAGCCCTCTCCACTTGTCCTTCTTATTCGCCTCCTGCCTGCCAATTCTATAAGAATTTGTCAAAGTAGGCAATGCTATTCGCTATGAAAGCAAACACACGTGACCTCCTTTTAACGAGTAGACCGTTGCATTGGTCTGTTCGAAAAATGCTGCCGGATACAACCAGATGCTTGCGTTGGCATTTCCTTACGTTTGACGCGGGCAGATTGGAATAAAAACATATTGGAATAGCTTTGCTGTATATGACCATTGTTTTGATTTAAGCTGTGGGACTGATAATGCCATAAGCACAATCTTATTCGACACAGCGTTGTAGTGCGCTCCCGATAATTTTGGCCACCTGGGATTATTTGACGTGCGCCTAAATGCTCGTGTACATAGCATTTTCTCGTTTTGCTCCTGTGTAAATGCGGCCGGCGCGACGGGAATTGAACCCGCGACCTTGAGCTCCGCAGCGCAACGCCATAGCCACTGTGCTTATTGTTGCAGGCGGGCCCATGGGCACGTTGCTTGCTGCCGTTAGCGCTTGTCCCCGGAGCAACTCAGCAAGATATGATAAATTCCTGTCAGTCTTGTCGTATACGTCAGCATCCGAGTATTTGCAAATAATTTTCGTATTTCGAGTATTTGGGCATTTTCGTCTTCGCATTGCCCATGCACACAATTATTTGCAAATACTCCGAGACTACCGTTCATGTCACAACAAAATTATAACGCTACAGTTTTGGTGAATGCTATAATCAACACAAATTTTCCACTACTCTTGTGTTAGTTTTCTATACCAACATGTAACACAAGGCACGCAGCCAAGGGCAACGTTAATCTGCCTACTTGTAGGAAAGGATACGGCAAAAGATTATTTCAATCCTTTGATAGAAAGATTTGGAACTCCCTTCACGTCTAAATTAAACTTGTTTACAACTTTAAGTTCTCTTGTGAAGTACATATATTAAGTCAATCGTGTACCAACTAAATTTGCATTCGCAATGATAAGTCTACGTCCTTCGTATCCTATATTTAGCACGGTAATACTTTTATACAGGGCAAGTTCGTGGTTTCGAATGTGTACGGCACTTTGTAGTTTCTTTGTATGGTTGACATTGATTTGTTAGTGATTTCTATTGTTCCTTTATACGTATGCATCACTACACGCATTTGCAGAGATCTCGAATTGTATTGATTGTGGTTTCTATTTTGTATGTTTAAAAAAAGCTACGCTGTTATGTTTATGCACACCTATGTCATACCTCTACACTACACCTTGGTTATAAGCCTGTTTATATTAACTCGCGCATTAGACTGGATTGATAATAGGCCGTTCTAGGCCAGTGGTCCAAATATTTCTGTAAGCATTTATGCTGTGTTGTTTGACAATAAACTCCAACTTTAATTCGAAATTAAAAGAATGTTTACGCAGTTTCAGGTTCGTCGTCGGTAATTGTCATCTACCTCTTGTACACTTGCTTTCTTAGGCGTGCTGGTGCGCTACTTTCCTGTCTGGAGCGCTACGCCATGACCACCATCGTATACATTCGTGACGCTAAACTACCGGGTGCACAGTTTGAAAGGATCAGTCTACCGATGGATACTGTTACTGCTCGCTATGTTTTAGTTTTCTTCATTTAGTTTTTCTTTTACTTAGTTCATTTACTAAAATTCACGAATATTGATATTTCAGAAGTGAAGAAAGGTGGACCATTACTGAGCACAGATTACATTTTCTTTCTTCAACGACTATGTTTCCTGTAGGAACACGTATAGGCAAGCAAACTCTGCACGTTAAGAAAATATTAAAACGAATTATCACCTCCGCATATAATACAACACTGTTAAGTTGAACTTGTAGTCGGCACCTTGCTGTTCATCTATTGTACGCTGCCCAGTTATGACGCTTGGAGTGGCACATTTTAAACCAATGCAGCTTTGCAAGCGACGCCATTTTGTAGGTTTCTATGAATAAAGGGTAGCGACAGACCAAGAGCTATTACTAATTATCCCTAGTAAAAGGCATTCGCACTGAAGTTTGAACAACCAAACCGAGAAGCAAAGCACATATCGATACAGCCAGGCAAATAACTTTAATGAGGCAATGATAGCATCAAAAAAATTATGTTCGAGCATTTTTTTGCTTTTCAAATACATGCCCGTTTTAAATATAGTGTATGATGTACGATCTTGAGGTTGCGCAGGAAAGGCAGCGCTCATATCAAAGGCATGGTTGACATTTTGTTATACTGAAAATGTAGGCTACACAAGAACTGCGAATCAGAAGTCGGCGCGGTAGAGCCGTCATGGTAAGCAGCACTTCTTCCCCCAGGAACACTTCCCGTATTTGTTCTCAGCTCCATCACATGTCGCCTGGCAGTTGCCCCCTTTGTAGTAACACTTGCTCAGTTTATCTGCGTTGGGAAGAAATCAAGAAACAATTGGCCGGAGCTCACGACACAATTATGTAGCTAATACTGCTACGGCATCATAGCCAAATAAAAGAAATATAGTTATGGTTATTCTACACGTATTTGTTTCATCAGCACAGTGACGGTAGTGATGGGGATTATTAAGAAATAATAAGGATTCATAAGAAAAAAGAAATAAAGTAGTAAGCTCGTGGGGGCTGACTGTGACGAAGGAGAAACAGATGAGCATAAAACGGAATTCCGCCATCTTGCGATATCGGCAAAATGGCAGCCGTATTCTTTAAAATGATAGAACTTTTTTGATAAACAGTACCACATCGCCGCGAATCATCCATGCCGTAATAAATAATCTGCTGGAATAACTACAATCAATGGCTTCTTGCACAAAGTGGATGATTGCTCTCTGCTTTGAGATACAGCGCAGCATTTCTGGCAGAAACATTTTAGTCGATCAAAAACTCCTTTAAAATGTCTTTGTTGCTAGGCCAAATCGTATTATATGTACATGGCAGCTTTGTCTGAATATACAGGTGTGCCAACTAAGATACACTAAGATTTAAAAATATGCAAGTGCAACGTGGCTGGACCGGACCAAAATAATTTTTTCTTTGCTACGATATACTCAGAATATTTTTGTATTCCGCCTAGTTACATACTTAGTCTTAATAAATAATAAACTTCTCAAATATTATACTTAGAATAAATCTGACACGGAGAAAATTGCGAAGCAACATGAAAAAAATCGCTGACTCTGCGGTAGTCGGGAGTTGATGTAAGCATGAAATGACAACCGGCAAAGCAAATTGGTTGGAGATTATACTAGCCACTATCTTAAAATGGGGTGTGGTGCATTTTCTCAGCGCACACCCTACCACACCGCACCACACCATAGTGTGCACTGGTCCATATAGGGGCTTCCAAGCTAGAAGAAGAAAATTGGTTGAAACCGGCTGGACAGGCAGTGAAAGAGGCCAGGGAAGCAGAGCGAACTGCCCAGCTGGAAAAAGAAAAGTGCCTGGAGGAGGCGCCACGCAGCGTGGCGCCGTCTCTGGAGACGACGCATAACAACCCCGCGGATCTTAGGGACCACTGGCCTTCAGAAAAGCACAGGCAACCCTGTTTCAGCGCCGAAAGGTGAGAGTGAAGTTTATAGTGCCCTTAATCTGCCTTTTGAACGGCGCTATTGAATATGACACATAAAACTTCAGTGTGCTAGAAATTACTGCTTGAGTAATATTGTGAACAAACATTACAAAGAAGTGTAAAGCAATATTTCTTTAACATGTTTAGGCAGTAACTAGCGCATGCAATACGGTCCTGTACAGAGGGTTCGGGGCAAGAGACAACATTTTCTTAAGTTTTAACTGATTGCCCAGATGATCTGGCTCTTTTTTTTCTCACAACTAGTGCAGATGTTCTTGTCTGAGTGCCTAGAAAACGGCTCTGGCGTTTGGCTCAAGGTCACTTGAAGGTCGCCGACAATGGGAGCTAAAAGTATTTCATGCGCAAAACTTTCGATACAACTTTCTGTTGTTCAGTGCGTGCTGCATAAAAGTGTTTTTCCGTGCGTGAAAGAAGCCCGCGAATGGACGCAAAGTGCCTCGAGCGGCCAGTTCTGCGGCTACAATGATGACGACGGACCGTGACGGCATCCGGATGGCGCTAGGACAACGAATGCATGACGGTCATCGTATGAAAGAAGCATCATGTATGATAAGAATTGCGTGACGGTAACTGTATCATGAAATCTGTTTGACAATGACATGACGACGACGGCACGGTGAGAATTGGATTCTGAAGCTGGAGTGATGGTGATGGCACGAGCATGATGGTATGACAATGACGGGATTACAAAAGGTAGGTGGCCTCACCTATGTGAGAAGGAGGCGATTACAGCCATGGTATGACAGCGGCAGGAATATCACGATTTAATGACAGTAACAGTATTACAATAGAATTACCAGCAAGAAATGACTTGATGGTTTGAACAAAGTGGTATGACGACGTCGGAATGACGACAATGGGATTACAGTACTGAAGTGATTATCACGGTGAAAGGGAAGCGTGACGGCGATGGCTATATCACAAAGGTATAACGACGATGGTATGACGACGACGGCATGACGTGAGTCGGCTGTCGAAGTTACCATATAACAATGGAAAGATCGCGACGGGTTCTCGCTACGGTATGAAAACGAAAGTATGATGGCCAACTGACGACGATGCAGTGAGGATGATAGCACGACAGCGGCATGAAGACAATGGGAACACGATCAGTGTATGATCACAATCGTGTGACGACACTGTATCAGGAAATCTGCATGACAAAGACGGTATGATGACGACATACCGGGAGTCGGCTGTCGAAGTTACAATATGACGATGGAAACACCGTGGCGGTTGTTCGCTCGGTTAAGAGGTACGACGCTGAGGCACGCCAACGCTCAATGCAAGGACGGGCGCCTAAGAGCTGTGCTCGAATAGCTGAAATGACCGCAGTGCAACAGCCACGGCGCCATCACAATGATAATGCCATAACTTGCGTCCGAAGCTATTAATCAAGTTCGGTCGCTGGGTCGGTCTAGAATGCGTGACGACGACGGCTTGACGTGAATAAGATATCAATAACTTGGAAGGACGACAATGGAACGACCATGGCCGCATCACGACCAAGAGTACATAACCAATGGTTCAAGCAGGTAGATAACATAGGATACTGGATTGGCGTAGGAAGTTAGACAGATAGATAGAAGGATAGATAGATAGATAGATAGATAGATAGATAGATAGATAGATAGATAGATAGATAGATAGATAGATAGATAGATAGATAGATAGATAGATAGATAGATAGATAGATAGATTGGCTGAAGTAGGCAAAGAATGACATTCACAGTAATCGCCGCATTTTGATTAAATATCTGGATCTGTATATATATATATATATATATATATATATATATATATATATATATATAGCGAGAGAGAGGAGAGTATTCATTGAAGAAACGCAGAGAGATTGGCCTGAAGTAATATCAGCTAGCCTGTTACTCTGCTCTGGCAGGAGAGAAATAGAAGAAAAGGAGGGTGTCAGGATTGGGGGCTCCATCCCATCGCACGAAACCCGTTGTCAAAATTGAATGTCGGGCATGAATTAGAAGGTAGATGGCCCATGCCGTCGTCCAACTTATCCACGCTGAGGACGTTGATGAAGGGAAGGACTGCTTCTAATCGAGAACGAGGAATATGGGTTTATTTACAGTATCTACATCAGTCTACCATAACTGCGAGAGAAAGTACATCAGTTTAACATGACTGCTTGAGAGTGTGTCCTGAGCAGCCGCACAACAGCGGTGTATAAACACTCGGCGCTCAATTGATCCCAAGGTGACGGAAACGTTCAACCAGGCACCGTAGGCGAGACGACCTGGCACCGTAGGTGAGACGACCAGGCACCGTATAGGAGACTACCAGGCACAGTAGGGGCATTTTATACCCCGAGGTGACCCCCGCAGCGCGCGCGCCGGCTGCCCAATGTCTTGCGCCGTGGTCGGCGCGTGGGAAGGGGTCTCCGTCGACGTTCCCAAGGCAACTCCCCCACTCATAGCAAATCAGGTCCGCGGTGGCGGGTTCAGCACAAAGCCTGCTTCGTCAAACTCGTCTGCAGCGACGGAGAGTCGAGGACGCGCGTATTGTTCACACACAGTCGACTTAGGGACGCCGTGGCTAGAGATTTGCGGTGGCGTTCCAGGAAAGTTGCCGCCATTGTCGCAACTGGCCGGCAAAACTTGCACTTCAGCTGGCCCTTCTTAACAAGGAACAGAAGGAACGTTGATGAGGATAGGAAGTATATCATACGAAAATACAAGTGCACACATTTTGTCTAAAGGGTCTGTTTATAGTCATCACTACAGGCCAGTGTCAAAGTCACATCTGGACCATATAATGTCTTACAAAACGGTGCATAAATATGAGATGAGATAATAAATGGGGCGGAACCTCACCTCAAATGCAGCCCAATCATCTTTGTGCATCCAATGATTGAATATCCATTAGTCTCCTTGCAAGCACGAATGTCGCAGCCTATTACCCGTCGGTTAGCGAACTTGTTGAGACACTAAAAAAATTCATGAAATGTTAGCATTATTGCTCTTTCACTGCTCTTCTAAAAATGTTTCAGTCCAGTGGGCGCTAAATATTAGCCCCAGTGATATGCCACTGGGACTGTACAGTCACTTAGGTACCAACACCAACAGCATAGTTAAACGATATGGAGGAATCAGTTCTGAAACATGACAACGATGCTCGCTTTAGAAATCTTTAGGAAACATTTATCAAATCTTGAGGAAATTGAGAATTCTGTTGAGCTACGTAGTATAGCAAGGGCTGCGTGTCTAAATACCAGCGGCGGCAAAAACAGACCCCTCAGGGACCTACGCGCGACCTGTCTTAGTGAAATATTTGGCACCTTGTCTTTGCGAAAACGCAGTCTGGTGCGATTCTGTACTGCAGTCAGCAAACCTTAAAATGTCACGTCATGCTCAAAGGGCGAATGCAGTGATTTTTCAGAGTAAATAAAGAAAAGGATGCTTCCGACGAGAGACGCTAGTTTCAGAAAAAAGTTTATAACATTTTCGTTCTATCTTATTATGCGTTTTGTCAGCTTACCATTGAAACAAAAACAGCTGCTACTTTCACTAACCTCCTTGTAGCTCCAAAGAACGATGAACCTCGCTGCAGCTCTACCAGAATTATACAGTCGCACTTTCCTCGCGTCACCAAGAAAGGGTCGGGAGAATGGTAGTCGCTCTGTGCCTTGCAATGACATGCAACGCCGCTGCACTCCACTAAGAAAGAGATCCACGTTTCCTGAATAATTTCTCACGGGCAGAAATCTTTACCGGCGAATCTAAAATTTGGAATACTAGAAATTATCAAAATATAGATTATTCGCATTTCAGGTTTTAAGTAGGTTGGTATGGAGCTGGGGCTAACAGGGTGTAAAAAAAAGCAAACCCAAGGACACTTAAGCGCTTCTTATGATGTGCGAATGCTAAGTGAGTGTCCGATTCAACGCGGCTACGCGGTCCTTCGAGTTTCGCGCTTTCCATAGCGGTAAGTCCTACCCGAGCCAGCAAGCAGCAGCAGCAGCCTGGGGGGCCGGCGCGGCATGTTAAAGACGTGGCGACGCCCATCGGGCGACGGGTCGTGGCGATGCCATCTTCCCTCACGCAAAACCCGGCGCGCTGCTGAGGCAGCAGGTTCCCCTTTCGCCCGCTCAGCTCAGTCGAGGCGCGCTTGTGCAGCGGCGTAGAAGCCAATTCGAACTCCGTCGAATCACGCTTGTCACGTGGGGCACCGTCAACGGGAATCTACGTGCCGATTAGCTGCTGCTAAAGACGCCGCCGCCTTTTTCGCTCAATCCGCCATTTCACGCGTTGGCATCAATAAATTCCCCTCCAATACTTGGTCATTTTTTACGGGCTCCTTAAACTGTCATAATGAAGAGTAGCATAGCATATGAAAGGACCTTGTAGAAAATCTTTGTTGTGTTTTGCGCATTGTTTCAGACGCGCGGCATCTGAAACATTTATTGTGAAACATCTGAAACAATTATTCGACGTTGGGAAATGGGGCGCTCACACTACACAAAAGCACAGTCTCGCAGGCGCTACCGTGCGCGAATATTCAGTGTGAATGTTATAGAAAAGCAGATATTTTTTATTCGCATATGGACGCTGCAATACTATAGCTGTCATGGCGTTGGTAACGTGACGAAGTTGTTTAATAGTAGTTCACTTTCCTTATGTAATTTTACAAGAACGTGTGTGTGCGCTTCAATACCCGATTTGTTTGATTTAGCATAACGCCACTAGTGATTCACGTCGTGGATCGTATTTGATGCCACGAATATTGTTTTTATCATCATGTGGCTATGCTCTGATTGCAGCAGCATCGTAGCATACATGCCTAAAATTTGCCACTTGCCGCTAAAAGGCTGTTCGCGGGCCGCATCCGTCCCGTGGTTCGTACACTATGCATACCTCAAAGTCTGGGAGACATGACAAACAGTGGCGTGCCGGCTAAAACCTTGCTAAAAGGTCTACGTGGCTCGGATGTCAGAACAAAACAAGTCAGTGCGTTTGTTTATGTCATGTCTCCCCCCCCAAAAAAAACGAAGTAAGATTTACGCAGCCAATAGGCGCCATACTTACCGATTCGCACTCAAGTACACCCAACTAACTAGAGCTCACTGACGTTCGCGAAATTAACAAAAAGCTGGCCGAAGTCCAAAGACGCAGGCTTTCCTTCTAGCTATAGTTTAATGTAAAATGATGGTACTTCCACATGCCGGAAAGAGAGCCTGCGAATAATGTAAACTCCTTTCCAGAAATATATGTGCTCAAGAACACAAAGAAAGTTGTACGCGAGGTTGGTTCGGTATTTGAAAGCTCAAAACTGGCGAGAAAGCCTCGAGATCATGGCCTAATAATCAATTTCTATCCGTGATCCATTCAGTGGTAAATGGCTTAGCCGAGTGTGCCATCTGTCAGGCAATACATCAAGATGTGCCAGAATTTATGAGGTGGCTGGAAGTGTCCTTGAAGGCCGCTCTTAAACACCGCGAACGGCACAACAACGTGTTCCAATTCTAATTCCAGTTGTTTCGGCTGTATTCCACACTTTGGCGCCGCAAGAGAAACCCAGGTTCTTCAGTATGACCTGGAATTGGCTTTATTACGGAACCTTAAGCTCCCTGAAGTGTAAAAAAATTGAAGCTAAATTCTGGGGTTCTACTCGACAAATCCAGTATATGATTACGAGGCATGCTGAAGTGGGGGACTCCACAATGATTTCAACCACCTGGGGTTCATTACCCTGCGCCGAATGCACGGTACGTGGGCGTTTTTGCCTTTCTCCCACATCGAAATGCGGCCACGCAAGCCGGGATTTGGTCCCGCTCCCTAGGGTTTACCAGTGCACCGCCAAAGCCACTACGGCACCGAAATATGATAAAGGAAGACAAAATGCATGTCTACCATGGGTAAAAAAAAACTGCGACAAAGGTAATCAAACTGACACTCTAGATATTCTGGCCACGGATATGGTTTTAGTCTCAAAAGGACTCTCGGATAATAGAGCAAAGTTTTATGACGTGTCTTCTTTAGTTCAGATTGCCGTTTAGGTAGGAATATTGTAGACTGTATGGTACATCCGGGAACGTGACTGTGCGTTCACAAAAGAAGTCCACTGTTGAACTGCTCGGAAGAGAGAACTTTTCAGGCAATTCTGAATGGCAAAAAATAAAATTCCGAACAACCACTATTGTGCGTTCAGCCCTTCAGTATATTAAAGTGCTTCATCGTAAATTGATTTTATGGATGGTTTAGCAAAAATAAAATATAAGAAAACGGGAATGCTGAATCAGTACGTGTTTTGTGCTGCGAAGAAGAGAAATAGAAAGGTGTGGGGGTGAGAGAAACGAATAAAATGTAGCCGAAAAAATAATAGTGAAAAACGAACGTCGTGTCTGTAGCAGTATTGTGTCCTTGAGGTTTTTTTTCAGTTTTTCTTTCTACCTTGGAAGGTTACAAGAGATATTGAACATTAACTGATGTAATTCAACCTATAAGCTAAGCTCCCCAATTGAGGCTGTCCTGTGTATTCCGAATGAATTATATGATGGCAGCTTTCACAATCATTTATCACTTAAACACACCTTCGGCACCGTCAGCTTTTTATCTTTGTTTGGTAACATAACGGTTATCAATTAGACCCCAGTGACATGTTTTAGCAGAAGCACTATTTGCTCATTCCACAGTTTTTAATTAAGCTTATTTACGCATAACATCGCTTACTATATTTCAGTCTGCAATCCGTAATGCTCTGCCTATATTTCAAAGTTAAACACCGATCATTCTCCAGCCCCTCATTCTTTACATGAATGCTTGGTTCTTTTCATAGCGCCCATAAATTTTTGTGCACTAGTTGTGTTTACATAGAATTTCATACAAGATGTACTATTCATCTCAAACATTCTTAGCTGCCGTGCAAAATTTGGCAGAGCCTGGTAAATGCGATAATACATTCCTAACAGCCCACATGCCCGATTCCAGGCTGTAATGAGTGACACGGTTAGGGGATTCTCATGCCGCCCAATGTTACCGCACCAGCGATAAAATCTTTAGGACAACTCGCACGTATAATATGACCTGTATATTGCAAGATATATAATAGGCTTAAACAATTATGTGTTAGCTGTGTCCTCGTTTCTCACGAAATCAATAGCGAATATTTTAAAATTCCAGCCCGAGTTCACACAGAATCCCTCCCCAAAATAATTTCTAGCTAAGTACAGGCGTGGGCTTTGTGCCCACAAGAAGTGGCTACACTAAAAGTACAACCATAGAGGCGAACAGAGTCGGCGATTGCCGAAATGTGATTCTGCGGGTCAAGCGCATTGTCTTTTATACATGAGTCATCCAAGGTTCAAGAGTAATCGCTGGTGCCTACGTGTCTTCCAGCAATTACTACAGAAGTGGCGTCGCGCTTACGATTAGATCACGCAAGAGGTCGTGACAACAGACAACGGATAGAGCCAACGATAACATATCCAGAAGCTTCCGATACACGCAGGCGCGTCCTGTGCTGGGGGATGATGTTTAACGTCTGTTAGCCGGATAATAGCGGTCTCCAGAGAAAAATAAAGCAGACGTGCCCATATCATTGACTTTACAATATTTGCTACAAATATGATTATACTCATTAAAAATAAATAAGGAGCGTTCGCATTTACCGTTTAGAGCCAAAGGGATGAAAAAGGACATCGTAAGTCTAGTAAATAGAACAATATTCACGGTTCTTACCTATTTTGCAGCAGGTTCTAAAGCCAGTGCAACCAGCATAGGGCAGATAAAGCTTCTTTCGGCAGTTTGTGTGATACACGCACCCATAACCTTTTTGGTCACACACTGACGGTTTCTGCGCTGGAAATAATTTAATTACAGAGAGGGTTACTCTGAAGAATCATGTAATTTTACTGTGCACTGTTTCAGCGGGATGGTACAGTGCCTGCGCATAATGAGTATAGCAGTGGAGCAGTACAGCGACACACCATATTCTTGAAGTCGCGTTAATTCGAGACGTGTAGAGGTGATTCTGGGACTTTCGTTGCTGGGACTGTGTGCCGCATACTTCGATAACGTTCCACTTGGCTAAGGCACTCGGTGGCCACGAGGCATGTTGGCAACTCTATGACGTCGACGCGGTGGCGATGGAATGAGGAAGTAATAATATCGATTCAACACAATAGCCTATAAAAATATGGCATGATGACAATAACAGGTCGATTCCTACATTATGATGACGGTATAATGACGACAACGCGACGTCAACATCATGAGGACAATAAGATGACGACGAATATATGACGACAGTGGCGTGACGACAACTGTATGAAGCCAACGGGATGAAGAAGTAGGAATGACGATGACGGCGCAACCAAGAAGTCATGACGACGGTTCTATCATTACAGATGCATGCTAGCGTATTTGTGAGGATGACGCAATGACGACCATCTATTGACAATAGTGGCATAATAACGTATCAATGAATATGGCATGATTCCGATAGAAAGATGAACAAGGAATGGCGTCGATGGATTGACGACAATGATATGACGACGACGGCATGACGATTATGGCATGACGACAACGGTATGACGACGGTAGCAGACAAGATTCAGGTGTCCAAGTTACAATGATGACCATGGAATCACTGCGACGGCATCCTGACAATGGTACACAACGAATAATTAATGACGGTGTGACCATGATGCATTGGCGTTGATAGCATGACAACGGCATGAGGACATTCGCGAAACGACGAGTGTATGATGGAAATGGCGCTACAATGACTGTGTGGCGACGTTGACGTCAAGACAATGGCATGACGGGAATCGGATGACGACACTAGAGTAGTGATGATTGCCCGGCTATAACCGCTATACAACGACGGTCTGGCACTGAATGTGTGATGGCTACTTTCTGACGATGAAGACATGACAAGGGCGGATTATCACGGTAGAATGATTACGGTGTGATTACAAAACAATGACGAAGAATGACGTCTGCTGAATGATGAAAGCGGTAGACGACAACGCCAGCACAACAATGAGATGACGTTACCGAATTAATAAGAAAGATACAGCTACAGCATGATGACGATGGCTGACAGCGACTGTGGGACGACAATGGCATGAGGAAGACCTCATGACGAAAGTCGGAAGACAAAGCTAGAATGACGACGATCCAACCACCACGACAGCATCAAGAGCCTGAACAATACCTATGGTCAGATCCAACTCAAGCCTGCAGTGAAAGAAGCCCCGCCCACGCCCTCGTAAACGCCAGCCGCTGTTCCTCCGTGAGGTCGCAAAAAGTTCGTATTTAAAGCTTTCCCTGTTATCTAAATAAGGCATTAACCACAAAAATAAAATTACAAGCGCGTAATTTAATTTTGAACGTTTTCGTTAATATATTATAGTGGAATGGTGAAAGCATAATTCTTTATTGAACTGAAATAAAATGCTTGCTTTGCTGCAACTACTTATTGTCAGGTTTGACTTCAGTTGACAGGGAAGTTTCATGAGTAAAATGGGGCCAGTAGTGAAATTAACAGTACCGCGTACTTTTGAAGAGGGAAATACTCAGACTCCATACTTTGTCCATGCCTGTTTCCCACCTCGTCGCTTCCGCCGATGAAATGCTCTTGAAGAACCGCAGACGCTCCGGAGTTATCAAGTACGACGGCATTTTGAAATGGCCGCATGACGACGACTTTGTTTGCTTCCGTCATTGGCTGGCCAAGTAACTACCCCGCGTGGTCCGTGTGCCTTGGTTGCCAACTGCTGTTTCTTTTAAGTTGTATCCTACGAAGGTAGCCCAAGCTATTACACAACTTGGACCACTAGGTCGGAGTAGAAGGCTTGACGACGACAGGATGACGAGAATCATATTGCGAAGCGTGAATGACGACATTTGAACGACCAAGGTTTCATCACAATGGCGATGCAACAACGAATGCTTGACTGATGTATGACGACTATGGCGTCATGACGACGGCAGAGGAATGTCGGAGCCACCGCGGTGGCTCAGTGGCTATTGTATCGAAATGCTGAACACGTGGTCGCGGAATCAAATTCCGGCCGTGGCTGCCACTGAAGGCCTCGTGAGGGCCTTTAATCGTAATATGAATAAAGAAACATGCCAAGGAAAGAGCTAGACAGCACGATCGAAAACTTTCAAGTAGTATTTTGATTGAAGGAACATAATTTATACCAGCCTTACAAGCGCAACCTGGTAGTGCGAGTGCAAATAAACCAAGACATAATCTTAACAAACCTAACATAGGCCGACTGGCCGTTTGTATCAGTCGATCCGATGACGCGTGCTACATAGATATACAATTTATTTTTTGTCAACAAATGGGCGATAGACACACGAAAGTGTCTCCGATCTTTTTAATAAAAATTGCCTGCATAAGTCTTTGTCTAATTTGCCTCCACAGTCTCTTTATTTATATTTATTTATTTATTTATTTATTTACACAATACTGCAGGCCATTAATTTGTCCCTAGCAGGAGGGGCTACAAAGGATACATACAATGAAACGAAGATCAACAACAAGAAAAATCAACAGAACACGAAGACCGTAGCAATGTTCAACCGTCTAAGTTTACAATATGAGACTCGAGCACCTTCATAAAGGCGGCCGATTCAAAAATCTGTCAAGGCGAAGAATTCCATTTGGACACTGTTCGGGGGGAAAAGTTTACTTGTGTGCGTTGGTTCTAGCGGAAATTGGCGATAAAGAGTATTCTTGGCTGTGTCTAGTTGTCCTTGTAGGTAAAGGTTTTATGCAATTGGGAAGGATTAATTAAGTTTTTCCTGCAAGACTGTTGTGAAGAAAGCCAAGACGATTAATTTTCCGGCAAGCCTCGAGAGTCGGTACATTGTACTTCTGCATCAGTTGGGATGGCGAATCGTGCCTTCTGTATATAAAAAAAATTCTTATTGCCTTTCTTTGGACTCTTTCGAGTTGCATAACATCCTTCTTATAATGCGGATCCCAAACCTCAGCAGGATACTCTAGTTTTGACCGAATAATGCATTGTAAGCTAACATATTGGTACTAACTGGACCGTGTTTAAGTTTTCTTTTGAGGAACCACAGCTTCCGCAGGGCTCATGAAGAAATGTCCAATATATGCTCCGACCAAGCAAGCTTATTAGTTAGAGTCATGCCTAAGTACTTACATTGGGAAACTTCTAATACAGGCTGGTTATGGAGCTGGTAAGAAGAAGAACTAGGACATTTTTTTGAGACACGTAAAGGTACAGTTTTCTCCGAATGCAGCACCATACCCCAACGCATACACTAATCATCGATTGCCAAAGAGTTCTTGCAACAAGAAATGACCATTTTTGGATGATATTTCCTTAAAAACAGCACAATCATCAGCAAACATACTTATAGATACATCATGAGGCACTACCTCCACCAAATCATTAAAATAAAGAAGAAACAGAAGCGGACACCGCACCAGACGGACAATGATCAATTTCCACAAACTGCTTTCTATCAACTAGGTACGAGGCAATCCACTGAACAACGCACGAAGGTAGCCCTATACACTCTAATTTATACAATAATTTTTCATGAGAGACAATATTGAAGGCTTGCGATAAGTATAAAAACAGAATGTCAATTTGACCAGACTGGTCTAGTACACTCGATATCTCGTGTACCGTCGAAATAAGCTGTGTGGTTGTAGATAGACCCTTTCGAAAACCGTGCTGATGGGGAGAAAAAATATAGTTTTTAGTAACGAATTCCTGAATGAAACACACGACTATGTGCTCCAAAACCTTCCAACAACTACTAGTAACAGAAACAGGACGCTAATTTTTAGGACGCAGCCGGTCACCGGCTTTATGGACAGGTGCCCCACGGGCTATACGCCAGTCAGCTGGTACGACACCAGAAGTTATTGAAAAGTCAGAAATTGTGGTCAGAAAATTTAGATTTGTTGAGCGTAATGCCTTAAAAATGCATTTGACAGTCCGTCAGGGCCAGTGGATTTCTTATTATCTAGCCTCAATAGCATCGCAAGAACCCCCTCACTAGTTATATTCAACTCATTTTCTAATACAGCAGAAACATTCGGCCGGTTATATTCGTCACGTGTTGAAAAAACAGATTGAAAGTACTGATTAAACGTGTCTGTAATTGAAGTTGGGTCATCCAGAATTTTATCATCAACCTTGAGTTTCTGAATGTCCTTTTTATTTTGACTGAACTAGCGTCAGAACTTTTTGGCATCACTTTAATGAAGTCGGCAATAGTGTTGCAAAAAAAGTTTCTTGTTGCTTGTTTTACTTTACGTTGCAGGCCATGCTTTAGCTCCATAAATTGTGAAGTGAAAGTTTTGTGCTTCTTTCTCAGGCGCTTAATTTGTCTTTTGGTTTGTATTATCTCCCGACTCATCAAGGGGTTTTTACCGCGTTATTGCACTCTATTTAACGGTATGAAATTTTGGAGGCAGAACGTAACTGCAGAATAAAACTGTTGCCACAAACATTCAATGTTGTTGGTGCTAACGACAAGATGATCTTCTAAATAATCGATTACTGCTATGTCATCGGCTCTATTATGGTCTTTTACTGTGGCTGGATGATTTTTTTTCTTTTGCATCTCCGTATATCTAGTCCAGCAGAAATATTTCAGGTTATGGTCAGAAATTCCAGGTTCAACCTGTACGGTTCCCGAGCTAAAGTTTACAGAAATAACTTTTCTTCACAAAATACGAGTGTCCTTATACAATTCTCTGCAACCAATACTACGGCAGTGATGTATTAAGTGGTGGCATGCCGAATTGGACAGGGAGAGATCGTGTTCCCAGAGTTCATGTACCTGCCACAGACCACTGTTAAAACCACCACAAAAAGCAAAGGGGAAAATTTAGTTCGTTGTTGCCATATTAAATTGTAGAATTGGGAGTGAGAATAAACGATGAATACATCTTCGCAGTGCAGTTTGCAGAAAACATTTCTGTTGAGGAGCGCTGGGACTAATTGCAGCAAATGATCAAGAGTCAGCCGAGAAAGTGCAGCAGTAACGTTAAATATTATTATGCAGAGAACAAAACTAATGTTTACTAAACTGGTACGTGAACAAGAATTCATAAATGGCTATGAGCCTCTAGATCTAGTGCACGAGTGCGTTTCTGTAGATCTAATACCCACAGGACACCCGATTCATGAGAAGAAAGTTTATAGAATAAAAAGTGACAACAGACTTCCGCTATCATGCAGAATCTCAAACGAATTTCCATGGAAGGTATTTCTTTCGAGCTGTTGCAATAAGAATTTCACTGGCCTGTTACTGAATCACGTTTAAAGCGTTGCCGTATATCAAGATTCCATGGGAAGCCCTGATACGTGTGACGCGTTCGACACTGGATAACAATTTTTTTAGAAAGACAGTAATTGGTGCACAATAATTTTACTTCGCCAGAACATTGACCATAGCGCCCCCCTTTTCTTGGGGAGTTCCGTTTACTGTCCTGCTCGGGCAGCGGCTTAAAGTTTTTTTCTGTTTCGTGAAACGCAGCTAAAACGCTCCGGGTCACATCAATACGGAATTTACTCAAAATTGTCTATTTCTTTCATATTTTTCGAGAATGTTCAGCTAAGCATATTTGCTAGCTTATTTGTGATTTAGTGATTTGTGACTAATTTATGTTAGCAATGCGTTCAATGGGGTGGTTGGTTCATCTTTAGAATAAAAACAGCAACTAAAGTATCGGCTATACCCCTTTACTCACTGATCCAGGCCGCTCCCTTCTAGGCCTTTAATGGTTCGCCTAACGTTTTTCGTTCCATGGTTTTTTGCGTGGCTCGTGCTTCTTTATTAACATCCTAGTTTCTGCCCCATGTGTTTGCACAGGTAGAATACAATATTTGTGCGCTATTCTTTTCAACGACAGTGGTAACCTTCCAGTCAGAATCTTTTAATGCCGAAAAAAATGGTCTGTGTGAAGAAAATAATTTCATCACTTTTATATTGCTACGGGGATGTTAGGAGTATATAAAGACTGCACTTACAATATATATACAGGAAGAGTCAGCGTAGACAAGATGGCTGACCACCAACAACACGCAGCAGCCAGCGTCTCCGATCTTCTTCCTTTCTCTTCCTTCATCCTTCCATAACAATATCACTTGCTTACCTCTAGCTAATTGCGTCAGCAGAGGTTTCCGACGCGGAGCAAATGCTTTTCTCTCACATAATTTCTTTTCGTTGTGTTTAATCATCGTGAAGGTGACGGAGAAATCTTACTGTGAAAACACGCAATACATATCTGTCCAGAGATCTGTCTACTCAAACAAACAAAAAAATAAATATTTGCTCATATATTTAGAAGTTACATACTTACCAATAATGACCGAAACTATGCAAGAGGCTGCTAATGCCGCTCTGTAAAAATAGTGGTTGGGCAGATCTTGCTTCATCTCGAAACTCTCGTGAATAACATTAGGCAATTTTTTAATTCGCAACGAGAATGCGCGAGCGGTTTTTATCCTCTTCGCAGCCAACACTTCACGCCCTTGTAACGTATTAGATTGCCATAACAATGCACGCAAACCACCTGGTGTGCTGAATATTGCCTTTCGGTGTCTACGCAGCTGGCAGTAGTCACCGTTTTAGGATGGTACCGTGTTTTCATCCTGGTACTGACGTGTTCGTTTGTTCATGGATGCGTTTAGGAACATTTGTATTCTGCAACATCAAAGCATTTTCGGGCATGATTCAAAAAGTGCATACGTATGTATTATAAACATCTCTATGATACTGTTGCGCATGCCTGTTTAAGTCAGAAGTTGAAAGTTAGCATAGTTAACCAGCACATGAGCATTGACTTTTTATTACCAGATCATAAATATAGGCATAGGACAGCAGCCCGCCACATAAAAGAATTACGTGCAACAAACAACAGATCATTGCTGTAATATTTAGGTGTTGTTTACAACTTTCCATGGAGCTGACATTTCAAGTGTGTGCTACCACAACGCTAAATGTCTCACTACAGCAATCGCCTATTGAAAAACGAAACAATGTAAAGGATTGTTCTTGAAATTCAAAAAGTAATAGCGCAATATTAAAGATCCTTATATGAACTCAGGATGCATGCGTTAGCTGCCAGTAAAGCCTACAAACCCTTAGTCAACATGATGTCTAAAAGATAATGTGTAAAAGTGCATTGTACTTCTCGTGGTCAAACACATCAATTCGTGCACATGTTCATACACGCTCGCTGGCTGTATTTAGCACATGTGCTAATATTTTGCGAATGCTTCACTGAAAATAAATAAATTATAGCAGCATCTTGAACCCCACAGAAGACGTCCTACATGTTAAAGCGTTTTCCTGACTAATAAAAAAGCCTTCCAAAGGCAACCTGATGCAGATCCGTAATATGTTCTTTACAGGGCAGCCCTCAGTCAAGACAATCATCCTAATTCGATTCCTAGTGTAGCTCCCATGGTAGCATGTTGGTCATTCTTGCTAGTGAGGGAGTGCTTCGGTGCATTGAGTTTCGCAGAAATTCCAGAAGTAGAACACCTCAACAAACGTTGTGTGTTTCGGCAATCTGCAGGGCAATTAGCTCAAATTAAAATTCGTCTGTCATTGAGATCCCTAGTACCAGTGGCTGCTTCTGGCAGAATGTGTCGCTGGCGGTAGCAATCAAATATGATGAAGGAGCATCAAGGCCTCGATACTTCTAAACTTTCATCCCGGTTCGTTTAGAGTGCCCATGGCTTTTTGTTACGAGGTAATCTTCTTGGGGATAGTTTGTTTCCAGCTGTTTTACTTCTTGACAGTTCCGGTGCCTGTGGGCTATATCTTGTGGGTCTGCTCCAAACCACCCGGTTTTTCATTCTCATTTTGTTTGCGGAATTTCTTTCAGCGGTGGTCAATATTAGACAGTATGTCACCACCGACCAAATGGGTGTGCCTGCCAAAGAAACGTGGCAGACATATCTCCCAAGAAGAGCCTATGTCGACAACTACTGCGGTGCTTGCATCAGATTGGAAATCTCAATCAAACATGTGGTACACCACCGGCCACAAGATAGGTGAGTCAAAAGTGATTCCATTTCAAAAGATTAGTTGTGAGCGTTACATACGCCACTTGTACCTGTGCTAGTGTGTTCTGTAGCGTCTCAAAACAGCAAAGGCATTCTTAGTGCGTTTCCTACCACTTCCGCAGTGCCCGCCAAGACATTGACGAGGCCCAGCGCTGACTATTCACGCTCAACAAAGAAGCTTCCCTCAAGGTGACAGCAACCGCTAGGTACTGTGCAAGCGGTAACGACGTTGGTAAAGCTGACCGTCACGAAGAGCCCACTAATTACAGTAAGGAGCCAACGTCTATGACTTCCGTCGAAACGGTGTCGGCCCCCATTTCCCGACCACCTACTGGTAGCGCCATGTGCGGGACTGAAGGTGCGACGTCGGAGGCGGAGTCCAGCAAGGGGATGTCACGATGGGCGGAGTGCTGTGAATAGTTTGTCCCCTCTGATTTGCCGGGACAATGTCGTCGAATTTCTTTGTGTACGGACCCACGGAAAAGAACTATTTTAAGAGACCTGTGGAGCCTGTCTGTAAGAGTTATTACATGAATCGAAATACTTGCTTCAATAGTTAGATAAAGATGTTCTCTTCGCTCCTTTTCTTGATATCCACTCATCCCTATGCCTGAAATGTTGTCCTGAAAGCTGCACCCAGTCATATCAGTTCCTAGAGAGGCCAAGTGTTTTGCACTTGCAACAAAAATCACAATCGGTGACGACATCCGTAGATATGTCACGCCTGTACAGATGCTGTTGGTTCCTTGACACTGGCATTGTATAATAATGAAATTGTAGTGTAATACAGAGTTTTGGTAAATGTCACTGTATTCTCTTTGTCCATGTGGAATGAAGATTGCCCGAACGTCGCTTTTGCCACTCGGGTCATAAAATGAGGAAGGCCCATGCTTTGGCATTGCGGCTGGCTCCCCTTGAGACAAGAGCTCACGCTTGGTTAGGGCTGCTCAGCACTACACATTGCGACACGCTCCTTATGTAATAAATAAGTTCCATTATACTTGCCTAAAATTTAACTCCAGTAAGTGAACATGTACATTCCGCGAAATTTCTTTTTTTCCATTGCCGCAAAGCGAAAGGCACCTAACAGAAAATTTTCCTTAGGAGCATTTTCCCAGTCTCTCACCAAGGGCCGCAATCTTAGCCGTGTCGGAGGTTTCAGTCTTCACAGCTGCATATTTCTGAAAGAGGGAATGCGCTTGGACCGCGTTTCAGTGGAACGGTGGTATTGCTTGGGTGGAGAGAACCACGGCTGAAGTAGGGTAATATCGCGCAGCACAAGATTGGAATTGGTCTGAAGATAGCCAAGTTTGAAAAAGAAAAAAAAAAGACGATGAAGAAGAAGTTCGACATCAGGTACTGTCAAGCAGGTGTACGTCATCATAGGAGATGTATCGGCGAACGATTGCCTCAAGGAAGTAGTCTGTGATGGACGGCTACCCGTTGACGGACGTCCGCCAAATCCCAGGCAAAGTGCGAGTGTAGCTGATCCGTCGATGTTTTGTTGACACCCTGAACGAGCCGGTGCTTCGGCTTCTGCCACTCGCGGTCCATGAGCTGCACGTTGATTATTGTTAGGGAGTTTACACAGTTGATGCATGACAGCTTTGGCGATAAGAGGGTCGAGTGTTTCCGGGTGTCTGTTTAATAGATCGATCAGCTTAAGGTCCTTTGTGAGCAAGTATAGAATGCCGAAAATCCAAAGGTCCCTGTCCAATGGATCACCGTAGGTTCATTACAATGCCTGAAAGGAGCGTTATAGAGAGCAAGAAGGCGACCGTGGTGCGTATTGCATTTCACCCTCATAAGGCACTCGTCGATCTGAATCACACTGCATACACCTCCCATCAGTCTCTGTGCTGAATGCTTGCCAGCGCCTCCTTCCTGTTGTAATTCGGCCAATCAGTGCATGCGGTGTTCCTCATCTTGAACCCTTTCGGAACCGTCGTTCTGCTGCTCCTAAACAGTGGTGTATTTACCAAGGCCTACCCGACGCCAACAATTTCCCTTCGCGAAAGTTTCACATTCTGATGTCAACGTACGTATATGCGAGCGAACAATGAGCTCGGCCCTTGCTGCGCCCGCGTAGCGCATTGGTTCAGCGGGGCTGGGAGGCTTGTCGACGCGTACTATGCGTATAGGCCTAAGAAAATTAGTGAATGAAATATGATCGCTATGCTTACATGTGGTCACCGTAGACTACGTTTTCCACTTTGTTACCACACGTTTGTTTGCTGACTACCACGTCCCTAAACATACCTTCCGTCCCCCCGTCAAAAAGAAGGAAATATGTATAATAATACGAAAACTACACATGCCCCATTGAGAGAAAATGCGTCATAATGAGCGTATACATATACATACTAACATATACATACTAAACATATCTAATCCCAGATGGGAGCAAATAGCTGGTTGCCTAGCGGATTCCCGAATGAGAGTTTTTATGCTCCATGCATATGGAGATTTATTTAACGCTATCTCTCACAAGAGCTGTAATGGTGTTCAAATAGGAGTAAATGTTAGTTCATCTCTCTCAGCAGTTTTGTATTATTGTCCAACTGAAGTTAATATTACTTCCTTTCCCGAAGGGGTTTTTAAGTGTACTAAATGGATTGAGTATTTCTTCATTTCATGAAGGAGTTTTCAAGTGTTCAAATTGGAGTAAATATTACTTCTGTATTTAAACCGTTTTAAGGGTTTCATAGGGAGAAAATATTTGCTCGTCAACTTGCCCAGGAACGACTTTTTGCTTTGCAAGACTCCCAAAAGTCTCGTTATGAGAGCCGACACAGAAGTATGCACTTCACGCCTGGCTCTGTGGTCATACCACATTTAAAGCGGACAAATTCGACGTCTTACACATGAATCTCAAAAAATTTATTAATATGTAATTAGAACTTTTGCAAAACCCTCGTAAACAACGTAACAAACTCACGTAAGACATAAAATGACATGAAATTTGTCCGCTTTGAATGGTCTAATGGATGCCGTTTACAGAACCGCGATATCTGTTCTTGTTGCAGAGCTATTAGTTCGTAAACTTCGTGCTTCGATTTTTTTTTTCAAACTTCCGAATTTTTGAAAATCTTTTTAACAAACTTCAAGCCCTAAATCGAAATTCCGCTTACAACAGTCACTAGAATTTAACTTTCTCTCTCAAATGCAACAAATTTCATTAAAATTGGTGCAGGGGTTATCTCAGAAAAACGTTTTTGCGCTTTTACATGTATTTTAATAGGCCGCGTCGGAGTTGGGCTGATTGTGTTGTGCGCTAAAGCGGCAGGTTGGGCGGTATCTGCAAATATCTCGGCTTCAATGCCAGCGAGTCAGGATGCGATGGAGAAGTTGTCGCTTACCATCGTCGGTAAGCAAAAGGTAGGAGACCAAATTATAAATGCGGCAGATGATAAGCAAATCTCTCAGATCCGCTAAACCAATTTGCTACGCGATGCAGCAAGAGAAAAGCAAATTTTTCGCTTCCATTATATGTACTTGAACATCTCAATGTGAAACACCCGTGTACTTAGATTTAGGTGCACGTTAAAGAACCCCAGGTGGGAAAAATTTCCGGAGTCCTCCACTACGGCGTGCCTCATAATCAGAAAGTGGCTTTGGCGCCTAAAACCACAAATATTATTATTATTATCTCAATGTGAAACTTTCACGAAGGGAAAGGACCTGCCTCAACTATGCCTTGCTGAATAGGGTCTAGTCGAGAAGCACGAGAAAGCTGGTTCCCAAAATGTTCAAAATAAGCAACACCACACGCACTGATTGGCCGAATTACATTTATAGGCGCTGGCAGAGCATTTAGCACAGCCACTGATGGGAAGTGTAGGTCATGTGGTTCAGATCTACTAGTGCCGTATGAGGTTGAAATAAAAATCGCACCTCGGTCGTCTCCTTGCTGGCTATAACGTTCTTCCCAGGCTCCGTAATAAACATACGGCAATGGATCGGACCGGGCCCCTTGGATTTTCGGAAACCTATGCTTGCTTACCAAGGAGTCTAAGCTGTTCGAACTATACAACAGAGACCCGGATGCTTGATTCATTCATTTTTATTTCCTTAAATATCCCCCTGGCAGTATAACATAAGTGGCGGTTTTTTTTACTCAGAATATTGTTGACACAACAAATAGTGCGATGTTATATTTGATATGCTATGCATGAAGCTTGATGGGCAGGTGATAAGGGCGATGTTGCGAGAAAGGCCGTTCCAGTATTTTGCTGCTCTGGGAAACAATGAAGCAGGAAATATTTAAGTGCGGGCACGTGAGCGAGAAACTTATAATGCATAACCAGTGCGATGAGATATGTGAGCTGCAGGGATAATGTAAGGAGCGCAATTAAGTGGCGAGTGAAAGAACTTGTGAAATAGAGATAGGGTTGCAATGCGTCGGCGATAAGGCAAAGGTGATAAGTTATGCTCGGCTTTGAGGAATGAAGCACTGATTTCATATGAATACGAGGCATGAATGAATCTAGCAGCGCGATTTTGAACGGATTCTAAGGTATTAGTGAGACCTACTTCGGGTGGTTTCCAGATGGGAGATGCGTACTCTAGCTTAGCCCTCATTTATGATTTGTAAGCAAGTAGTGTTACGTGTCTCGTAGCGTTACGTAAATGATGTTTTAAGAAACCCAAAGTTCTGTTAACTGATGAGATGACTTTAGCAACATGCGTGTTCCAAGACCTATTGTTAGATAAGGTAACTCCAAGGTATATATAAGGGGTTAGTGTTCCAAAGGGGACGTTAGCTATGTTATGAGTGAAGTGAAGGGGTATTTGACGACGTGTGAAAGAAATGAGCTTGTATATAGTTGGTTTAGGGACATTAGCCAGTCATCACACCATTGTACTATGTGGTTGAGATCTTGTTGTAGAATCATATGGTCAGATAGGCTAGTAACGCCTCGGTAAATAACGCAGCCGTCAGCAATCATGCGGGTATTAGAATATGCCTGCAAATGTGGGTCGGTAATGTATATTAGGAACCGAAGAGACCCGAGGACAGAGCCTTGAGGCACCCCCATGACACTGGAAGTGGGCTGCCTAATTGGTCATTTGTAAGCGCTGCTTGTGAACGGTTAGTCAAGAATTCTTTTATCCAGTTTAGTACATACGGGTGCAAGTTTAAGAAGGATAATTTTAAAATTAGGCGTTTGCGGGGTACTTTATCAAAGGCTTCCGCGAAGTCAAGAAATAAGGAGTCGGTTTGTACGTTAACATCAAGGTTAGCATGAAGGTTACGAACAAAGATGGCAAGCTGGGTTTTGCAGGAGAGACCCCTACGAAACCCATGTTGAGAATCGTGAAAGGAGTTATGAGAGTCGAGGAAATTCATGATGTGAGAGTAAATGACGGGTTCCATGAGTTTGCAAGGTACGCTGGGCAAGCAAATTGGTCGATGGTTCAGAGGTGAGTTTTTGTTGCCGGATTTGAAGATGGGAACCACCTTTCCCATTTTCGAGTTCAACTGGAATGGTACCAGTTGAAAGAGATTGCGAAAATAATAAAACGAAATAAGCCGAAGCAACGTGACCTATATTTTTCAACAGTTTCCCGTTATTGACGTCCAGTCCAGATGCCAATGCAACTTGGTCTTTTCGACGAAGGATGAGATACCATCAGAAAAGCTTATTTCAGGCGTGGAAGACGTAATACGACATGATTACATAGGTAAGGAAATGTCATCTTCTTTAGTGAAGACATATGAAAAGGCCTTTTTAAAAGCATGGGCACATTCAGCGTCTGAAATAACCTCTCCAGAGTCGTTAATAAGAAACCCCCCCCGGACCCCTCCGGACCCCTAATCGCCAAAGACGTCATGCATCAACATTGTGGAGCCTCCAACAGGGGTCAATGTGCGGTGCATGGAACGCGAGTGGCAGCAGGCGAAGCACCGACTCATTCGGAAAGTAAACAAAACATGGCCGGCTCAGCTACACTCGCACTTTGCCCGGGAACTGGTGGATGTCCGTCTGCGGGTAACAGGGGATCACAGGCTACTTCCCTCATCTAATGGAAGCAATCGTCCATCGACACCTCCTCTAAAGTGACGACGTGCACCTGCTTGACAGCCCCTGGCGTCGAACTTCTTCGTCTTTTTTTTTTCAAACGTGCCTACTTTGAGAACCATTCTAATTTTGCGTCGTCCGAGTTGCGGAATTTCATCTCCTTGAGCCGTCACTCTTTCCACCCAAGAAAGACCTTGGTTGCGCTAAAACGCGGTCCAAGCATATTCGCTCTTTCAGAATTACGCAGCTGTGACGACTGAAACCACCGAGAGGGCTAAAGCTGCACCCTTTGTGAGAGACATGAAGAAGGAATGCGCGCATAAGAACAACGCTTCAGGCATAAGGCTGAGTGCATCCGAAGAGTAGGAGCGAAGATAACGGGTTTATTTGCTGATTGATATAAGTATTCAGTTTCCACCAAGAGCTCTTCTAGACAGACTAAAAGAACTGTTTTACAGCAGTTCTTTTCCTTAGGACCCTAGAAAAAGAAAATCGAAGACCTTGTCCCGTCCTATCACAGGGCACAAACTATTCACAGCACTCCGCGCATGGTGGCACCACCTTGGTGGACTCCACCTCTGGCGTCGCACCTTCGCTCCCGCATGCGCCGCAACTAGGAGGTGGTAGGGAAGCGGGGCCTGACGTTGTTTCCACGGAAGTCATAGACGTGGGCTCCTTGCCGCAATTAGTGGGCTCGCTGTGAGCTCCCTGGAGGCTTACAAAAAGGGTTCTACTTAAATTGAGGACGACGCAACGAGTTATGGAATAAAGAATGATGGTGTAACGTTAAGGGATAAGAAAAAAGCAGACTGGGTGAGGGAACAAACGCGAGTTAATGACATCTTAGTTGGAATCAAGAAAAAGAAATGGGGGGGGGGGGGCGGGGGGCATGGGCAGGACATCTAATAAGGAGGGAAGGTAATCGATGGTCATTAAGGGTTACGGACTGGATTCCAAGGGAAGGGAAGCGTAGCAGGGGGCGGCAAAAAGTTAGGTGGGCGGATGAGATTAAGAAGTTTGCAGGAACAACGTGGCCACAATTAGTACATGACCGGGGTTGTTGGAGAAGTATGGGAGAGGCCTTTGCCCTTCAGTGGGTGTAACCAGGCTGATGATGATGATGATGATGATGATGATCATGATGATGATGATGTGATGGTCAGCTGTACCAACATGATTAGCCTAATGTTGGAAGTCGTTACTGCTTCCACAGTATGTGGCGGTTGTCGTCCCCTCGAAGGAAGCTTTTTTTTACCGTTAATAGTCAGCGCCGTGCGACGTCATCGTCTTGGCGGGCACGGAGGAAGTTGTGGCAAGCGCAGCAAGAATGCCCTTCCTGTTTTGAACCCCTACAGAAAACACACGCACATGTACAAACAGCGTATGTAACACCGGGAACTAATGTTTCAACACTGAATCACTTTTGACTGACCTATCTTGCGACCGCTGGAGTACCACACCTTTTATTGAGATGTCCAATAATACCCTCTTATCTCCAGCCGAAATTATATGGGTAGCACAGCTTGAGCCACACAACTCGTCTCAACATCAATCGCTAAGGACGATGCAAGCACTGTAGTACTTGTCAAGGACCTCTTTCGGCAGATTCCACGTTTCTTGGCCAGGCACAGCCATTCGTTCGACTTGACGTACTGTTTAGTACTGACCAGCGCTGAAGCAATTCCTGTGAAAAAAAGGAAAAAAGAATTCGCGTTATTTGGAATAGAATATTATTTTATACGCCCAGGTACACAATCTGTCAAGAAGTACAGCAGCTGCCATTAAAATATTACCAATATTATTAGCTTGTAACAAAACGCCTTCGGCACTCAGCAAACGAAAGGGGATGAAATTTTAAAAGTACGGAGGTGTCGAGGTTACTTCGGCATATTTGCTTGGCACCACCAGCGACATATCCGGCCATGAGCAGAGACTGCTACTGAAAATCTTAGACAGACAAATTTTGGTTTGATCTAATTGCCCTGCACGTTACAGAGACAGACCTCGTTTGTTATGAGCTGTTGTATTCCTAGGATTTTCGGGAACCTCAATGCGAAGAAGCGCTCCCTCACGAGAAATAAAGACCAACAAGCTTCCAAGGGAGCTACACTAGGAATAGAATTACGAATCTCACCTTGAATGAGGGCTCCACTGTAAAGAACATATTAAGGTCAACATCAGGTGACCTTCGGAAAGCTTTTTCATTGATCAGGGAAACGGTTTAACATGTAGGACGTCTTAAATCGAATTCAAGATGCTGCTATAATTTATTTACTTTCAGTGCATCGTTGGCATAGTGTTAGCGTATGTGCTAACAGCCGCCTGCAAGCGTGTATACGGACTAATGCATTAACAGATATGTTTGACAACGGAAAGTACAACGCCATTTTAGTCGTTATCTTTTAGACGCCATGTTTACTAAGAGTTTGCAGGATTTAATTGCAGATAACGCATGTCCTGTCGTCATATAAGGATTTATATTATTGCGCTATTACTTTCTTTTCCATATTCAAGAACAATCATTCACATTGCTTCTTTTTTCCATAGGCGATTGCTGTAGTGGGCCATTTGGCGTTGCGGTAGCACCCACATGAAACGTCAACTCCGCAGAAGGTTGTACACAACACGTAAATATAACAACAGTGATCTTTGCAGTTTGCTGCATGCTATTCAATCATGTGGTTCGCTGCTGTGCTGCCATGCCTATTCTAAATTTTAGGCAATGCGCCTGCACTGTTATTACTATGCTAACTTTCGACTTTTACCTAGAATCAAGCTTCGCCACAGTATAATAGAGATATTTAAGTTACATACGTATGCACTTTTTAGGTCATGCCGGAAGATCTATTGTCACAGCATGCAAATCTACATATGATGCCTCTGTGAACAAAGAAACAGGTCCGTACCAAGGCGAAAACGCGACGGCATCCAGCTGCGTAGATACGAAAAGGAAATATTCAGCACAGCTCGTTTCCGTACATTGTCATGGCAATGTATTATGTTTTACGTGTTTGAAGCGTTGACGGCAACAAGGATAAAAAGAGCTCGCAGATTCTCGTTCAAAATTCTAAAAATCGTGAAATTTTATCCACGAGATTTTCAAAATGAAGCAAGATCGCAGCAACAGCTTTTTTGCAGAGCAGCGTTAGCAGCTTCTTGCGTAGTTTCGGTAATTATTCGTAAGTGTAATGTAGGTATGATAAATCACCTTCTAAAAATTGGAGCAAGTATATTTTTCTTTGTTTGAGTAGACGGATCGCTGCATAAACATATATTGCGCGTTTTCGCAACAAGACTTCTCCGTCACTTGCATCATGGTTACACACAATGAAAAAATATTATGTGAGAGCAAAGGCTTCCCTCCGCTTCGAGAAACTGATAACGCAGTGAGCTAAACATACGCACAGGATACGAGTCTCCTAAAATTCTTCTCCTAAACAACGCATCTTTTTGCTTTACCCAATCCTGGCTGAGGGATTACTACTGTCGCAGAAAAGGAAAGTGTACAAATATTGTGTTCGAACAGTGCTAACATATGGGGCAGAAACTTGGAGGTTAATAAATAAGTGCGAGTACAAGTTAGTGAGTGCGCGAAGAGCGAGGGAACTAAAAATGCTAGCAGTAACGTTAGGAGAAAGCAAGAGAGCGGTGTGGATCAGAGAGCAAGTGCACATAGCGGATATTCTAGTTTACATTAAAAGAAAAAACCAGCGCTCTTCCACGCTGTGAAGAAGCATGACCAGCGAAACTTTGTATGTGGGCCTATTAATGGCGGACTGCACCTCCGCCGCGGGTCGTCCGGCATTCCACTCTCTTCGGGATCGGCCAACGTATGGGGAGTGCTTAACGCCTGCTTCACCTCCGCCGCGGGTCGGCCCGGCAATGCACTATCTCCGAGATCGGCCTACGTATGGGAAGTTTTCTTGCTTAAAACAACACGAAAATTTCCTTGGACGGTAGAGGTATACAGCTTCGCTGTAAAAGATGACCACGGCAGGATATCTAAAGCGTAGGGCAGGTAACCAGTGGATCATTGCAGTTAAATAATGGGTGCCAAGAATACTGAAGCGCCGAAAGGTGGAGCGATAAATCAGGAAACTTGTAGGCGTAAGTTGTAATCACCAAGCGCAAATCACGGGTAATCGGAGATCGCTGGGAGAGGCTTTAGTCCTGCAGTGGACATAAAAAATAGGCTGAAAATAAGGAGGATCAGGATTGTTGGTCTGTTGTGTTGGTGTTCTGTTGGTCGCGAGACGGGCAGGTGAGTATGAGCACCGGGCGCGCGTCTAATGGCGCCAGCGGCGGGCTGCCGAAAAGCGCCGCGAACGGCAGCAGTGACAGCATTGGCACGTGGAGCCGACGACAGGGCGAATGCGCACACGCACAGTGCTTCCAGTGAATTCGCTCTGCGGTTTTTATGGCCTGACGTACCGACAAACGCAGTCTTTTGACTGCGATAGAGAAAGCTCGCCGCTTGCACGATGCTGGTCACTTTCATGGCATCAGTTCTTATCGACAGTAGAAAACGAATGCACATTGCGATGAAAATGCACCCCGTGAAAAGCACACCAACGCGAGCTAAGATGTGGAGCTGCAACATTTATTTTCGATCTAAAATTCAGCGGTGAGCGTGAACATTTTCGCATATTTAATCATGTAAATTGGCGATGCATCACAAGAGCTGCAGGCGACAATGTCTCCATTTTAAGTTTGTTGCGCTGCTTTGCTCATTGCATATGTGTCGGTAAGTTCCCCTTCTCTCTCCGTTGTAATAGCATTTGTTTTCTTCTTTGAGCGCCTTCCACAGTTCTTATGCCTTAGAAACTAGCCTAATATTTTGAGTCTTGGTCTATTTGAAACAACTAAGCGCGACGACAGCCGTCGGTGACGGCCGGTACACGCGTAAAGGCTAAAGGCGGCGTTTACATTGAATGTGAACAATCGGTTGCGTTTGAGTTCGCTGTCGATGCACAGCAAACAGATTCATCGTTCATCGAAGAGTGGCACACACCTACTGGCACACACCCAGTGACCCAATTAAGCACGACAGGAGTCCAATGGAGATCAGCACAAACGGATTGGCACATACCCAGTATATTCGAAGTCGGCGTGATAAAGTTTCTTCGGACAGCTGTGCCTACCATTTTCTGTGTCTGTAGGGACCCATGTGAGCATCCTATCAGCAACCTTAACGCGTGAATGTAAAGAGCAGTCGAAAATTTTCCGAAGTACCCAAAGGCTGCTAACGCATTAAAACATCCATTAAATTTGTACAATGCTTATCGGAATCGAACTAGCTTCGCAGGGGATCCTCAAGGACAGCAACTCGACGCCTTAGCCACCCCTGCACTGGGTATTCGCTGTTTTTAAGTGAACGCTTTCCACACCAATGCTGCGCAGATGCGCCACGAAATATACTGAGTTTGTGCCACTGTTTAAGGAACCTCGCGCCAACTTGTGTCGCTGAGTACGTGCCACTGAGTTCGCGGCAAGCGAAATATAGTTATCAACATTCACAGGTACCGGCGCGCCACACTTCGTTTGCAAGCCATGCGTGCAATTTTCGGCACGGCTACAATATGGCGCTGTGAGCCCGAAAAATATCGCGAGAGTTATCCGGTGGCAGTATGACGCGTTCCTTAACGTTGACACGCACCGGCTGGTCATTGATTTCGGACGCCATGCGCCAGCTTCCCGACGGCAGCAGTAGAAGGCGCCGAGTTTTCCTAGAGAAGCGCCAATATGGAAGTCCCACTGCAGTACAGACCTTATGCATAAACCGTATATGCAGAACTTCCTCTCGTGGGAACGACAATGGCCGCGGGCCCGTGGTGTCACTAGCTCGTGTGTAGTGTTTTAATATGTCTCTGTATGTGAGTGGAGCGCTTACCTGGTCTGGACTCCCATCCTCTCCATGGTGGTCAGCTCGGAGGGTAATTTCTCGAGCGACCACGTGTGCGCGGTCATTACCCGACAGTGAGGTATGCCCAGGTGTCCAGAGCAAGTTGGTATGCTGTGGGGTAGATGTGTTTGGTGACTGTATTTGGCGACTGGTTGTAGGATGCGGAGAGCCGCCTCGGAGAAGCCGCGTCTCGTCAAAAAGCCGCGGAAAGCTTCCTGAGAATCAGGATATACACCTCCCCAGGAATCTGGACAGCGTGTCACAGACAGCGCTGCTCCAAGGAATTTTCCTTGTTGTATAGGGGTAGAACCCCACAAAGAGATGGCCGTAAGAAATGTTTCAGCACCATACAACACAACCACGGAATACCCGTTGTGGCATCAAGCGGCATCTGTGTATGGGATATTTGTCTCAGCGACATCTCTGAGTTTGCGCACCAGGTAGCGTACACGGGAGCGTCAGAGTCAGCGTCATGCTCAGGATGCATGATTTTAGGTAGTGGGTGCACCTTTAAGGCTGCTCGAACTCAAGTCGTAACAGTGATGGCGATGTCCCCATCGTCATTGTGAAAAACCGGGTATCCCAATCTCTAGAGCAGGTGCCACCCAATCGGTGTGAGCAAAAGAAGTCTTTTGCTGAGCCACTGAGATTCCAATTACTCGCTGATAGTATATGCGTCCCTAAGGCCAGCAAGCATTTCATGGCGGTGTAGTGTGGGAGGCCGTGGGCGAGTTTGGTCGCCTGTCGCAGCATCGCGTCGAGTCATACTTGCCCCGACTGGATAAGTCTGTGTGAGAGAAGGTGTTAAATAATGCGACTGATCAATCAGTCCTACGCCAGTCGCGATAGATCCCGTTATCGTAGACCTGGGTGCTTATCGGACCCCTCAAATCACGCCAGGGTCTGTTTGGTCTTTCGGATTGTGCGTGAGACAGTGTAGTTCGCCTTCGCCTTCGCTTGAACGTGTAGTCCAAAATGTGAGCAAGGCCCATCTGGGGTACAGGAAAGACATTCCCGTGCACCGTGATCTCGGGTAGAGCGGCGATGCTGCGCGCGCGGGTGAGAAGAAGCTCAGGCCTTTGTGGGGCACAGGACAAGCGGCCTTGTGCCTAAGTGGCGACGATGTCGACGGCCTGCTGCAGCCGATTTTGAATGATGTCGTCTAACCCTATCGTCCTCTACATCGTGATTATCGTCTGTGCAAGTCGCATGTGCAACATCGGGGTTCTGGTTGAGCTGCTCACGTAGTCATGCGAGGACGATATTAACTAGACCGGGGGCAAAAATGATCGCTGTGGGCTGCCGCGACCTGCCACGTGAATCGTGTCCCTATCCCACTCATGGTTCCTGTATCGCACAGAAGGGAACAGATGCAGTTGCACATGCGGCCACCATAATGTGATTCTGCACGATATTGACAAACTTAAACGTGGGTCAGGTTATCAAAAGCTCCACTTAAATCAAGGGCGAGGATGGCTCTCGTCTTACCACGGGACGGAAGGCCGATGACGTCTTCCTTAAGCTGTAGAAGCAGGTCCTCTATGGCGAGATGCGCTCGGAATACAAACTATGAGTGGGACAAGTACTGTCATTCAAGGAGAGGTTGTAGACGCCGAAAAAGCACGTGTTACATTAACTTTGCGATGCATGAAGTAAACGACACCGACCTTAAATTTCCTATGGCTATGGGCTTGCCTCGTTTGGGTATCAGTGAAATATCAGCATGATGGCGTGCCTGTGGGAGCGTGCTCTGATGCCAATTATCACTGAATAGGTTTGTTAGATGATGGAGATCTGAATGACTGAGGTTCCGAAGGGTGGAAAATCAGATACGATCTGGCCCTGGGCCGTGTTTCGGTGGATATCTTCGAGTGGAACGCGAACTTCTTGGATTGTGATGTTCGCGTCCCACGATATTGTGGATGAAAAGCGGGCCACGTGACTTGCGTTCAAAGTTTGCTGAAACGCGTCAAACAGTTCCGCAAAAAAGTACACACAATTATTTTAATTCCACTCAAGCTTAACTTCTCGTAATGAACCTAAAAAGCTTCCACAATATGTTAAGGTGCGTATTGGCATTATCGGTGACAAAAGTTCCCTACGAGTCCTGAATTGTGTAAACATACTACCAGTTACCCATTTTCTCTTAAAACACACTATCGATTTCTTCACTGGGTTGCCGTTTGCACTGCTGAGCTTTCCAATTGCTATACATTTTATTAGAATTTCACAGACACCAATACCTTGCAGGAATTTCTCGTAGTACGATGCCAAAGGTACAAAAAGTTTCCTCTTGGTCCACTTTCGTCGGCAATTTTCACCGTTAAGATACTTTTCGTAAAAAGTTCACCGATGGTTACTATACTACTTAATGAGAAATAGGAGCGCAGATCTATACGGGCTTTTATTTCGCGTATGAATATTTTGCAATATTATTTGTAGCTACATGGCTTATATTAGAAAGAAAACGCTGTGAGTAGCCTAGCTAGAGCGGGCAATCTGTCACGTGCAGCACATTGCAAACGTAGTGAAGTGTGGCGCATCTGCCTCGCTTATCGGAAGATTGGGAGACGCAGCGCGTCGGTGACGCGTGTTCACGATTCACTGCAGCCGTCGCTGACAGACAACCACTCATGCAGCGCTTTGTTTCCATGCTCACGACGCAGGCTACTCTAGCGCTATATCACAGCCATTGTCGCCGTACAGCCTGTCTTGAGCGGCACTACGGTTTTCTTCGCACGCTTTCGTTCGACCAACGACGACAGTGGCTCTTGGTCGCCGGGAAATCGTGCCACCAGTGTCACCAGCGACAACGTCCCACGGAGCCTCGCATCGAGCCTTAGTCATAGCCGCTCACCATCACCCCTTGCAAGAGCCGTGATCGCCGCCAGACCCGCTGGTAACGCGGGCTGACCTCTGCATCTGATGCCGGGGACGAACGCAGCCCTCCCCATCTCATGCCACCCTACCGAATCGTCATCATCATCTCATTTTAATTTCTGTTTTGGGCGAGATATGAGTTTCTGAATTTGACCTCAGAGTGTACTTCTTAGACACTCTGGAGGAACGGGAATAGAACGACAAGATAAATATTATATCAGATAAAGGAACGGGCCAACAGTGCGGAGTTCTCGCACGCTTATTAAGGACGTGTTTCACTGCCAAAGTGTGCGCGGTGACTGGCTGAAGCAAGGAAACCTCTGCGCTTCGCGGTGAAGTCTTAGCACGAAGGAATGCCGAGCATAGGGCAGGGGTCAAATTAAGAAACTCATATTTTGCATTCAACAAAAATTAAGGTGAGATAGCTGCCGGAACCGAACGCCAATAAGCCGACCTATAAGGGACACTGTGTCATATAGTAGGAACACTACCTCTTTGCGAAAATTGCGGACGATAGTTGGACAAACCTGTATTTCATTTGTCATGCTATTTCACAAACTTCCTACAGCGTATTCGTGCTTACATAATTTTAGTGTAAGTTAAAGCACTGTGACAACTCAGTAAAACAATTGCAATAACAAAATTATTAGTACGTTTTGAAAAACTATTGGTAGATTTTAGCCAGAATTCAGAACTATTAAGAAATTTTTTCTCTACGAACTTTCGTGTAAGCTTCAGAAGGACTGTCTGTTGGGCTAGTTGGTCTAACATTTTAAATACCAAATACAGAGCAAAAATTACACACTCACATAAAGAAGACATGAAAGACGCGGGCAAGTGCTACTGTTTATTCCAATCGTCACACCCTCCGATTTTATAAAGTGAGCCACGCACAAGTGTCTCGTCCCTGTTCCCATGCGAAGGGTGGGCCAACCAGCGCTTGTCCGAGTGCTTCGTGTCTTCTTTATGTGTATGTGTAATTTTTGCGCTGTATTTGGCGTTTACAATTCCAATAAGCACCGTTCCATATTGTCTCGCAAAGCGCTATGGAACTGGAATTGTCGCGAAAGGGTCTCAAGACAGATAGTCAGCGTAGGCATGTTTTATTCCGATCTTGTAGACATTTGCAACATCAAACTCCCGCAACCTAAGGCTTCAGCTGGCGAGGCACCCAGAAGGGCTCTCGCCTCAAGTTTACAAGCCAGCATAAGGCTCGCCACTCCGTGACGACATTGAAGGGCCTGCCACAGAAATAGGGACGGAATTTCGACGTTTCGCATGCTTTAGAAGGCCAATTCCTTTTCACTTGCAGAATAATTCGTCTCCGCTTACGACACTTCTCAGAAGCGTGTGGGCGACTGAGGAATTGTTTTGGTAATCCCTATATTTCTTCTAGCACCGCACAAGGTGAACAAAAAATAAAAACGAAATGGAGATTTTTTAGCTTAAATTAAGCTTACCGCGTGTCTTACCAGCAAGCTAACCGGGTGAGACATATGCGCTGAACACATGCAGTAGTATGGCTAATCTTTCGTCACTTTCATCGCACGCAGGTAAGGACACAACACGTGTGTCTCAATAATCAAACGTAGACAAGAGAAATACCCATACATCTCAATAACAAGACGCCAGCAACCAACCACACTGCAGCGCCTACGCATGCTTCTCAAACAGCTAAAAAAACATCAGACTGCACTCTCAGGATCAACCGCATATCTTTCCATACTGCTGTTTTGCCCATGCTTTATCTTGTCAAGGCTCCATTCTGCTGTGCATCCCATCCATCAGTTGCTTTCTGCTTCGCACGCTCATCTACCACACAATCTTTTATTTACCCACACCATCGTCATTACTATATGGCACAGAGTAATATATATATATATATATATATATATATATATATATATATATATATATATATATATATTACACAGAAGCGCATAATAAGTGAGCTCTATGGCGTGACTCTGCTGATACTCTTCATTACGTCGTCATCAGCCTGTTTTACTCTGCGCTCGCCGATTACCTCTATCCTGCTCCAACTGAATCCAGCTTGCGTCTGCGAATTTCCTAATTTTCATCTCTTACTCACACGCCTGTACTCTTTGCCTTTTTTTCTAAAGATTATGTATTTTTATCGGGGAGGCGAGGGCCCGTCAAGCTGGACATGTAGTTTTTTCTCTCCCCCTTCCACATCCTTGGGATGGAAAATATAGACATTATTATTATTATTATTATTATTATTATTATTATTATTATTATTATTATTATTATTATTATTATTATTATTATTATTATTATTATTATTATTATTACCCCCCTAGTTTTCTGCTCTCCGCGACTGCGCTTCCCTTTTCTTGGCACCCATTCGGTAACTCTAATGGTCCACCATGGAATCCTATGCATTACATGGCCTGACCAGCTCCATGTCTTTCTCTTGAAGTCAATTAGAATATCGGCAATCCCCGTTGCTGTCTGATCCACACCACTCTCGTCAGGATCTGCCAATGTCTGTCTTAGGCGCCCTGACCCATCTTTAATCCTCTGTAAATTTCCTTCTCATGATAAGAGTACTTGTGAGTAACTGACCTAACTAAACAATATTCCTAACAAAACCTAACATTTTTGTTCCATATCGCATTTTAAGCATAAAAAGCTTTTGGCTCATTTTCTCAGCTATCTTGAGCAGACTTCGAGCCAAAATGCGGAGCCGTTATCCGGGCACTCAGAACTAGAGCGGAGCGAGCACGAAGCGAGAACATCCCGGCAACCGGTGAAAACTTCAGAAAACGCCGTCTCTGGTCGCAAACATCTTGTAGAAGATCGTATTACGTTCGCTTGTTACTGCCCAAACAAGTTGCAAAATATTGTTTCCAAGTACTTGGTAATGCTTCTTGACAATATCACTCAAGCTGCAACTTCTAGTGCACTCAAGTTTTATTTGTCATTTCCAATAGCGACGTTCAAAAGGCAAAAAGAAGGCACCATGGACTTGATTATAATTTTGCGGCGCTGAAAGAGGGTTGTCTGTGCTCTTTTCAACGGCAGCAGCCTGAGTACCGCTGCGCGGATTTTCCGCCGCCTCTAGAGACGGCGCCACGCTGTGTGACCAGGCCGGCATGGTCCGGCGCGCCGCGGATGCAACGAGATTTGCGACGAGGTTCATTTCGAAACAGGCTCATTTCGACTCAGTTGGCTTCCAGGCCTCCGCCGCGTCATGACCACACCACGCTTCTGCATCATTCTTAATTACAAAAAGGTTGTCGTCACAAATGCTCAAGCCGAGCAAAAGAGCCCAATGAAAGGAGAGGTTGGAAGTCTTTTCGAGCAGCCAATCGCTTGGCGAGTTATACGCCGGAGCAGCAGGCCACCAAACTGTGCCGACAATGGCAGGCTCATGCGGCCGTTCACGAATGTGAAAACGCCACCACGCACCATGGCCACTTACCGAAGGCCGCACATTTGCAGCCGACCACTTCGACACAAGAATAAAAACTAGCGACAGTTGGAAGAACAAAACTGGTTGAAGCGGCGGCACCACAGGCAACAGAAGATGCCATATAGACGCAATTGTTTCCCGCGACTGTCATGGGCACGAAAGAATTGCGTCCGTATAGGCCAGCGCACAGTATGGCATGATGCGGTATGGTGTGGAATGGTGTGCCGTTGCGAAGATGCACTATACCCCAAATTAAGGCTGTTGCTAGTATCATCCCCAACCAATCCGTTTTGCCGGTAGCCATTCCATGCTAACCTCTACTCTCGAATAGAGGAGAGCCAGCATTCTTTCTTTTCAGTATAGTCATGGTCGGAAGCTACTCATGCTATCAAAAAAATCAGGTTCCTCGTGCATTTCTTTCTCCTTTTTTAACGGACGCTTTATTAATGCTAGTGAACGTCCACTACAGAGCACACGAGCGCGACCCGATGGAATATTTTTGCAGAAACAACGGATATTGCAGCACAAGTGTTCTATAAATATATCTACAGCAGCATTTCGTTTTTTTTTGCATGCTAAGAAACAGACAATATACATGGGTCAAAAACACTGCGTGCGTCAGAAGCCGGAAAGCAGCACAATATGGCTTATGCGACTACTTTCTTTTACTGCTGTCCCCTACTATTTCCTTTCATTGTGCGCAGCAGTATTTTTGTCATGAAGGTCACAATACCAATGCTCTGGAAAGCCATATTTGAAATGAGAGAAACGGAAGGAGCGGCGCCAACACATATGTCATAACAATTGTAAAGAGCTTAGTTTTGTCACATCTGCTCGTCGTGCTTCGAAATGAGGGAAAAGACAAGAAAATTAGTAGAACTCACGTTGAACACCAAACTACAGCACAAAAACTACAAAAACCAAAACTGCAACCACACGGCACCTTAAGGCCCGTGACATGACCCACATACAATATCACAAGAACTAAGGTTGACATGAATCCGAGAAAGAAACAGTTGAACGCAGCTCATGCTACAGTGGACAGGAAACGAGTAGCTGCCGGAGTGAGGGACAATGACATCACGACGTAGAACACGCTTCAATGTTGGTCGGTGAGGAAATGACGGCTTTTGGCAAACCAGAGACGACCGCTCGGTAGTCAGCCGCAGCACAGAGCAGCAGCGTACCTTGCAAGAATGGTCAGCCTGCACAGCATCCAGCTGGTGTGCAAGACGCAGAGCTAGGCGCATGTGCGGCCATTACACAGGCCACGACAGGCCATGATTGGTACTCTACTGAACAGGCGACCGAGTAGACGCCCGCCATCCACAATGCTCGCGGCACGTGGTTGCACAGCAGACCTGACCACACTGTGAGTCACAGCACTCGTGCTGGCGAACGCCTAGTGGTCAGCCCGCAGCTCCACGGACGGCCGCGTTCCCTGGAGCATTGATCAACGGTGTCCGGCACTTCTGCCTGCTCCTTTTCGTCTCCACTGTCTCAGTGCATGTCTTGCCACGAAGCATTTCACAACTTGCTTGCCATACGTTGTCAAATCATAGTACGAAATATATTCGGAGTAGCACAGGGCCATCGCTGATTTGGTGAGGTCCCGCTCACACGTACACATATAGTGAATTACTCCGTGCAAACTTCATCGTCGAACGCATCGTTTTCTTTCGCTCATCACTTTCATGGTAATTTGGTTAGTGCAATAAAAAACAGCAAGCGGACCTTTGTGTATGGCTAGAATAGTTGAAGTAGTCGAGGGTTCGATGGAAGCTCGTCTGGTCGGGATGAAGCATGAAGGAATAAAACGATGGACACCGTCCAAAAGAAGTACTAAGATTAGTACTTCTTTTGGTCGGTGTCCATCGTTTTATTCGTTCATGCTATAATAGTTGAACCAAAATTCAGTTCCCTTCCACTCTGTGAAGAAGGATGACCAGCGAAGCTGTGTATGTGGGCCCCTTAATGGCGAACTGCATCTCCACCGCGGGTCGGCCCGTTATTCTACCATCTTCGGTATTGGCCCACGTATGGGAAGTTAATAAAGCCTGCTTTACCTCCACCGCCGGCCTGGACCAGTACAGCTCTATCTTCGGGATCGGCCCACGTATCGGGAGTGCTTAACGCCTGCTTCACCTACGCCGCGGGTGCGTCCGGTATTTCACTAGCTTCGGGATCGACCCACGTATAAAAAATTGTGAGTCTATGTCCACGGAGACGAGATGCGCGAGAACCTAGTCATAAACAGCTTCGATGTAAAAATTATGAAATCCTGCATCCCCACTTTGCCCCGATAAAAATCATGTTGCCGTATCACACCGAATCCTTCGGAAACTGTCCCTGCGCCACAACAATCGCTTGTAAAGTGGCCTCTCTGAAGCTACTGCCAGTGTGTGGTCCTTGGTCCGATTGCTACGTTTAGGTATATAATAAGAAGCTTTGGAGAGGAAATCTCAATTATCGCAACTTATCCGAAAACCATTCAACTATGCCTCTGCAAAGCTTCACCGCTAAGCTTTTGTTTTCCTTTTTACATTGATGGTGTCGTTAGGACGCAATGATCGGCGACCACGTTGTGCTGAGTGTCGCGGCATGTGTCCAACAAGAGGCACTTGCCGTCTCCATCGTAGACTCCAATTCAAGGGTCACTTGCGGCGCTACGGTACCCACTTCGAGGCCCGTGGTAGCCGAACAGGTTGCAATCGCGCTGGCTGTGCTCGATTGTCGCAGAGAGGCAATATATAGTGATTCCAAGGCAGCCATTAAGGCCTACCAAACCGGTATGGTCTCCCTCCAGGCCCTCCGCATTCTCCAAAGCGCCAAAAGTATCTCTCCGCATTCTCTCATTTGGTTTCCCGCTCACTTGGGGTCGATTGAGGGTTCTCCCTCTAACCCTGACGAGGGCGCACACGAGGCCGCGCGAGGACTCACTGACCGCGCCGCCTCAGAAGTCCCCCTGCCCCGCGGGGAACCCTTGCTTACGTTTAATGAAATCACCGCGCACTGCTATCTGTCAAGACGGGTGACGGGTATTGCCCTTCCCGCACCCCGCCTTATGCAGGGCGCGGGCGGTTACCCTTGGACAATTACAAGCCCGTGCGTACCCTAACCTCGCGGTTTTTCATGCCATATAGCCTGAAAGATATCCCAGTGCGGACTGCCCTGCCTGTGGACTAAGGGCGACGTTGGACCATGTGTTGTTGGAGTGTGAAGCCATCGGCTCCTCCTTCAGCGAGGATAGGTGGGCTGCGCTCTTGGGCAGCCCCGAACTCAACGACGAAACCCTGGCCGTCCAGAGTGCCCGCGATCGGGCCGTCAAGCTCGGCTTGGCGGTCCCTACGTGGGACTAGCCGGGTGGCGTGGCGTCTCCCCTGCGTCTTCTCTGGTCCGAAATAAGGTTACTTCACTCACTCACTCACTCACTCACTCACTCACTCACTCACTCACTCACTCACTCACTCACTCACTCACTCACTCACTCACTCACTCACTCACTCACTCACTCACTCAGTCACTCCCTCACTCACTCACTCACTGAGAAAGGATGCTCGACGAGACGCTCATACGTTATTTAACGTACTACGAGAGTGTAATGTCACGAAAGCATTGCCCATCAAACGGAAGCATAGATATAACCTGAAAGGCAAGTAGCTGCAGTAAAAGGACTTCCATACTCGACCGGTTTTGCGGCGACAGATGCAAGCACTTTACAAGCGTGGCTTCTGCGCATCATTGAGCAATGCTTGGTTCATGTAATAAATTTGCATTGGGCTGTAAGAAAAACGCTGTGGTGCCCAAAGAGCCCGTCGAAGACGATTTCACCCGTTAAACACACCAACGTGCCAAACATCCAAACACACGAAGCATCCATTTGAGAACCAAAGCTGAGTGACTGATATGCGCGAACTAGACTGAAGCAATCTTCTTCAAGGCAGACTTTGTGGCTGTGGTCGACCTGTTGTATTATCAGGTCTACGAAGGACGAGGAAGAAATGAAGAGAGGAGGCAGTGATATTAACCAAAAATGCATCTGATTGGCTACCCTACTCTAGAAAAATAAAGAATAGAAAATAATAAAATAGAAAAACGCAATAGAGAGAGGCAGGGGAGGGAGAAGAAAGGTCACAGTGAGCTCGCGCATGCACGCGGAGGGCCTGAGCAAGTCAAAGGAGTTCAGATGGGCCAGTCGCCCTCAGGAAACACAAAATTGCCTTCACATCTTTGAGGTATACCAATGTCACAAGAAAAAGCTGTTGTGAAGCTAAGTGAATCGATTCCTAGCGCCCATAGCTGGCAGGTTGTCAAGCGCATGGGGATGGGTTGTCTGCAAGTTATTATAAATTACTGAGCTTGTAAGAGTTACTTTCTTCATAGCCCAAACAGAAAACATTGCCTTCTTGACACAATTATTCGGCGAGGCACTGGGGATTGTTCAGTGGTCATTAGGGGATGTGGGGAGCACCTGAACTACGCAAAAAAAAAAGTCAAAGGATATCCACCAGCTATTTCGCGTCCCTGGGTGCGGAGCTTGGCAGGATCAAAATCGCGCTCAAAGAATATGGAAGGAAGTGCATGAGAGCCAGTGTGACGACCACCCTTTCCGCTAAGGGAACCTCGAACACCTACAAGAGTTGCAGCACATCGTACAAGCGAGGGTTCTGGGTAAACATCTGAGAATGAACGCATTTCTTAGGTCCACTGTTGTTTATACAAGCAAATATTGTCAAGCTGCGCGCTTAAATACTGCCCAGGTACGTTAAGAAGTGTCTACAGCGCGAAAATATTTATTGGCTCAAGCGATGAAATGTTGAGGTAAAATTTGTAGACGTTAGCTATTTGCGACGGCTCAACTGATTTTCGCCCTTTTCCCAAGTCAATTTACGCAATGGGTTTACGCCGACCTTACGCAACATCTTTTGGCGGCTGCCATTTTTAGACTTTCATTGTGAATCACTCCACTGCCTGGAGCATCACAAAAGGACTTGATCAATATTCTACAGTGTGATTTGTTGTTGGGCTATTTGGTGTTTTCAAAACGATATACTGTAGTACGAAGCTGTAACTGTAGTCCAGACGCACAGACACACATGCCAGGTGCTACTGCTCTGAGAACTCATACTGACTACATAGTAGCGGCAGTTGTGTGTACTTACAGGGGAATATTTTTTATCGCGAAGAATTAATAATTATTTGCTTTTAAATAATGACATTTTTTATTATTGCTTGACTCGCAAACATGTCAATTACAGAGTTGTAGGGCACATTAAATAACCTACAAATCAATCGTTTATTTCGCGCTGTAGTGTGCCTGGTCGTTCTTTCTTAGAAAAGCCTTACGAAATACGCCAAATATGAAATAGATGCTGATGATGTTGCTATTAATAATACCGCACCACACACTAAATGACCACTGCTATGGGGGTCGTGTTTGGGCCAGCCAATACGGATTCCTATCACTCCACTAGTGCTCAAGCGCCTCCAAGCATTTTTTGAAATATATACAGCTGCATTCGTTTATCGCCGCTTCGTGCAAGGCTTCATCATGTGGGATGGCTCAAGAGGTTTCGCGACCTAGCTAGCGTGATGCGATAAGCGTCAGCACCTGCGGACGCAAGAGTGTTCTGCTCAATCATGAGTCACTCGGGATAGCTTTAACCTTCGCGTATAATGAAACAAAGCTACAAAAGAAATCTTACCACTGGAAAAAAAACAGTGGACACATCAGCACAAAAAAAGAAGAAAGGCAGCTCTCGGAAAAGCAGAAAGGAACTACTCAGGAGTTTATTTGAACAAAAATAAACCAAAAGCATGTAACTTGTTTCAGCCGCACACGAAGAAACATCCAACCGTGCCACTGGTTTAGCCATTCACCCTTTCTGTCTCTTGAACTCCGGAAAAGAGGCGATCTAAAGCAGTTTTTTACACATTTCTATCTTTGTCGAAAGCTTTCTTTATGTAAGGATATGGTGACATCATGAAGGTACGTTAAACATTTGTGTTTTACACCAATTTTGAGCGTTTAATTTCCCCTGCCACTTATAGCACGTGCTCTAACAGATCACCGTCTGAAGAAATACAGCACTTGCTTCTTTGCAACACTTGTGCTGTTGCAGGTTTAACCAATGACGTTGGAATTTCGCGGCAGACACTGCTTAGTTTTGCCTTCAGGATGTCCGGTGTGGTAGTTTCGCTGCTATACACGCGATCTTTCACGTATCCCCTCAAGAAGTCCAGCGGTGTCATGTCGGGCGACACTGCAGGCCACGGCACAGATCCGTGCCGGCCAATCCACTGTCCAGGAAAATGCTTGTCGCGCTACACTCGAGACTGGCTACTACTACGCGCAGGAGCACCATCGTGTTGGAAAAATGCTCCGAAGGTGCGTAAGTGAAATGTTGCAACGGACGTCGTTCACGCGGCCCTCGAGCACGTCGACGACGCAGCGTTGTGTCGTTAGTGTGTAATCAAAATAGATTCGGCCGATGATGTCCATCAAGAATACCGCACCTCCCATTAAACGACCACTGCTATTGCTGTCGTGTTTGTGCCAGCTTGTAGGCAGTCCTATCACTCCAGCGGTGAGTGTTGTGAAGATTAAATTGTGCGTTTCTGGAGACATTAACCTCATCCGTCCTAAGCGCGCGAGTGAGAAAGTCCGGTTCTTCTTCACATTTCGTGAAAATCCAATTGGCAAAATCAAGTCTGTTTTCAAAATATCGGTCTTCAAGTTGTTGACGAAGATGTACATCGTGCGGGTGCATATGACCTTTGCTTTTTGTTTTTAATCCTCCGCACTGATGGCCTTGTGGTTCTAGCCTCCGTACTAGCGTCGGGCTCACTACCGTGAGGCTTAATAGCAAAGAATGCCAAAACATCCGTTTACGCTCTTTCAACTACCGTCGTTGTCCTGTGTCGCTTTCTTGTGAAGCTACCCGTCTCGCAAAGGACTTCGTCCGTTCTAAGTGTTGGCGGGCTTAGGCGTCCTCCTCAATGCCACATCCGGAATAGCTTGGCTGCCTTCCTCTTGTCGTGTTGCGCCGACCTCTGAGCCAGGGTCATTTTAGCCTTCTGATCATTGGTGAAAGGCATGAGTTTCTTCTTGAAGAGCAGATCACTGGCATGGTACCGTTCACATCTCCCGTTATTAAGCAGCTGTAGAATGGCGTTTGTCTCCTTAGGTACGTTAAACGCTCGCACCTTTTCGGGACGTTATGGTGCGCGTCCCTTCAAGATATTTAGTTAACCTGCGGTAAAGCAAACCCAAGGAATATGTTAGAAAGCAGGGCGCTCTCTGGTGCCTCGTGCCAAACGTATCCAAGCCAAGACAATCCCTTAGCAACCATCCTGTTCTTGCTATGCGGACGCGTCACGTTTATGCCTACGGACGCCGGAATCGCTCAGCGTTCTCAAAATTTGGACGCACTAAGCACTCATAACTAGTGTTTCACGTGAGTTTAGAGGAAGCGAAAGGTAATTTCAATAGTTACTGGAGATGAACGAGAGTGAGAGCGTAGCCATCACAATAATTCACGGCAAACCAGGAGTCATGAGTGCGGCCACGTTCTACAATGCTATTTGTTAGCGTCCGTAAACATTAGGAACGTTAGACTCGCCAAGTAACCTACGTTATCATGGCGCACGTAAACAGTAGAAACCAATAATGTTCGGAGCATGCGCACCGAGGACGACGCTATTTCTTTATGTAGGTAGTGCGTTCACGTTCGGTTGCAAACGCTAAACTAACACTGTATATCATCTATGCACTGACATGTCAAGCAAAAATTATTTACGTAATCGACCACAGCGTATGCTGGCCGTACAGATCTGCCAAAGCACATTAGATGGACATAGCCAGCGCAAGGGTTGTTTCTATTGGTAAAGGGAACAAAATGAACATATGTTCCGGGTGAGCCTACCTACAGAACATTATGACTGCGCAAAATTGCAGTCCCAAGTGCGCCGTCACGCTTTCCCAGCTTTGAAATCCCCCCCCCCCCCCCTTAGGGTCCGCTAAGCTTATCAATGCGTCAGCGGCGCGTTCTCATAAAACCGCAACCATCACGCAGCGTGAAGCCCTGTATTGAGCCGCCGCCGTTACGTAAAGCCGTGTATCCGTAGCTATTTGGGTGAGGGCGCTTCTGTAGCGGCGCGCGAGCGCGTAACTACTTTGTATTTTTCATGTTTGGGTCACTTTTGTTTTTTTTTTTCTCGGAAAAACCAACGGGTAAAACTGAGCACGAAAAAAATGATTTATGCGGAGGTTATTGTAGGTGCACTACAACTGTGTAATTGACATGTTTGTAATTGAATCAATAATAAATGATACAATAAATAAAATAAATTTAATTATAACCCGTCATGAAAAATGTACTGGCTGTAAGTACACGCGACTACAGCTACTATGCCTCGGTATGATTTCTCTAGAGACACTGTTTTTTTTTCCGTATCTCGGTTCACGTAAACTGGGACATCCAGTATATACTCTTCCCAACGCGCAGAAGTTCCAGCCAACTCGGGCAGGCAACCGAGGGAGATTCTCAGAGCTGGAAATACTCTTCAAAACACCAAAAGAAATTATGCTCCGCGTTGCACAAGACAACACATGTTTCACTTAATTTACGTGTTCAACACACGTTTCACCTTTTATCTAAAACGCTTCCAATATCTCACTTGTCCTTTGCCTTTTATTTCTGCAAGGGTGTTCAAATTCTGGAATATTGGCTGACAAGAGCAGTCTTTACAGTTCGCTAAAACATGCGCAGTCAAGTCCTTCTCTTCAAGTTATTAGCGTGTTCCCCCGTTCGATCATTTATGCAGCACCCAGTTTGCCAGGCCTAGGACATTCCACAAGACCGGGGGATTTCATAAACCCCCTTGACGGCGCACTCCACGCAAGGCTTGACATGATTTACTTGACAGCCTATCTTAGACCTCCCCATTAGGCGGGTACACAGTCGGACCAGTCTGTCGAGAGCGGAGAACACTACAGGAACTCAGCACCTATTCGCCGCATTCGATTGCTCCATATATGGACATCCAGGCGCATTCCACACGTTGGCGCCACCCCTGAGCTCCGCATAAAGTTGATCATCATCATCATCAGCCAGGTTATGCCTACTGCAGGGCAAAGGCCTCTCCCATACTTCTCCATCTACCCCGGTCATGTACTAATTGCGGCCATGTTGTCCCTGCAAACTTCTTAATCTCACCCGGCCACCTAACTTTCTGCGCCCCCTGCTACGCTTACGTACCCTTGGAATGCAGTCCGTAACCCTCAATGGCCATCGTTTATCTTCCCTCATCATTATATGTCCTGCCCATGCCCCCCCCCCCCCATTTCTTTTTCTTGATTTCAACTAGGATGTTGTTAACCCGCGTTTGCTCTGTCACCCAATCTGCTATTTTCTTATCCCTTAAAGTTACACCTATCATTCTTCTTTCCATAGCTCGCTGCGTCGTCATCAATTTAAGTAGAATCAGCCTCCAGGTTTCTGTCCCGTACGTGAGTACTGGTAAGGCACAGCTGTTATACAATTTTCTCGTGAGGGAAAATGGCAACCTGCTGTTCATGATCTGAGGATGCCTTCCAAACGAACCCCAGCCCATTCTTATTCTTCTCATTATTTCAGTTTCATGATCCGGGTCCGCGCTCACTACCTGAACTAAGTAGATGTATTCCCTTACGACTTCCAGTGCCTCGCTACCTATCGTAAACTGCTATTCTCTTCCGAGACTATTAAATATTACTTTACTTTTCTGCAGATTAATTTTTGGACCCACTATTCTGCTTTCCCTCTCCAGGTCAGTGAGCATGCATTGGAATTGGTCCCCTGAGTTACTAAGCAAGGCAATATCATCAGGGAATCGCAAATTACTAAGGTATCATCCATTACCTCTTATCCCCAATTCTTCCCAATCCAGGTCTCTGAATACCTCCTGAAACACGCTGTGAATAGCATCAGAGAGATCGTATCTCCCTGCCTGACGCCTTTCTTTATTGGCATTTTGTTGCTTTCTTTATGGAGGACTACGGTGGCTGTGGAGCCGCTACATATATCTTTCAGTATTTTTACATACGGCTCGTCTACACACTGATTCCGTAATACCGCCATGACTGCTGAGGTTCCGACTGAATCAAACGCTTTCTCGTAAACAATGAAAGCTATATATAAGGGTTGGTTATATTCCGCACATTTTTCTATCACCTGATTGATAGTGTGAATATGGTCTATTGTCTGAGTAGCCTTTACGGAATCCTGCTTGGTCCTTTGGTTGACGGAAGTCTAAGGTGTTCCTGATTCTATTTGCAATTACCTTAGTGAATACTTTGTAGGCAACGGACAGTAAGCTGATCGGTCTATAATTTTTCGTCTTTCGCGTCCCCTTTCTTATGGATTAGGATTATGTTAGCGTTCTTCCAAGATTCCGGTACGGTCGAAGTCATAAGGCATTGCTTATACAGGGTGGCCAGTTTTTCTAGAACACTCTGCCCACCATCCTTGGACAAATCTGCTGTTACCTGATCCTCCCCAGCTGCCTTCCCCCTTTGCATAGCTACCAAGGCTTTCTTTACTTCTTCCAGCGTTACTTGTGGGATTTCAAATTCCTCTAGACTATTCTCTCTTCCATTATCGCCGTGGGTGCCACTGGTACTGTATAAATCTCTATGGAACTCCTCATCCACTTGAACGATCTGATCCATATTAGTAATGATATTGCCTGCTTTCTCTCTTGACGCATACATCTGATTCTTGCCTATTTCTAGTTTTTTCGTCACTGCTTTTAGGCTTCCTCCGTTCCTGAGACCATGATCAATTCTATCGATATTATACTTCCTTATGTAAGCTGTCTTACGCTTGTTGATTACCTTGGAAGGTAATGCCAGTTCTATTCTAACTGTAGGGTTAGAGGCTCTCATGGGTTGGCGTTTCTTGATCAGATCTTTCGTCTCCTGCGATAGCTTGCTGGCATTCTGTCTAACGGAGTTACCACCGACTTCTTTTGCACACTCCTTAATGATGTCCAGAAGATTGTCGTTCATATCTACAACACTAAAAACCTCTTCCTGACTTAAGGCTGAATACCTGTTCTGTAGCTTGATCCGGAATTTCTCTATTTTCCCTCTTACCGCTAACTCATTAATCAGCTTCTTATGTACCAGTTTCTTCCGTTCCCTGCTCAAGTCTAGGCTAAGTCGAGTTCTTGCATTCCTATGGTCACTGCAGCGCGCCTTGCCGAGCACGTCCACGTCTTATATGATGCCAGGATTAGTGCAGAGTATAAAGTCTATTTCATTTCTAGTCTCGCCATTCGGGCTCCTCCACGTCCACTTTCGGCTATCCCGCTTGCGGAAGAAGGTATTCATTATCCACATATTATTCTGTTCTGCAAACTCTGCTAATACCTCTCCCCTGCCATTCCTAGAGCCTATGCCATATTCTCCCACTGACTTGTCTCCAGCCTGCTTCTTGCCTACCCTGGCATTGACGTCGCCCATCACTATAGTTTATATTGTTTTGACTTTACCAATGGCCGATTCCACGTCTTTGTAGAACCTTTCGACTTCCTGGTCATCATGACTTGATGTAGGAGCGTAGACCTGTACGGCCTTCAATTTGTACCCCTTATTAATTTTCACAACAAGACTTGCCACCCTCTCGTTAATGCTATAGAGTTCCTGTATGTTACCAGCTATATCCTTCTTAATCAGGGATCCGACTCCTAGTTCTCGTCTTTCCCCTAAACCCCGGTAGCACAGGACGTGCCCGCTTTTTAGCACTGTATATGCTTCTTTCGTCCTCCTAACTTAACTGAGCCCTATTATATACCATTTACTGCGCTCTAATTCCTCCAACAGCACTGCTAGACTCGCCTCACTAGATAACCTTCTAGTGTTAAACGTCGCCCGGTTTAGATTCCAATGGCGACCTGTCCGCATAAATTTCAAGGAGGATAAAATCGTTGCCGTGCGCCATATGCTGTATATGCAAGTGAAAACTTCCCGAGGGTGAACCAGCGGTTGCGGCTCAATCTCACGCACGCTAGGAAGGGAAGCGGAGAGGAAGCGCGTCGTCATCCAGCTCGAAAGGCTCTGGGGGAGGGGGGGGAGGGGGGCGCGTATTGCTCTAGGCGGCCTGAGAGGCCGCGCGAGCCTACCCGTGCCGCTCTACCTTAAAAGCCTTCAGCGACGTTTCCTCGGCTTAGTTTGCGTTGATGCGTGATGCAGCACGAAGGTCAATTCGCTCGATACTCATACCGCGCTTCTTCACTTCAGGGTTTTGACAGTGAGTTTCCGCTGTCACCGAGTGAGATGTGTTCATGTTTGCTTCTTCGCGCGTGACACCATGCTTGTTAATTTGGTTGCATAATGAAATACATATGTTTACGAGTTTGTGTGGCCTATAGAACTACTGCCCTTACTTCGTATAGATATCTACTAATTTCCTATGTGTTTTTTTTTAGGTTGCGACTTGTCGCATGCACATGCGACATGGCTTCCGGCCTTTGACCACTGCGCTCACCGGCACTTGCCTCGTTAGGTGGTGTGCCTGCTTTTAGCTTGTTTTGCAATGTTTCGGACACTGACGACAGAAACGAACCAACGTAGCCCTCTTTTAAAAGCCTAATTACGTGCTTGTCAAAAATCACTTCCATCGTATGTTCACCAGGCCTCTTGAGTGCTAACCTGAAGGAGAGAGTAGCAATAGCTGTTTTAAAAAGCTTAAAGTGCGCGGAGTGGTTAGGCAGACGTCATTTTGCTCGCGGTGAAGAGCCCGAGCAACTGTGGTCCTTACATAATATGAGGCTTAAATCCATTTATGCAGCTTGTTGTGTACATGGAGATTAAAGGTAATAGAGAGCCGTTTACTGTGAAGTTTCGAGAAATCGAAACTCTATTCAACCTCAAAAGGTCTAAAAGTGAATCCTAGATCCACCGTAATTACAACATCAACCAGGAATCTAGAAATATATACACTTTCGAACCGCGAAAACTGTTCTCAAGCTCTTCTTTATGCAGAAGAGCAATACGTGGCTCTTAAAAATAGCAGGAATACTTCTATTTTGGAATTTTCTTGCTTTATGCCATGTTTCATTGCGGCACGTACAAGGTGGAAATACACCGGCTGTCCTTACCACGGAATAAATCAGTAGCGGCGCCGAAAGGTGAAAACCTATATGCTTCTCCAACAGGGTATTATTCGTGGCCAAAATTATTTCAAGCATTGAACGCTTGCGCAGAAGTCAAATGCATCCAGGTTCCAGTTTTAAGAAAAATAACTGATTCACAAGAATAACATAACTTTTTAAAGTTCTTGAACATGCATTCTACGTGATTTCCTACATTTGTTCGTGGTATTGTAGACAAGGAAGCATTGTATAGGAAGAAAAACCTCAATATTGTGTGATCGAGCCAGAGCATATTTTTGGAGAATCTACAGCATAAAAGCGCTAATGTTGCATGGTACCCCACAGCGGCAGAGCTCATTTCTTAAGCATTCTGTGTTTATATCGCATTGGCCTTCAGATTTGGAGAGACCAAGAGAAAACAACATTTATTTACCACGAAGTCGGTGACACAATTTACTGCAAAATTCATTAATTTTTGTGAGCGCATACTAAATTTGTCGATACATCGGCTGCCGAACGATGAGGAATCTCGACACTATGCGGCGGTGCTCACTTACTCTAGCCGTGTGCTGTGTTCTTTCGATGGGTGTTGGCAAGTCACATCTGCCCCTGTGGGAACATTGATTATTTATTTAGCCTCGTGTTTCTCATATATTTTGTCAACACAACAAAATATTGAATTGCGTTAACAAATTGACGTTTTACGTGCCAAGACCAATATCTGATTATGAGGCACGCCGTAGTGGGGGACTTCAGAAATTTGTACCACCTGGATTTCTTTAACGTGCACCTAAATTAGAAGTACATCGATGTTTTCGCATTTCGCCCCCATTGAATTGCTTTCGCCATGGCCGGGATTCAATTCCGCGATCTCAGCATTAGCAGGCCGACACCATAGCCACTAAGCAACTACGGCGGGTTTGCGTGTCATCGCTGGGAAAGACAGCTGTGAACGATTTCATCTTCTCGCGAAAGAAGCAGACGACGCAAATTGGAGCGCAACTTCAATAAGAAACTTTGCATTGCGAAAGGTGACTTCATACCGTAGAACAGTATTTCATTGCACGCACACGTTTGCCGTCTATGAAAACTTGCGCAGTATACTTCATGCGGCCACACCATACTTTTGTATCGACGCCCATAGATCTACCAAGGTAGCCTTTAATTGATCTGAGTGCCACAATATGGCAATCATTTTGCGCACGTTTAAGTTCTTGATCCTACATTGTCGGGGAAAGTTACTGGACAGAAAGCTTCACGAGTGAAAGGCACGTCGGGTGTGAACTTCATACAAGTTCTGCTGAGACCTGGTGGCTCCGCCGTCAAAGAAGACGACGTAGGTCGCTCGAAAGTAGCACACTCTTGCATTTCTTTCGCTTTGTCATTCTTGGGAGTGTCACGTTCAGTGCAAAGAAAATAACCTGAGTACGAATATTCTTATATTTCAAAAGAAAAAAATGGACGCGCCTCTTTGTGATGCACTTGTGCGTAAATTATGCCTAAGCATGCAAGTGGCAACGTGCAGTGTTACTACACAGCAGATCGAGCGCCTGCTAGGGGAAGGCAGGTGAGCCCTCGTCCTCTCTTCGACCTCGGCCACGGCTTCGCAAGGGAGTCCTCGTAGCTGAGCGCATACGAGAGCTACGTGATATTTATAGTAGGCAATATCCAGCGGGTACAATTGCGAGGATAGCCCAGATGGCTGCTCGATTAACCTGAGCTGTTCTTCCGGGTGCGTAGCGGGGCAGGTTATGTAATGTAAAGTGTCGCACACGCATTGAAGCGAAAGGCTTCGCTTCAACGTCTTCGATCCCCGAGGCCCGCACTCTTCATCATAACAGCTTTGTGACAGCAAGTGTTCGAGGCCATCGAGTCACGTCTGCTCATGCTTGTCAGTGCGCGCGTGACACCTTGCTTGCTAGTTTTGATTATTACCGGAATGTTTACTGCAACTTAGATGGCCGATAAATCTACGAACCTTACTTCAACTAATCATACATAAATTACCTACTACATTGATGCCTCAAATTTTGGGTTAAACTGCGACTTTTTCTGCTAGTTCCTTAATAGACCTCCCGGCATACTTAAATAAATCAAGATAACGTCAGCGCTTACAAGCAAATATAAGTAGACGGCGCGGAAAAGAAGCGACCGACGAAATAGTTGATCTATTTGGTACAGATTCATGGTTAAGGAGTGCAAATGAACGTACCCAGAACACCTAGACACCACAAGCACTTAACTGAACTGGATTATGGGAACGAGGTGGATATATACCGGTAAAAGCGAAGCCGAAGGAAAGGAGGTGGGTAAGAACAAGCGCTACAATGTTTTCGTTCACATGTGGCGTACAGAGACAGAGCGACGTTTGTCATTCTAAGGGTGATATAAATGGGAAACTCTTACATATATCGCTGTTCTTGTAACAAAGAAACGTTCAGTTGTCCCTCGCTCTGTTGTCATTGCGAGAGTACAGAGCTGACATGAGCTCCAATGGCGTAACGCATCCACATTTTGCGCAGTGTGCTAAAATATATAAAGCCGGAATGCTCTCACGTCGATGTCGTTTCTTTTTCGTCATTCTGTCGTTATCATTCTGTCATAATACCATCGTGAGTATGCTGCCGTTGTCATGGCATCGGTGCCATTGCTTTTTCTTCCAGCAGACGCTACCATTAATCAATTCTGTTATTGTCCTCGTCATGCTGTATTCCTCATTCGTCGTAGTCTTTCCTCCTTCATACGGTTGTTTTCATACCATCGTCGTCATGCCATAAAGTCCTCAGAATGTCATTGTCGTCATGCTGTCGGGATCTCGTTGGCGTCTGTACACGATCGTCATAATTTATAGAATCTATATCTCATTCGGGGGGGGGGGATCATCATCCCGTCGTCTTCATACGCTTTTGCTGTTCATCGATATTGGCACGTGTACTTGTTTATCTTTCTTCCGGAAACAGCATTTCAGCCGCTAATAGCTGAAAGTCATCGCTCAGCGCAAGGCTCGTCTGCATAGCATGGAACTTGTTGAAATGTTATCGTTGATAGTATCTGTTGTCTACGTTCTAGCCGGACCTTGTGTAATCGAATTGTATCCGCTAAGCGAATAGTGTACTTCCTGGAAGATATGCGTAGGTATGCATCGTAGGCTGGTGTGAGGGGTGGACGCAAGTTGTCCCGCCAAACGAAGACATGGCTGCAAGAATCCATGTCCTGGCTGACAAATACAGATCGGTGGTGCCGGTCTGCAGGAATTGCAGGAGCAAGGTCCCGAAACGTGGTGCGCAGCTCCTGGATATAGGTGGAAGCCTCATGGCTGCAAGACGGCGACGATGGCGACGGTGGCGACGATGGCGACGATGGCGACGATGGCGACGATGGCACGAATAATTCTCCAGGAAGACACAGGGGTACGGCGTAGCCGAGTTCAGCCGAAGAGCAACCTAGCCTTCAGTGCTGATCGGAAACCCAGAAGGAAGAAGGGAAGGTGGACGAGCCACCGTTCCCTTGTCTGATAAGTGGTGAGAGCAGCCTTCAGTTGTCTATGAAGTCATTCCACAATGGTATTCGCGGAATGATTGTAGACGGTCGTATGGATGTGTCGTACGCCCAGGATGTTGGCAAGCGCGGTCAATCAGGCCGACTGAAACTGGCGGCCCTGGTCGGCGGTGACGACAGAATGGCATTGCAAACACGACACCCGGCCGCTCATGAAAGCCGTAGCAACTGCCTCTGCCGTAGTGTCTCTAATTGGAAACGCTTCTGGCCATCGGGTAAAGCGGTGCACACATTTTAGCACGTAAGAGGCCCCACGTGATCGCGGGAGAGGGCCGTCATTGTCCAGGTGGACGTGGGAAAATCTCGTGTCTGGAGGACGAAAAGGGGATTAGACGTGACGGTGTGGCAGTTAACTTTAGCGCTCTGGCGTTGAAAGCAGGTTTGCGCCCAGCGATTTACACCTCCATTGTTGCTAGGCAAGAAGCGAGTTCCAGAAGCGAGTTGTGACTAGCTTCTGAGTCGCAAGAATTCCAGCGTGGCTCATGTTGTGTAGTTGATAAAAAATTGCGCGACGAAAAGCCAAAACCACGAAGGGTCGAGGAACACTAGTCGATATCTCGCACGTTGTCAGCAATGAAGAAAACGAAAGCGGGCGCTCAGTGAAAGAGATGGATGTGAATGAGAAACGAACGAGCGAATTATTGCGCTGTGCAGCTGCTAGCTCCTCCATGTCTACCGGCGATTTGGCCGCCAGGGCATCGACGCGGGAGAGTGCGTCATTGGCAGCATTTTCCGGCCCATGCACGTGACGGAGATCCACTGTGAACTCGGGCATAAAGCACAGTTGGCTGATCTCCTGTGCAGTGTAGTTGCAGTGATTCCTATGGAAGGCAAACGTCAGGGGCTTATGGTCAGTGACGACGTGAAGGTCACAGCCCTCTTGAAAGCGGCGAACATGTTTAATGGAGAAGTACATCGCAAGGAGTTCTCGACCGAATGTGTTGCATTTAGCCTCAGGTGGCTGCAGTTTTTGCGAGAAAAACCAAGAGGCTGCCAACCAGATGCGTTTTGCTTGATAACAGCGCCGACTGCCATGCTCGATGCATCGTTGATGAGACAAATTGGGGCATCAGGAACGGGATGTATGAGCATGGTGGCGTCTGCCAGCGCCTTCTTGGCAATAACGAAGGCAGAACCAGCTTCCTCATTCCACTCAAGTGGCGCAGCGGAATATTTTTTGATAGCCAGTAGGCCGGTAAGATGCTTGAGGAAGTTGGCACACTTCGGAAGAAAGCGGTGGAGTAAGTTCAATATGCCCAAGAATTCTCCGAGTCCTTTTAGTGAAATCGGGGGAGTAAAGGCTTGAATTTCCTTCACTGTGCTGGCGAGAGGCCGGGTACCTTGTGGAGTGACAAAGGGGCCTCAAAACTCAATGATAGCGAAGCCGAAGGGGTACTTGTGCGGAATAATGACGAGGTCATAATCATCAAATCATAGGAAAAGGGCGCGCATGTTAGCTTCATGCTCGGGACTTCATGCTCATCAAAGTAGGCAAACACGAAGTTGAGACCTCGAGTGACCTCGTTGATAGTGCGCTGAAAAGTATGTGCAGTATTGCGCAATCTAAAAGGCATCCTCACATACTCGAAGAGGCCGAAAGGGATGGTAATTGCTGTCTTTGGAACGTCAGCGGGTTGCGCAGGAATTTGATGGTAAGATTTCACTAAGTCAATTGCAGAGATGATCGTGCACCCAGCCAAATTCAACTTGAAGTCTTGTATGTGAGGAAGTGGATAGCGGTCTGGCAAGGCATTGGTGTTCAGGGCGCGTTAATCCCTACGTGGCCTCCGGTCACCAGGAATTTTCATTGGCACCATGTGGTGTGGCGATGCCACTTGCTTGAGAAAGGTCGCACAATGCTGATTTCAAGCATGTGCGCAAACGGTGGCGAGCGATGGCGAGGTGGTTTCCACACAGTCGTCAGGGCCGAGTGGTTGAGTCCAGTGGTTGAGATGTGGTGAGTGATCAAGTGCTTCACTGGTGACTCTCTGGTATGCGGCTTCGTAAGATTGGGAAAATCAGCGAGAATTTTTGCGTACGGTGAAGCGGGTGCGAGTGTTCGAGTCCCCGTCAACGAGGCGGTGCGGAGTACACCGTTGATGGAGAGCGACGTGCTAAGATCGGTGAGGCGATGAGCATGCATGTCTAACGCAAGGCTGAAGAAACTGAGGAAGTCAGCACCGAGAGCATCCTGCGAGACATTAGCAAGAATGAAAATCAAGCGAAACATACGGCGCAATCTATGGTTAAGTGTAAGAGACCGTTGGGCGTATATGTGGATGGTGGAGTTATCGCGTGGAGCAGGCCGGTCTGCTCTTTGCGACAGCGATCTATACAAGAGGCCGGTATGACGCTAACCCGGGCTCCTGTGTCGACAAGAAAGCGAGGGCCACTGATCTTGTCAGAAACATAGAATAGCCGGCATGTCCTTCGGCCAGTACCACTTGCGGCCGTTAGTGGCCGGCCACAGCAGTTGCCGACCAGGCGCATGGACGGGTGCACTTGCGAGCACAGGTGCCGAATACGCGGTGGTACCAGCACACATTCGAAGAGGAGCTGTCCCGTCATGCGGCCGATGGTTGAAACTCTCGAGAGCACGGGGGCGCTGGGGAGTGATTGCGGAGCAGGAGCCTCCACTAAGATCGGCGTGAGAAGGGCGCGAGGTCATCGAGACATCTGACAAGGACGTCTAGACGGCCCTCTGCGCCCGCGAGCCTAAGGGTTAAGGCTGTAGCCGGAGGCCGAGTCGTAACGGCGTTGAGGCTAGGGGCCGGCGAGTAATCCGCAACTCGGTCAGCCAGTTAAGCGAGTTTGTCTAACGGTACGTCGCCCGCAGCCGCGACAACTGGTACCATGTTCTGCAGGAGGCACTGGAGGAATAAGTCACGCAGCAGCTTGTCCTACTGAAAGGCTTGGTCTCTGCTAAGAAGCTGGCGCGCGCATGCGCCGAAGGAACTGCGAAGGGCGACTGTCACCGAGCTGCGTAGCTGTGAGGAGACGCTGGAGTCTGCTGTGCTCGGACTCTGACTTCCGGCAAGTGATAGCCGCTGTCAACGTGTGAAAGGAAGGGGTCGGGTCCAGCGAGGTGATAACATCCGTTAAGTCCTCGACGACATCCGGAGGTCAGAATGACACCAGATGTAAGAACTTTCCTGTTCACTGGTGCCATTTCGGAGACGAAAATGCGCCTCGACCTGCAGGTGCCAGATGCTGGGGCTGTTCGGCCAAAATGGTGGCAGGTTGAAGAGTTGTAACGTGGCGAGCGCAGCCCCGCAATGTCTGGCGACCTCCTGGGCGTCGTCACCGGCAGGAAGAGCAGGACAGTCGGCAGGATTTATGCCGGAGGGTTGGAGCTGCGTGTTCTTTACCGGGTCGCAAAATCTGTCAGAGCTAATGCGAGGAAGACCCAGCTCCGGTGGTATTGGGTTTTGAACTGTTATTTTTATTTTTATATCGCAGTGTACACGCTACGAGGCCGGGAGCTTACTTCTTCCTCGTTAACGGGCGCTTCACACGGAGCGAGTTGTGGCCGGCGGCCCGGGCCTGAGGCAAAGGCGCTACATGTGTTGAGCAAACCACCAAACATAGCTTACGAGATTGTCCCACTTGCGAAGATGACAGGAGTGCCCACCGGATGGCTTTGGGGCGCTTAGATGACAGGCCCTTTACAAAGGGGAAGATTTAGTGACCGTGGCCTCTTGCGTCTGCTATGTGCAAGGCTTTCTCGTAAGGGACCTTTCGGCGTCGTGTATAAATGAAGTGAGTCGAAGTACACCATTAACCTAGAGAGAAATATTAAACGAATTTACATGAACACGCTGAAGAAATATGAAAAGCACAACCCTCCCGACTCGTCTTTCAAGACAGGAGCCACAGCTTCCCTGAACAAGAGCACAGAGCGGAACACCGTCTATGCCATAGGTGACTTCCACTTCCCGCTAAACCAGACAAGACTGGCGAACTGCCAATATTGCCCCTCGGCCGGACAGGATAGCGCGAGCAAGCTTAAGGACAATGAAGAAAATAAATCTGCTTTGCAATAATGAAATGACTTATAGGCAGCCCACGAGAATCTACAGAAGCAATTTTAGGTCAACACATGCTACGACACGCCAGTTTAGGTTCGCCTTGCTTCAATAGCATTAACACATCTCCACCCAATCTACAATGCGAATTCTTGCCCATGAGCATTTACGTACGAAGTGCCTAACCTGTGGGACCAATATATAATGCAATTTGTATAAGCCGAGCAAACAACCTGACCAGTTTGACTGTCTTATAGTTGTTTCAAGACGTTCTGTAGAGTTCGATAGAGTTCGCTATGCGCAATTCATTCTTTGTTGCACGCTCAATTTAATTCCGCCATGCCGCCTTCGGCTACAAGCATCTTCGTGGCACAGCCTACTGAAAGAAGAAGGGAGTGTAGAAAAATGTATAGGAGCGTACCACGAATATCCATAGCAGGACGGACTTCGAGGAAGAAGTGTGTATGATGGGTCGCAGTCTGGCGCGGGTCCTGAGGAGAGCGCGCGACAAGTTTTGATCGTGGACAGGCAAGACGCAACTAGGTGTATGTGATAGTGATTTTTGATACCAAATCTAATAAGAATCGAATAGTGCCAGAAGAGAATCAAATCGAATAATTGTATGATAGTTATCGAAAAACGAATAACCATTATCATAACGAATTTAAACCCATTTCGTCGTCCTAGTATCGCTAATTTTAGAAAGATTCGGTCATCACATAGTATGTGATGAAACGTTATTTGTTAAAATCACGAGTGGAGCAAAAGGAACAAACAATTAGTTGCATGGTATGTACAGGGCTCTTCAGAGAGTGGGAATGATTCCTGTACAGCCTGTAAAAGTATGGATACCTAACTTACGTTGCCTAATCCACTACGCTAATCTATACCTATACAATACATGCGGTGCTAAAATTTTATCATACGTGTGCTCCAATTTTGTGTTTATTTTGGTAAAGTTGACGTACGGAAATATTCGAAATATATTAAAAAAATATTGGAATTTGCGAATATTGAGTGTTCGATTCGAACACCGACCCGAATAACACACTATTCGATTCGTTAATCGAGAGCGCGCAATATTCGCACGAATATTCTCTAGACGCAACGCAAGAACAAGACTCCCACGAACTCGGTCCTGTTTGTGGCCACAGGTGGCGACCTATCCGTCGGAAAATTGCACCGATCACTACGACGGTGTGACTGTGCGACCAACCGACTCGTCGCAGCCGAAGATCGGGGGGTTGGCACTGCGAATACGATTTCCCTCAGAAGCAACGAAAATTGCAAATCCGGTGCGACGAAAATCTCATCATATTAAACAGCTGCACGCTCAGGCGCCGGCACAGCTGTCAACTCATTAAATCACCCTTTCTCGCAGCTGGCTGCCCTGCTCGCGGAGCAACTGGGTTTCTTGCGTGACTGCACCATTGAAACTTGCAAGCCAATACGACCTTCGCTTGAAAAACATAAAAACGAAACAAAAAACCGGTGACGTCGCCATCACCTTGTCAAGGTGGCAAGGAAAATAAGAATAAAAAGAGCTGTGGTGGCCTAAAGAGTAGACAGTTTTGATGGCGTTTTGGCTCAACTGATATGATATAGCTGCAATATAGATGCACAATTCGTCAATTTAACACATGCAATCGTTATAATAGTTTAATAGTAGATGATTCGGAGCATGGATAGACAGACATAAGATATAGTTAAACAAATATGCAAAGTCGAAGTAGCAGGCGAGTCAAAGAAAGTTTACGCATTAGCAGACAATTTTCAGAATTTCTGTAGCATTTATATTGTTAAAAAGCAGCATATTACAGGAAGAAATTATTCGACTTGTAGTGATTTCTGAGCAAGATGGATATTGTATACACCTATTTGAGAGTACCTTGGTAGCCTCACCAAGAAATTCACTGTTTCCAAAGGCAACTGCAAGTGCCGTGGAGATCTTAAATCTTAGGTGCTTCATCCTCGTATAAAGTGCATGGAAGGGCACCATTCCACGTCCGTCGGTACGACTAATCTCCGTGGGTTCGTACTAAAGACGGTGGGGTGCATTATGTAATGAGCGCACCTCAGATACCTAAAATAGATGTACGGGAAAGACGACTCGTTGGCGTGCTTGTGAAGGAGCATGCGTAGGAGTGTCGTTTGCTTTCTGGTGCAGATTTCGGGATATCTATGGTCGTTCCAGACCACAGTGTCTTCATTTATAGTGAGAATTATATTGATCGGAAGGGAATGTTCCACAAACAGGGTGTCAAGATCTTGAGTGTTTTTGCCTTTTCGGAGAGATCTCACTCTTTTCAATACCGATTGAGAAGTTCCTGTTAAAGCTCAACTTTTTTGGTCGTAGAGTGGGTCAGGAATTTCTCTTGGACGCCATAAACGTGTGAGGCAAACCGAATGCAATAGCAGATGCTAAAAGAGCAGCCAAAAAGGCCTTGGCGAAGGACTTCTCTAAGCAAGCATTAGTGGCTGCGTACCCGCCTTTGCTGTCGCCAGCCACTGAGTAGCGGCGGTCTGGCGTCCCTGAGTTGCTTCGTTTGGGCTGCACACAGTTCGCGTGCGGCTAACCTGACCTGATGCATGCGAGCTACTCGAGCTTCGGATTTCCTAGCAGCGCACCTAGAATGTTTGGCTGCGACCCACTTGAGCTTGCGTTCCGCAAGATCAGCGGCAGTGAGCACCTTCCTTTCCCTGGGCATCAATCTGACATGGAGATGGAAGAATCTTTCTTACACACACCGGTTAAGGGGTCGTTGTCAGATAGGAAAGGGACTGGCATCTGCAGGTGGCCGTGTTCCAGCGCTTACATGAACTCGTCAACCGAGCATCATTCGATACATTGGCCAATGTACTCTAATCTGTAGCGATTGACTTGGTGAGCAAATGGGGGCCTGCTAATATAGGAAGGAAGCGTAAGCAGGGCGAATTTTTACGTGGCGGTTGTCGTGAGCCACACGCACCTGGCGGTGTTTGTACAGTCGCGATCAATTTCAAGGTGATCGCCCGAGCGGCGACTAAAACTAGGAACAGCGCCACGTTACGTTATCACCGTCGGTCGAGAGGGAAACATCAGATAGCTCCCCCCTCTCTCTCTTTTGGTGTTCCATGAAAAGCTGTCACTCCCGTCACCGTTCACGGCATAACCTGCGAATTCATTTCGATTGCGTTATGAGCTTTTGCGCAGAGGCGTCATTGTTAGCTAAAATATGCATGAGGAAGTGACGCACACAGATCATTGCCATGAAAGGGAAACAAACACAAAAATGTGGCGAGTTGGTCTTGGGAGTGATGGTTGCAGCCTGGAAAAGCATAATAGGGGAAGAAGGCCGCGCAATTTTTATCTTCGCAGTTCCGAAATCGGCCGCTATGCTGCTTCGAAGGCCCGCCGGTCGATGCTCGTGCAATCACCTTCAAGTTGATCGCGACTGTACTCATTTCGCAGCTTGAAAGGATGGCGCCGCTTCGCGTTATTTTTTGCGTTCGTAAAGTTTTCCTTCGCGGTGACGTTCCTGGATAATGCCACCATACTGTTCAACGTGTCTGGCGTTAGAAGCCAGAAACGCATCAAAAAGTGCTCGGAACACGGCAGGAAAGCTTCGCTTTAAAGTACAAGTAGCGAAACTTATCTTCATAATTCCAGTTGTTGTAGGTTGTCACTCTTTTCAATGTGTCCAGCAACATTTCGGGGGCATCCGAAAGTGCTCCACGGAAGGTATGTTGCTCCCTGGCTTGTCGCAGTACGAAGGCTACTGATGACGCCGGGTCTGTCTTGACTTGTCTTGGTCTTCCTTGTCCTCCCTGCTCCCGGAGCAAGTGTACTAAAGTGCACCTATCTTGATGATCTAGGGCAGCATTGGAGATGTCGTGACGCTTAGGAATTGGCTCATGGCTTTACGGGGGCATCTGGTACATGAAGGCAGAAGCACTTTGTGGCACACTTTGTAAGGCCCAGCATCCTACGACAACGCCCCAGCAAAGACTCGCAAGCTTCCTTTTTGTGGTCCCGCCTACAACGCCCTAAAAGCCCCTAGGTATTTACTGCATTAGAAATTTTTCTCGGTTCGATGGTAGATTCCTGCAGACTGCACGTGTGGCGATGTCTTGGTGGAGTGACAGAAACTCAACGCAGACCCGGGCATTTGCATATTCGAGAATAGAAAAGGTGTTTAATTGAAACAACAGGGCGAAATCATACCAACAAAGGAAAAAAGCGGATCGCGCTACAGTAAAACGAAAATAACACAAGATGTCAAGCGTTACGTTACGTAAGATAAAAATTCAGTGCATTCCATTCTGTGAACGTGGATGACTTGCGGGGCTGTGTAGGTGGGCCCCTTAATGGCGAACTGTCCATTCAAGTGAGTCAAACGCCGTATGCCCATAAATGGAAGGCGAGGTGTGACTAGTCGCTCCTCCAGGATGTTGAGCCTCAGATGATGAGGCACCGGGGGTATACATACACGTGTACTGTTGAAAAAGGCGGTACGATAACTTTTACTGAGGAATTCCGGCACGTAGAACGGACACGCACTTCAGCGCACTCCGAGGGCACACACTACTTCATCGTAGGCAAGGCGATTGTGCGTTGGTCGACGTCCCTCAGTGCAGTAATGGTTGTGAGTTCAGTCGAAAACTGTAAGCGGTCGCACACAAAACAGGCTACACAAAATTGGTTCCCCACAAACTCCCTCTGGAACTTGGTTGTTTGTCCGGTGAAACGTTCCAGGTTTGCAGGATCGGGGCCACATGGAAGGTTCGCCTTTCTTTCCGCCTCCCTGGCCTGACGGGCAGCACACTGGCAACACCGCCACCACGAGAGAGCGGAACGAAAGGAAACGCCTACAAAGGGAGGGCGCTGCGACCGTAGATGGCCGAAGCGGGACGAAGTGTACTATCTGTCCTTGTCAACCTAATATCTGAGACGAGCTGCATTTGCACCCAAGATATTAATCTTACATTTGCAAGTTGGCGGAGTGATTAAAACCTGCTTCACCTCCACCGCGGGTTGGCCCAGTATTGCACTATCTTCAGCATCAACCCACGTATGAAGAGAAATTCTCGATCTGCGCGGTTCCTGCTCACGGACATATTTTTCATCAAAACTTTGCCCTATGGAGCTTCGCGGTAAAAATTTTACGTGGCACCTCTTTGGGTCCCACGTGTGAAAAGGGTAGTTCAAGGGCGCGCTAAAGGTCCCCGAGCCCACCATTGAGTTTCATTGAGTTCATTTTCAGTTGAGTTCATCATTCAGTTTCATTGAGTTCCCACCATTGAGCTTGGATCCTTTGTGCATTATCAGTAGGATCGGCCCACTTGTTTTGTTTTTGTTAACATCTTGGACATTTTTTTTGCAGATCCTAGCCACTGACAGCTTCACTCTAAAAAGGTTCTATTAGACGCATGACAACGAATTACATCTATAACAGAGTAACGTGGCTTTGTCCAACCTCTAATAACGGTTTACACGCACCACGGGTGCGGAAGCCGGACTAGGCCTAACGTAGGGTGTGAGGCAGCGCACACTATCTGATCAAAATTACCCACGAGACACTGCAGCAATAAAAAATACTGTATGGACCAACAAATTGTCGATCAACTGCTTGCTGCTTAGCAGAGCCGTGTCGATGTTGAAGTTGTTCTGGTGGTATGGGTCGACAACGATGATGAGGCCTGTGTATCGGAAGGCCGCACTCGACGCATATACCAAGCTGCTTCCGTCGCCGCTGCGAACACGTAGCCCTTCAATGACCACCCCGTTTGCTTTCCAAAAATCCTATCCGCGACAGCAGTCACAACCGAAAAGTTCTGACACCCGTCCTGTCTGCCGTTAGCCATCAGTCTCTCATTGTAGCCTATGGCGCAAGAGTCATGCCTTGCCAGCACCAGTGTTTCACATAAGGGGTGGCAGGGAAGGAAAGGAAGAGCAGAACCATCGCACAACGATGTCGAAAATACGCATCCAAATATGGTCCTTGGACACGTTCTTCGCAGCAACGTGTTCCTCCTGGATGGCGGACGCACGATAACGCCAGCCGTTTGTGACGAACCTCCACCAGATGTCACGTTGTCGTCACTCTGAATAGTTAGGCTGTGGCATGAAGGCGTGTCACAAAACTCACTTTTTAATGGGTGAACCTGCTGCCACAAATAACTGCAGCAGATCCAATATATTGGATGCTATATACAGTGAATGTTCGTGCCCACAAAAACTTATTCTCAGGTGGAATGGTGTTGACGAACACATGCATTGGTTGTCTTAACCTGATCTGCGGGTCGAGCGCGTGTGCTATAGATACAGGACACGTTAAAGATTCCTGCGTAATCGCAGGTGCTCGCGTACCTTCCAGAATGTGCAACAGTATTCATGTCACTCATGGAATTTGATTACGAAAGGCTGGACAATAACATGGACAACTAATAGAATTGGCTACAACAGCCGACAATATTCTCATAACAAAACCGCGGACCGTTGGTGGAGTTGGTACGGCAACATATTCTTGGTTTGTAGCGCGAACGGACACAGACACGACTAGAAAATGAAAGGACGAGTGCTAACTCGCATTTAAATTTTTATTGAAACGATGAACGTGTATGTAAGCGATTACAAAGTCAGGAATATTTGAATGCTATCGCGTTTTACTGGTAAAGCTGAAGGTTAAGTGCCGTCCAATATTTTGATGACAGAAAAGGGAAGGGCATAAGCACTTTTGAAGATAGGTTCAGGAATATAGATGAAAATCAATGGGCGGTTATAGTGCCTGAAGGTAACGCACTCTATGTTATTTCTGAATGGCTATAGAAGATGTTTGGATAAATTTGTGCAGCATCGGCCGATGAACGGTAAAGCGGCGAGCTCTACATGGCGCGGGTCACGCTCATGCGCTAGGACTCCATCTTACCAGCCCGCGAAGGTGCCTTAAAGAGAAGCTGAAGCGTCTGTCCAATTCAATAAGACACTCATATACAGATGCGGGAACCTTATAAACCATGTAGGTAAAATTTCGTTTTTTTTTTTCAGTTAGGAGCGACATAATCTTCGGTTAAAATTGCGCTGTAGCTCCGCCCCCCGTCGAATGCCGCACGCTGCTGCTGACGCTGACGATGCGAGCCGAGATTGAAAACCGCGGTGTTGTGACGTCAACTCTAGTGTTTTGTTCCTTCGCAGCCTGCGCGACCGTGCCTGACCGTTCTTGTTTCTGCGTGCGTGCAATCGTAATCTGCTTCGATCGACCCTGCATTCCTTTGTTGGTGCGTCTGCGTGTATGTAGAGTGGTAGTCAACGTGCGCAGCATCAACTGAAGTGGTGGGCCGATCATGCCGGCTTTCTGTGCAGCCTACGGTTGCATGAGCACCAGCGGCCGCGACGATGTTGTCTTCCATTGCTTCCCACAAGACAAGAAGATTTTAACGAAGTGGGAGGCTGCTGTGAAGCGAAAGAATTTCAAGCCCTCAAGAACAACAGTGCTGTGCTCCAACCACTTCCGTGACGACGATTATCACGAAAATTTATCATTAAAACGTGCGTTGGGTTTGCCAGTCAAGTCGGCTCGTCTAAGGCCCGGCGCAGTGCCGTCAGTGTTCGCGTACACAAGGAGCGTACACACGAACTCACCCAAACCTGGATTTTGATTTACTGCGAGCTCCTTCGTGTTAGCTCGCTGAACGGAAGGTGCATGTTTATCTCCCGCCCATGACGCAGGTTTCGTCGCAAAGCGCCGCGAATTTTCTATTTGCACGTGTGTTGTAAAACAGCCTACATGCAGCTACCATAATGCAGTGCAAATGTAGAGTTTGCATGTGCTGGAAAGCCGGCGCACGCCAGGACGCTACGCTCCCCCCTTCTCTCACGCACAGCGAGAAACCGACCGTCTCACGTAGCCGACGGAATTCGCCGCCTTTATGACTTTCGGTTACGAGTAGTGTGCGGATTGCTTACAGATGAAGGTCACTACACGTACTGCATGAACCGGGAAGCTTTTCACGCGTTTAAACCGTCTTTGTAGATTGCCGATTTGGACAGCGCACAAATGCCGACGATCGCATCCCCGCTTACGTTCCATGAGGAGGCATACAGGAACACAACACTATAGTTGTTTGACCGGAAACGAGCTCACTAGATCGGCGAAAGATCGGCGAGATCACTAGATCGCTTTGCCAAAAACATACTCACCAAAGAGCATTTCCTACACGAGGAGATCCCAAGACTTCGCTTTCGTTCGCGTCGAAAGCACTGCTCGCACCAGCATCGTTCGCTTCTTCGAGAGGCCGGCTCTTCGCAATCGGCTCGTACATGTAGGGAGTAACGCCGAACTCAGAAAAACGCAGTCTCTCTAAATTTTCCGTTACCTCTTAATTTTCCATTACAGCACCAAACTACCTGGCACCGCGCTTCATGTGTAGCGGCAGCGGTCGGTCACTAGAGTTGACGTCACGAGGCGCCCGAACAATCACAGGCGGAAACGAGACGCGCGAGCTGGGCGTGTCCGCTGCTGCACTTTTCGTCGAAATAAAATATATTTGCGCTTTCTTTCGCTCAATTTCAATACGATATTCGAATTCGGAGAGTTGAAAACCATTATGTGCACATCTTCACTCATTTTTTCTGGAAATGTTTTCAGCTTCCCATTAACATAACCTTCCACCCTTTGTTTTTTTTGTGCCTCATAATCAGAAAGTGGTTTTGCACGTAAAACCCCATAATTTTGGCTTTTTTGCTTTAGCTAAAAGGGAGCAAGAAAGAAAATGAAAGCCATACGTGGAAATAAACACAATAACGGCAGCAGAACGCGTGGAAATAAAATGGAAAACACAAAATGATGTTCGAAGTGGAAACTACACACTGAATTCAATATACGACATGTAGACAATCGTAAACGTGAAGGCTGTCGCATCTGACCCTAGATGGCTTTTGCTTGACGTCCCTGGGTGCGGCGTAGGGGGCCGTGGTCCAAGAGAAATGGTGGTTCGGCATACCCGAATAGGGACAATGACAAGAGAGAATTCTAGGTAAATGTGAAGACGTGGATGCGCGACGGCACTGCGTGGAGAAATAGTTGTTTGCTAATGCACATACATGCAAACGCCGGTCAAAGCCACGCTGAATGTCCTTTAGGTACTTTAGCTTGGTACATGCGGGACAGTTGACCAGATCAGGTGAGGTTGCGACTGACTGTCATTGTTTTGTAGTGCCGAGGGCGTCGGATAGACCAATGGGGCGCCATCATGTGTCATCGTGATTTTTGCACGAAACAGTTTTGTAGGAGAGTTCATTTTCGCAGAGGTGCTTGGAGTGGGGCTAGTCGATGGGATGTGCCGTGTGCTATTGGGTACTTTGAAGAATTGGATATAGTTGTCAATGGGGGCACTTTATTTGATGACGTCATCATGCACAAAGGACTGGACAGGACCCCTTAGGGACGTGCTGTCTGAATCTGCTTGATCGTCCGATCCACTGATAGGTGCACGCTATTGGAAGAGCGACAGAGGTGGTGGACCATTAAGAACAAGGCACATCAGAAGCGATACGCATGGTGGGGTGATGGCGTTGACTTGAACTTTTTCCTTGTGCATTGCATCATTCTGTCCTGTAGGATGAGGCGTGTTCGTGTCTTCGCTTTCGCCAGGCCACGAGTGCAGAGGCATGTCGATTCTTTAGGGCGGCAAGGTCGCAAATTGTGTAAACGATGGCGATTGTATTGCCACACTGAAACGCTCGCTATACCAATCGGTCGTTTCGTACGACGCTGCTGTTTGCATCTCACTTGGTCTGAAAGATACCTGCGAACGAGTTGCTTCTTGTTGCTTTCTAAAATAAGCAGGACGCTGGTCATTCGCGGTGGTCGAACACCGATGTAGAACGACTGTGCGGGTATCGGCGAAACAAATGCAAGTTGACCGAGGACGTGGTGCGCTTGTGACACGGATGAAAAGTAGTCGCGAGGGTGGCGTACATGGGAAGGACTTCTTGATTATGGTGAAAGTTTCGGTATCGCTTCCGTTGTTTTGAAATTGGACGTTGCTCTACTGTGGGCTTCTGTGCCCGACCTAACAGTACCGCTGATTGAGGGCGCGAAACCAAGCGGACACTTGCGAGAGCAACACAGTGGCAAGTATGGAACGGTCAGGGTTCAAACAGGGTTGGAGGGCGGTCAGCACTAGGCAGTTTTCATGAGTGAGGTGCGAAGAGGCTATGTGAAAATGCGTAAAGAGCCATGCTTGATTAGTGGCATGCCTGCCCTCCATCGAAACCCCACGTAAACGTCGCGACCAACTGCGAAAACCGAGCCGGGAATTGTCGCAGAAACCAGCTCGTATTGTGTTGCGCGCGTCGTGATGCGGTAAGCCTGGTAGACGCACTCTATCTGAAGAAACCACACTTCAAGGTCGTAGACGAAGAGTGGATGGAGCCGTACCACCTTGATGTGATAGACCAAGGCCACTAAGATACAAATGGTTTGGCGCCACGGGTCACCGCTTGAAGGGAACGCAATATTTTAACGCGTTAGCATTCTTAGGTTATACTTCACGAACTTTCCTGGGCTTCTACAAAAACGCAATGCATGGTACTGGGACACACTCTATACAGGTCACCAAGGAAAGAATAAAAACAAGCTTAACATACTTGATTCGCCTTAATACACTTCGAAAGAATTCTACATTGTTCCCTACTCAGCCTTCGAAGGCAAAAAATTCATCCTGTTCATTTTCTTCCAGCGGGCCCTCTTTGGAATGCTTGCGATGAACAAGGCTACGGATGCCTGACATTTACAAACTGCCCAGCCAATAAGTCAAGAACTGCTTATTACTGCTCCGGATGGAATGTCTGCTGCGCAATGCGTAAGAAACAATCTGATTCGTATCATTGGCTTTTTATTAGGACATCCAATTTTATTAAATCCGCTGAGATAACTATATAGGGGAATGTTTTTTGCAGAGGAGCTATTATGCTTGAATGTGCACAACCTTGAGTGCACGAAATGTTTGCAAATACGCACATAATGAACATGTTGATTTAAATGGTAAATTTTGAGACCATGCTAAATGCTTATGTAAGAAGCGTTAAAATACTCGCATTTAAATGCAACTTTTCTTTTTTCTATTCTCCTGCAGTGTTAGGGTTTCTGTATCTTCACCCTCACATTTGGCTCCTAGTTAGATAAGTTTTCATTTTCAAGCGGTTGTCTAGAGAGAGACATGCCTATGGAAAAAACGAAACTAAAGAAAGGAACTCACTTCCCCTTTCTACCGCGCGTCAAAGGAGGGCACCCCTTCTGTCTTCATCATGTATCTTTCAAATCTATATCTCATCAAATCATCTTTAGTGACTGATTCCCCACGGGAAATGGTACAGATGCAGATAGTTTTTGTTGTGAACTAAGCGTACAGAGTTCTAGCAGTTGCAGCAGTTTGAAGGTGCCTTGCAACGCTTTTTATTGGCGTAGTAAGAACTCGCAAGAAAGACAATTGCGTAAATATATTTCAGCAGTTAGTAAAAAGACTAATATACATTCTGACGATTTACATCCCAAAACCACAACCTGATTATGAGGCATGCGATCGTGCGGGGCTCCGGAATACTTTTGCCCACCTTGGATTCTTTGACCTGCACCCAATGCATGGTACGCTGCCGTGTTTGCAATTCGGGCTCAAGGAAATGAGGCCGCCGCTGCCGGGATCTGATCCAACGGCATCATGCTTGGCAGCGAACGCCACGACAAGTAATGACCACGACGGGGCAGCAATTCAATGTGCTCATTTAGATGCTCGTTTATCGCCACATTAAAAATCGCCCTTCATACCGTCCGCTATACTGGAACCCCTTCGTCGAGTGCTTCCTCCACTGTAGGGTAGCCAACCGGGCTCAGTCCTGGTTAATCTCCTGCTTTTCTTTTATAATTTTCTCTCTCTCTCTCTGTCTCTCTCTCTCATTTTCCTTCGTCGACTGCTCGAAATGCAGAAAGCACAGCGAAGTGGGTGCTGCCTGCAACGCCTCGCCCTCTAGTTGCGGAGGCGCACAAACTAAATTTGGTGCCAGATGTGCAGGCTATACTACTTCCGATTTGGGCACCTACAACACGTTACACTTAAAGTTACTGGATCTGCGTAAGTTAAAGCTTATAGAGGAGCCATGTACAGTAATCTTAACAAACCTCAGAGGCTCTTATCCAATCATTGGGTCAGGTGATATATCATTTATAGGCTGCAACAGCGCGCGTTAATATATATATATATATATATATATATATATATATATATATATATATATATATTGCGCTATATTTTGTTTGTATCCGTATCCGCCACTTGACCAACTTCTCACACGTACAATATTTGTTCACTTCGACACTACTCTACTGCTAACACATTAAAGAAACTCTCATATCCCACCAATAATCAGAGAGCTTCGCCGGGAAATATATTCTGCTGAGCAAAAATGGTGCCTATGCACACCTCCTACCAGCAGCAGTGCTGCACGTTGCTTGTGAGAGAGTATCGTTAGCAATCAAATGTTTCCAGCAGTTTATACAGCTGGTAACTGTACTTATCTTACTTCGTATAGCTGTATAATCATTGCTTTCACAATAAATACTTCGCCTTCGTGTGGTACTGCAACATTTTATCGCATTACTATCTTAGCTGGCCAACGACTGCACCATGGCGTCGCAGTTTTCCGTTCATTTTCAGCAAATGGCTTGTGACTCTCGCTTCACACATATTCCAAAACTACATAGAAGAAAAACACAATGTTCGCGCTGCCCGCCTAGTTGCGGACAAGTAAACGAACTACAAAGACACGTTGGAACGCATCCACTCGTACCGCACTAGTGGTCACTAAAACTTCGGCGAGACCACGATGTCGCGCTGCGGTGAGGTGGCCCAACACGTGCTGACGACGGGTGCCGAATATCAGAAGTAAATTTATCTATCGACATTTGGCCAACGACACTAGAAAAAAGCTTAAAAGGATACACGACAATGGGACAAATGTTCCAATCCTATGAAGGGCAGGGCACATCGGCATTGGTGAGGATAACGCTGCCTCTAGCCAAGTTGTCGTGCAAGCGATTGCGCTTGGTTACAGGTACAGCATCTGACATCGCAGCATCCGATACCTTGCCAAACCCAGCGGACCGAAGTCCCTACGTAAAAATTTGCATCAAAGGCTACTCTAACAGAGCACTGATGCACTACATTTGCACCAAACTGAAATTAGCGACTGCGTCTGGAGCGGCTGAGCGAGACCACGCAATCCGTATCTTCAAAGCAATCTGCGATGAGTACAGAGTTTTGACGGATCGAGCGCTGGTTGCTTCGTGTGTGCTGTTTCCTCGCCGCTAAGCCCACGTTGAAGCGAAAGCCAGAACAAAGGCAATTCGCTCGCTGCTGCTGTCGCTTGTCCGCATGCGAGCGTTTTGACACCCAGTGTGCTGTCACCGAGCGAGATACGTTGGTGTTTGCCTGCGTGCACGCCACACCATTATTGCTGTTTAGTTAACAAGCGAATGTTTACCAGTTTAGATCGCAGATGTGCGCTTCCGAATAATGAGTTTTGTCTTCCGGTTTCTCATTGGTAACGTGCGAATTAGTATTGACACGTGAGCTATCATTTTTTTCTTGTCATTTTCCAAAGATAATTTATACACAGTTGCTAACACGGGAACAGTAAAGTAGAATTTTTATTTATGGTTGCCCTGCATAAAAGACAGAGCTAGGTTTTCAATTTTCAACAACACAATGCACAACTTCAACAAAACAAGACAGAGGTCTTCTATCTTCATGGCCCAAATTTTACAGATTGTTTCGTATAGTGAGAAAAAGAAACTAACTATGATGTCTTTAAAAGAGCAGTGCGCCGGAGACAAAGAGGGTAACCAGCTCGTGTCAAACCCCGATGCTCGTCTTTGTTTTCCTTTGCGCCGTCTCTCATAAGCGCCTGTTGTATCACAACACAACCCCAGTGGCAAAAGCGCCGTCCTGGTGCCATTCCATATCTGTGGCAAGCAGAGAGTTGTATGGGTTGAGCCTGGAGACGTGGACAATTTCACTAGGGGTAGGCGAGCTGAGGACGTTCCGAAGCTGCTTGGAACGATTTCGAAGGCGACCTCAGTGACTTGGCCAGCCACGCTATATGGGTCTTTGTAACAAGACAGGAGTTTCTCGCAAATACCTACTCCACGCGAAGGCGCTTAAACGAGCGCCAGGGCGCCCGGCGTGCTTCCGTGTGCTTCACTGTGACAAAGGCCGCAGCGACGCTTCTCGTTCTCTTGAGACATATATAGGCGAGTGTGTGCAACTGATCGATTGAAGTCAGCGCGAGCTATGGCATCACGCGCATATTCGCTTGTCGAGGTCGTTATCGATGGTAGCAAGATGTTGAGTGGAAGCGTGCGTTCATGGCCATACAAGAGGCAGAACGGTGAGTAGCCATCAGTGTAAAGGCAAGAAGAACTGTAGGCGAAGGTAGTGTAAGGTAGAGTGAGGGCCCAATTTCAGTGATAGGTGGAAACGCATTTCTCTAGCATTCAAGATCTACAGAAAGGTGTAAGAGTCCGCTTCAATTGCTCGGTCAGGCAGTCGGTTTATGGAGTGTAGCAGATGGTAAGATGATGGTGGCTTGAGCAGACGCGCATAATGTCATAAATGACCTGACAAGTAAGTGCGTACTCGGTCAACTAGTATTTGACGTGGAGCTCCATGCAATAAAAAGAAGGCGTGTAGCCTAAGACCTCCACATCCTTAGCGCAGCTGGTTGGAAGAGCACGCGTAATGGCGCATCTGATCATGTAGTCAACAGCGACAGCAACCCACATGTTCCCCGACGCAGATGCCAGAAAAGGGTCAAAACGGTCCAAGCCAACGCGACCGAATGGCTCAACTGGGACTTAAAGTGGCTGCAGGTGCTCACTGAGAGACAAGGATGGCTTCTTGCGCCATCGACATGGCTCACAAGCTGCAACATGTAAAACAAGGCCAGTAGAAGTGGCGGTGTACTGCGTCTTAAGCTCGACACACGCCGAGATGTTTAATCGTGGGCGTGTTGTGTAGTTTCTTTAGGGCTGTCACGTGCAGATGCTTTGGGAAGACGCGGAGGAGATCGGGAGCTTCGGGAAGAAAATTAGACGTTACTTAGTACCATAGCGGAGAATGAGGAGACATAAGGAAGCGTCGTCGAGCACGGATTCAAAATGATCGTTGAGCGCTTTGAATGAGGCATCACGAAGTTGCTCGTCGGTGAACGGAGGAGCTGTGGCACGGAAAATTCGCAAGTGGCATTCTCGATTTCATGTACGTCAGAGTTTTCGACGGGGTAATGCTACACACTATCCGCCTCTTGGTGCCGGTTTTCGTACTGGTAAATTAGAGTATGAAAACTGTTGGAGCCTCAAAGCCCAATGACCAATACGGTCCGTGGATTCCTTGAGGGACGAAACCAAGGAAATAGCGTGTTCGTTGGTTAATACGGAAAATGGACGGCCTTAAAGGTAAGGATGGAACTTGGCAACCACCCATACAACAGAAACGAATTCCCGTTACGCCATAGAATAATTCCGCTCTGGTGTTAGGAGGAGGCCGCTCGCACAAACGATAAAACGAACTTGGCCACGGTGACGCTAGGCTAGAACAGCGCTGACACCATAACCACTGGCATCCGTAGGCATTTCTGTTGGGGCATTAGGGTGGAAGTAGGCGACGATCGGTGGCGAGGTCGAATGCGTCATAGGTCACGAGAAGGCAGCAGGTTATGGAGCTGCCCGTGGGATGTGTACGCCTTTCCTTAAACGGTCACTGAGAGGTTGAGCAGTAGCGGCAAAACCTTGGACAAAGCGATGGAAGTAAGGACACTGCCCAACAAAACTGCGAACGTCTGTGGCTGATTTCGGAACCGGAAAGTGTCGGATGGCACGAATTTTGTCTTGGTCAGGTTTTACTCCGGAAGCATCGACTAGATGGCCCAAAACCGTAATATGGCGGCGGGCGAAGCGACATTTTCGTGAATTGAGTTGAGCCTCGTCTTACTAAAGCATCAAGTATGGTTGGGAGACGTCGAACTGAGTGTCAAATGTGGGTGAAAAGACAATTACGGTCGACAAGGTAGCGTAGGTATGTGGATCATTTGAAAGCCTGTAGCAAGGAGGCCATCGTACGATCAAAACTGGCCAGCGGCTAAGAGAAAACACCATCGGGTGTTATAAATGAGGTCTTTTCTCTGTCCATATCGTCGACGACGATCTGCCAGTATCCAGATCGAAGGTCAGTAGAGGAGAAGTAGCTGGTACTTTAGTGGGAATCAAAGGTGTCGACGATTTGCTGAAGCATGTACACGTCTGTCTTAGTCGCTTTGCTCAGATGGCAGTACTTCACATAGAAGCCCCGAGTCCCTTCCTCCTTAACCAACAATACTAGTGAGGCCCACGGACTCGGAGAGGACTCAATGATGATTTGGGGAGAATCTTGTTAACGTCAGTTTTAATTACCTGGAGTTATGATAGAGATACTCGATATGGTCTATGGTGAATAGGAGCAGCATCGCCAGCATAAATACGATGCGTTCAAGGAAGCCTCTGGACTAAGGGGCTATTGGGAGAGGGAAAAACATCGTTGTAGGAAAACAAAACACGGCAGAGTATTTCTGCTTGTGCAGGTAAAGCTCTGTCTCAATCATTTTCAAAATCTTGGGATCAGCAGAAGAGGCCGACTTTGGAGTAGTGGTAGTCTCAGATAAAGCATCAGGCAAGAAAGCCGTAACGTGATCGTCATTTAAAGTGTCAAGTTGGGCAAGCAAAATACATCAGTCACAATTACCTTGGTCCGCCGAAGTTCACAGCTGCAATACAAGTCCGGGTGGCCATAATAGTCTGGGCTATGTTATGTATGATAATTTGGACAGCAGTGAAACGGAACTGGTGCGGCTTATAAGCGGCTGAGGGTTACAACAAAAGTATGCGAAATAATAAGTAGTTCTAGGCGGTGAGTGTTGGCGGAGCAGTTATTAAATGATCAATACGCTGAGAGAAAATTCAGCCCGAGATTGAAGTCGTGTGGGCAATGTACAATCACGCTCGAAATGACACCAGTGTGGTGACAGGGGTTGCTTACGCAGGCTGTACTCATTCCGATGACAGGAACAGTAGGAAACGATGACAGGAACCGCCATCTACAACGCGGACGGCGCGTGTGGTTGCAGGAGTAACAGGCTTTCTAATTGGTCGTGGGAAGGCAGTGCTCATAATTGAGTATTCGACACCTGTGTCGATCAGCGCAGTGACAGCAGTGCCTTCAACGTTCTTCTTCGAATGCTTACACATTAAGATTACGCAGAAACTTCACCAGAGTCATCTAAGTAGGCTTTGTGCCACTTGCTAATATGCACGCATACGTGTGACATATGCCGTTTAGCGTGACTGACGAAGCAATACACGGTTATGAAATGTACGCTTTATTCACGCGAAAGCAAAAAGGGCCCTCAGTCGCAGAAAATACTTTGAGCGACCTTTGCCCTATATATTTAGATATATGTATATACTACCCCTTAATATATGGCATGTGGTATCTGCGGGCTAGGTTGTCAAGCCATTACATCACAAAAGCTGATTATGGCTTGACTTACATAGGAATATTGATAATTACAGTTGACAGCGAAGTGTTATGACTCAAAACATCCACAGCACATGCCTTGTACGCTAAACCTTGTCAGGCTGAAATAATAATAGTGACAAACGATAACAGGAACCTGAAAATTATGTAAATACTTTGTCACGGCTGTGCACTATCTGTAGCATCGTCCCGCGCAAGGGGCTCCGCTTCTGCTAAGAAGCTCGCCTTCGTGCATTGTCTTCACAGCTAGCGTTTTTTAGTACACATTAGGGTTACATTAGCTGCACTTGCCGGGAATCGTGAGAAGCTAGCAGGGATCTTTGAATGACAGCACGTTCTACTCACAAAGGCGAACCTTAAGCGTCCTCCAAATTTTAACGTGATAGCCTTAAAGACCCCATGTCGCAGAAAATCCGGCGTTGGCGTCCCGCTTCGCGGGTCTGGCGTCCAGCGTCGATCACCTTTCCACGAAGCATCATTTTGGACCATGCATTTCCAAACGCTCATATCAACAAACTTACTCATACCTTGTCTCATATTCTTTACAAAGTAAGTCCTCGGAATTCTGAGAATGACAGCCCACAAACAAATGTCATGAAAAAAAGAAAAAAAAACACCGACACCGCAGAATTTTTATGCTAGGTCTTCTCAGACTGAAATACTAAAAGTGCGAAACAATAACAAGAGCTCGGCCTACTTGAAGGCATTCCTTCGTGCATAGCGTTCGCCGCCAGCGTTTCCTGGTAGACATTACGTTTACATAAACTGTAGTTTCCGGAAAGCGTCAAAAACAGCCAGGGATCTTTTAATGCTATCGCAGGGCGGGGTGTAGGGGAAGGGCGTTCCACTTTTAAAGGCGAAGCTTAAGCGTCCTCCAAATTTTCGGCAGCGTAATCTGTTTTGCCACTTAATCCGACCATTATAGACGCTTATCCACCTTTATTGGTTGTTAAGAACCTTGTCAGAGCCGATCGAACCGTTAGCGGTTATCAACCTTATGGGACTCCATCCGACCCATATCAATCTTTATCGGCCATTATCAAACTTAATTGGTCTAACCCTTATGAATTCTAATCTGTTCTTATTGTACTATAATCTAAGAAGCAGTGGGGTTGTGGCTATGAGAGTGAGAACGACCACGAGAGAGACAAACCTTGTTTCGGTGCTCGATCGGCTGTACTACCTCTCGCTGTTCTATAGTTCTAGTCACGAACGCCTACTGCCCAAAGTGCTTCACGACATTTGGTGGAAGGTGCTGGACCTTTTGCAAACCAGGAACTACGAAGCCGGACGATCCTTGTCACATCTCCCATGCCTGAGGAAACTAGTCCTACCAATACACTCCAGGCACCGCCTCCGGTAGTCTGTCCTGGTACGCCACGCCAGCGGGATCCTGCCATACTCAATGACATTAAAGATCATGACGTAGAGCACTGGCTGTCATCGTACAACCGAGTCAGCGAGCACAACAAATATACTGAAGCTGACAAGCTTGGTTACGTACCAGTCAACCTTTCCGGGGTCGCACATCTTTGGTTCCCCAACCATGAGGCTGACTTCTCCACCTGAACAGCATTCCAAACACTTCAAGAAGACTTCGGTCGCCCTGCTGTGCGCAAACTTCGGGCTGAACAGCAGCTTCGCTGTCGTGCGCAACAAAAGCGCGAAACTTTTACGAGCTGCATTGAATATGTAGTTGACATTTGCCGACGTATCAACTTAGATATGACCGAAGATGACAAGGTCAAGGACATCTTGAAAGGCATAGCAGATGATGCCTTTTAAATGCTCTTGGAAAGGAATCCTCAGACGGTCAACCACCTCATAAAGCTTTCTCAGAGCTATGAAGGGTTGCACAAACAACGGCGTTCTACGCGCCGCACTCTCGCTCCGGACGTCGCGCTTTCAGCTCTGAGTGATGGAGTCTGTGCTACTGCTTGCAGTTCAGCAATGTTCGACCAAATCAAGCAATTTGTACGAGAAGAAGTGGCACTCCAACTCTCTCTTCTGCCAGTCAGTCCAGCGTCAAGGTCGCCCTTGTCTCCCGATCTCCGTCAGGCGATACAAGAACAAGTCGCTAACGCCAGACCACTTGCTCATCAAGCGCCTCCTACACCGTTTCACTTACGTACGTTACCGTTGTCGCGAATCCAAGGGCTCCGTCTGCAGCTATTCAAGCCAGACTTACCAGCACCTTTCCCTCACCACAGCAAGCGGCAGCAACATGTAGTCCTACAAGCAGCTACTGGCTGCCACAACAGCCCATGCGCCCACCTCGCCAATATTTCGATCAGTCTCCGTCTGCTGTCCTCAATCTATGGCTCACCCATGACAACCGGCCTATCTGCTATTCGTGCGGCCTACCTGGGAATGTAGCACGGCTTTGCCGCCGGAGCGGGTGGTATCCTTCGGATTCTCCGAGGGCACAAGGCAACAGTTTCGACTCTCCGACCCGTTCCACTTCTGCCGCTCAGCCCTTCGAAGTCTCGCCTCCTGCTTCCCGAACCTACAATACCCGTCGGTCTCCTTCTCCCCGTCGGCGTTCTCTGTCACCGCTTATCCGTCGCTCTGAAGCTATCCGAGAGAAAAGCTAAGGACTGCAGTTTTGAAGGCAGGAACTGCGATCTCAACAAACTCCTTAAGACCTCATTTATTTCCTACGAACGTCCTTGAAATTTATGCAGAAGACATTGCCGTTCATGCGCTTGTAGACACGGGAGCAGCAATGTCAGTGATTTTGTACCAGCTTCGTCTTGACATTAGAAAAGTCGCGACGCCATATGCAGTTTCACTACGTACAGCAAGAGCTGCGCAGATTGAACCGTTAGGGCAGTGTACCGTGCGTGTTGTTATAAGCGGCATTTTATGCCATGTTGAGTTCGTTGTTCTGCCTCGCTGCTCCCATGCCATGATTTTAGGAGGGGTCTTTCTGTTCTCTCATCATGGCGTTATAGATTGTGCCCGTGCTGAACTCGCGCTGTCGCCATTTGGCCACACAGTTTTTGAAGATAATGATGACTCTACCAGTCATGTGTTCGTCACCTCTGACACCGAGATTCCTCCATACTCTGCCGCACTTGAACCCGTTTCCCGCGTTGGGCTTTCCGATTCCACAGTTCTTTTCAAGCCGTCTAAGCTTCTTGCTCGCCGTCATCCCTTCTTGCTTCCCTTTGCCCTTCTTGCGATTCGTCAAGGTTCCAGCGCACTTTATGTATCGAACCTGTTTCATTGCCCTGCTGGCCTGCCCCACGAGGAGTGTCTTGGTTATGCTGACGAAATCGAACCAAGCTTCCTTTACGATGCGCCTGACGACCCGGCTTCTCCTCCGGTTGACGCTCTGGCCCTTCAAGTTTCTCCATCCACGCCGCCCTGTGACCCAACATTTTCCCGGTGTATTCATCCCAACCTCACTCCAAGTCAGCACGCCCAGATCGTCGATCTCCTTGGCCGCTTTCGCACATCATTCAGCCAACAAGAATCTCGCTTAGGCCATACTTCCATTGCTGTCCATCACATCGACACCAGCAACCATGCGTCCTTACGCCACAGGCCCTATCGTGTACCCACCATGGAGCGTAGCGTCATCGCTGAGCAAGTTGAAGACATGTTACAATGCGGTGTCATGGAACCTTGGCACAGTCCATGGGCTTCTCCTGTAGTGCTGGTCAAAAAGAAAGACGGCACAATGCCCTTTTGCGTGGACTACCGGCGACTCAATAAGATCACCCGCAAAGACGTTTATCCATTACACCGTATAGACGACGCGCTAGACTGCCTCCAAGGCACCGAATTCTTCTCATTTTTAGACTTACGCTTCGGGCACTGGCAAGCGCCAGTGGGAGTCAGACCGTCCTAAAACAGCCTTCATCACACTTGACTGTTTATTTGACTTCACCGTGATGTCAGTTGGTCAGTGTAACCCGCCTGCCACATTCGAACGAATGATGGACAACATCTTGCGCGGCCTCAAATAGCAGATATGCCTGTGTTATCTGGACAACATCGTCATCTTTTCACCCGACTTTCCTTCCCACTTACTTCGACTGGAACGCGTCCTCAAGTGCATCGCCGATGCTGGCCTCCAGCTTAAGTTGAAGAAGTGTCGCTTCGCTGTTCGGCAGCTGGTCATCCTCGGCCATGTCGTGTCGAAAGAAGGTGTACTCCCTGATCCGTCGAAATTACAAGCTGTTGCCCAGTTTCCGCGACCAAGGAGCTCGAAAGAACTGCGCAGCTTCATTGGGTAGGCGTCATACTTCCGCCGTTTCATCCGCAATTTCGCCACCATAATAGTACCTTTAACGCAGCTTCTTCGTGGTGGCCACAACCTTTCGACCTGGTCAACGGATTGCGATGCCGCATTCACAAAGCTGCGTCGTCTCTCGACGTCACCACCAATCCTGTGCCATTTCGACTTAAGCGCTCCAACTGAAGTACATATGGATGCTAGTGGCGTCGGCATTGGTACCGTTCTCGCTCAGAGAAAGGCTGGCTTCGATGAGTACGTCGTCGCCTTCTCCAGTCGTGCACTCACTAAAACCGAATCAAATTATTCGGTAACAGAAAAAGAATGTCTGGCTATAATTGGGGCCATGACCAAATTCCGTCCGTATCTCTATGGACGCCCATTTGACTTGATAACTGATCACCACTCGCTGTGCTGTCTGTCATCCTTAAAATAACCATCCGGTCGTCTTGCTCGATGGGCCCTACGACTGCAGGAGTACGACATCCGAGTGCTGTACCGTTCTGGCCGAAAACACTCGGATGCGGATACATTGTGTCGTTCGCCACTAACAGACGAGGTTAGCTCCCCGAAGGCCTCGTTCTCCGAGTTTTCCTTGCTGCCACGGACATTCTTCTGGAGCAGAAGAAAGACCCATGGAGATTGTCCATGCTGAGTTTCTTGTCCACCCCATAGACCCCCACTACCAATCGCGCGTTACGTCGCCAAGCACATCACTTTTCCATTCGCGACGGCCTCTGGTACCGTCGAACTACCTGCCGGACGGCCGCAAATGGTTGCTTGTCACCCCTCGGCACCTGCGTTCGGATATTTGTTCAGCGTTTCACGACGACCCCCAGTGCGCGCATGCAGGTATACTAAAGACATACGCGCATCTACACCTTCGTTACTACTGGCGGGGCATGTATCGATTCCTCCGTCATTATGTCCACCCCTGCCTCGTTCGCCAATGCCGCAAAGATCCCTCTCGTCGTTCAACCGGCCCATTGCAGCCGTTGCCTTCCCAGCACGTACTTTTGATCGAGTAGGCATCGACATTTATGGACCTCTGCCAACCACATCAGACGGCAATCGCTGGGTAATCGTGGCTACCGACCATCTTACGCGCTATGCGGAAACTCCACTTTGTCCATCACTTCTGCACCTGTCGTCGCCTGGTTTCTCCTGCGCCACATCATCCTTAAATTATGGGGTTTTACGTGCAAAAACCACTTTCTGATTAGGAGGCATTCCATAGTGAAGGGCTCCGGAAATTTCGACCGTATGGGGCTCTTTAACGTGGACCTAAATCTAAGTACACGGGTGTTTCCGCATTTCGCCCCCATCGAAATGCGACCGCCGTGGCAGGGATTCGATCCCGCCACCTCGTGCTCAGCAGCCCAACACCATAGACACTGACCAACCACGGCGGGTGCGCCACATCCTCCTTCACCACGGAGCTCCCAGGGAATTACTTAGTGACAGAGGCCGTATCTTCCTCTCCGACGTCATCGAGGCTCTCATCAAAGAATGCCGCATCATTCATCGCACCACTACGGCGTATCATCCGCAGACAAATGGCATGACCGAGCGCTTTAATCGCACTCTTGGTAACATGCTGTCCATTGTTGTGACTTCGAGGTGGAGGACGAAAGATGGACTCGTTCCGTAGACGAAGAAGAAACAAAAAGCTTTATACAATATTTACACATAGTGGATGATAGCGTACAAGTAGCAGTAGGAGCGCATCAGACCGACTGGGCGGCTCCAAGCGGCTCCAAGCGGCTCTGTGTCTTCACAATGGGCCGATTCTACCTTAACTCCCTTCGGCGACCGCTTGGCAGGAACCGGTTTGGGCGAGCTGTCGTCGGCAGGAACTAAGCGGGGCAGGGTGATAACCTCGCCTGCGTCGAATTCTTTATTCGTCGCGGAGATGGCAGGGCGCCGCGGAGATGGCTGGGCACTCCTTGAAGTCGCCTTTGACAAATGACAAATGACATACGATTTAATATGTCATTTGTTCATGGCATCCGCGTCAGAGAACTGACTGCGGGAACTGTGACGCCGGTTTTGAATCACAGAACACAGCCCATTTTCTAGGTCTTTCAGAATCAATGAATTCCATTGCACGACGCAGAGCCGTTAGTTCTTCCGCCGTTGAGGTCGTGCCATGCGATGTCTTGAACCGCAGTGTTATTCCTCGCGTTGGTAAGACCACCGCACCACCAGAACTGGACGACGTAGTCGATCCATCGGTGTAGATGTGCACGTGGTTGCTATGCTTTTCAAGCAAAAAAAGCAAGTTCAGCTGTATTATAGCAGGGGCCGGTAGATGTGTCTTCTTCTGTAGTCCTGGAATCATTATATGTAATTGTGGATGGCTCCAACACCACGGAGGAAACAGTGGCTCGGCCGCAGGTGCGTACCTTGAAGTAAACGACGCACTAAGGTTTTTTAGCGCACGCAAAGGAACGAAGGACAGTGGCACGACGCGGACACAGCGCTAACTTCCAACAATTGTTTTATTCCACGAAGCGGTACACATATATATAGGGAACAGACACCACCGTACGCATGCGCATATGTACTAATTTTTAGTAAGATGAGACAGCAACGAGACACATGTAGGATGATATCGAAGAGTAAAATCGACCATGTATAGCCAAAATTTTTTTGTAATTGCAAGATTAAAATGACATCTCCATCAGGCCACCCCCTGTGTCACAATTACAATTACAATCACAATTACAAAAAAAAAATATTTTTGGCTATGCATGGTCGTTTTATCATCTTCCATATAATCCTACACGTGTCTCGTTGCTCTCTCATCTTTCTAAAGATCACTACATATGCGCATGCGCACGGTGTGTCTGTTCCCTATATATATGTGTACCGCTTCGTGGAATAAAACAATTGTTGGAAGTTAGAGCTGTGTCCGCGTCGTGCCACTGTCCTTCGTCACTTTTCGTGCGCTAAAAAACCTCAGTTATAAACCAACACGCTCTAATCTACGCTCTTTCAAGTTAAACGACGCACGATGTGCACTGAGAGTAGCGCTAAATGTCGAGCAGGGCCTTGCAGAAGTGAGGCTCGCCAGGTGGTGGGAAGGGGTCCTAGCATAATGTCTGAGATATATACGCATTGTCTCAACGGTAATGTGCATCGTGATTAAGTATTCCTACGCAATGGCAATGGTTCCAGCCGTTCACACACTGCGTGTTATACTATAGAGATATATAATATGTAGAGATATATTAAGGGCTTGGGCTTTATTGCTGTGAATCGTACGCAGGTTAGTCTTGTAGGTGTCGGATATTGCAGGCAGGCTGTATCGCAGCAATCCAACGAACAAGGTCATGTACAGCTGTAACATAGGGTGTATAGATACTCCCCAACATTTTCTTCAAGTAACCTGAACAGGCGACAGATAGCAGTCAGCCGCTTTTCGACGTAATTCACGTGCGGAGTCCAAGACAGGTCTCTGACAAATACGACTCCCAAGAACCTGTGACTTCTGCTGTATGGCATAAGTTATCTGTTAATGGATACATTGGCTTCCTCGTGAATGCCACCATTGCGTACTTTCCGCGTGAAATTTCAAGTCCTTGTTGACGAAGGTTGCAAGATGTCATTGTGGCGGCCTTCTGAAGCCGAGCGCTAAGCTGAAGTCGTGTTACACCTGGTGCCCAAATGCAGATGTCCGCATAGATGGAAAGTCGTATGGTGCTTGGCAGGAGGTTGTCAACTAATGCAATGTGGGTCAGATTGAAAAGCGTCGCGCTAACCACTCTTTCTTGAGGGACTCCTCGGCTACTGTAATGCTAGGATGTCGAGCCATTTTCTGCGTGCACGTAGAATGATCTCCTCTGTAAGTAGTTGCACACGAACATATATATCTTACCCCCAAGTCCGATGGTTCTAACGCGCTAAGGGTGGCTTCATGGGTGACATTATCATAAGCCCCTTTAACTTCAAGAAACCGAGGAGCGGATAGTCGTTTACATGCAGGCCTTTTGATGTTGCACAAATGTTGTTACCAAGTCAACAACGTTGTCTGTTACGAACGGCCACGCCTGAATCCGGCCATAGCATCTGGGTAAATTTCATAGTAGTCTAAGTACCACTCCAGACGTGTTAAAATAATTCTTTCAATTGTTTTTCCGACACAGCTGGCAAGTGCGATGGGATGGTACGAGGAAATGTCCAAAGGTGACTTGCCAGCTTTGAGAAGTGGAATGAGGCGAATTGACTTCCATTCTTGCGGAACTGTACCCGTCCGCCAGGAGTCGTTGTACAGTAGCAACAGTGCCTTCCGAGCTTGGTCTCCTAGGTTACACAGGGAACGGTATGTAATGCCATCAGGTCGTCACGCTGAAGAACGCCTGCACAAAGCCAGCACAGCTTGTAGTTCTTCCATAGAAAAAGGGCATTTCATGCCGGGATCGTGTGAGAACATGGGTGGTCGAGCGTTCCCGTACCCGTTCTATCGGAGTTTGCTTCGTCAGGAATCTTTCTGCAGAAAGATTCAGCGACATCATTATTCCTACATTATAGATGAAGTGCAAGAGATTTAAATGGGTGGCGCTGACCAAAGGTTGTGCGAAGGCAATGAGCAGTCCTCTATATTAGCGACAAAGGTTTTCGCGGATCCAGCGACTCGCAAAAGGATACCCATTGTCGCGAAGCGAGCTTGTTCATGTGACGCTGTATTTTCTACTGTGTTCATCTAGCCAACCTCAAATCGTGATTAGACTTCGTGCACCAATATCTTCGTTCCGTACGTCGGAAATTGCTCGAACTTTCGCGAGTTTAATGTCGAAATCGGTGTGGAAAGAACTCTTCAAAAGCGAATGCGTGGTTCTTTGTATGGTATCATTTATGCGCTGTAGGTTATAGGAGATACCGCCTCGACAGCAGTCTTCCATGGTTATATTTTATTTAAGCCAATCAGTACACTCGACGGTTCTGGAGGACTTGGAACTAGTCAAACCTTTGATCATCAAATAGGCTGGGATGTGGTCGCTACCCCAACTGTGCACTCTCTTCGAAAGCGAACGTGAAACGAAGGTAAGGTCCAAGCAGCTACCATACACTGATCCACGCAGATAAGTTGGGCTTCCATCATTTGACAGGCAAAATTCGCGTTCAGATGCAAAATACACCAACGTTCTGCCTCTAAGGTTCACTTTGGAGCTTCCCCATAGGAAATGGTAGGCATTCAAGTCGTCAGTGATCACCCACGGCTGTGGAGTCGATGCCAAAATTTCCCGCAAGAGCTGACAATCTATAAGGCTTGTTGGAGATGATTAGGCTCCAAGAATTCTGAACGTGAGCTCTTTCTTCTTCACTGTTAAACAAACTTATTGATTTACTTCGTTAGAAGGCACTGGGTGATGCACATAAGTCACGGCGTACAAACACCATAAGCTTGCTGCACTCTCCGTAGGTAGAGGACATAAAGCACTCATACCTGGACAGTCTGATGGTAGCTGACAGGCTGGACACGTAAATGACGATAATGGGTAATGGGTGCGTAAGGACAAACTTTCTAAAGTCGGACATGCGTGACTTAAGCCCTCCGGCGTTCCGCTGAAAGACAGATGCATTCTTGACCTCCCCTTGAAACGATGGTATCTCTCGAGGAGTGGTCTTACCCTAGAGCCACCAGCACCGGAATCAAGGTGTCCAGTACCTGCAGTGCACTCTGTGCCGACGGGGTTTTCATGTAGCTCAGTAGAAAGCGCATGACGTCCATAAGTCACTTCAACGTCACTATGACTTGACGATCCTCATTCATCGTCACATCCGCGGTTCGTGAGGTCATTGAAAGCGACGCAATTCGATGTGACTCCGAGGCAGGTTGTGCTCGTGGAATTGTAGGCCACTTTTCAAGAGGGTTGCCCCTTTCTTCGTTTTGGCAGTGTCCGTCCTTGTGGAAGTCGGCGTTGATATGGTAGCTGCTTTGCCGGGAGCTGGTGTATATCTTTCGGTAGATGCAGCTCTTCGTGATGTTCTTCGGTGGCCATGTCGTCGTCGCCTGAGAATAGCGGCAGCCTCTCTGTGTGTTGAACGGTTCCGTGCCATACGTTTGAGTACTGCTCGCTCGTCACTCACACGCGGGCGAACATTGGATGAGGTCTCACGAGAACAATGGCAGGTAGGGCATTTTAGCACACTTGCGTGGCAGGCACCTTCTGAATTAGATTCATCGTACCGTGAGCAAACGAGGTTAATTCCTACAGACACCTTTTACATGTCCCATCTTGCAACATTTGTAGCATTGTATGGGCTTCGGTTTGTATGGCCGGACTGCATGGCGGACGTGGCCACTTTGACGTGTGAGGAAAGGCTGTCTCCCTCAAACGCAAGCTTCATGCAATGTGTGTTGCCATGTCTTGTGATGTGCGTGATAAAAGGGTCTTCTGTAGTTGGCTTTAATAATATTGGTAAGTCGTCTGTTGGTATAGAAATATCGGCGCCTTAAATAATCCCGACAGTGCCATTGCATCCTATAGGGGTCATGGATCGCTCTTTCACTTTGTCCATCTCCGTTACGTGCCGCAGGCTATTCAGCGTAGTACGGTGTAGAACAGATACTGCCAGGATATTCTTCCGTGCGTTTATTCGCACGTCTTTTATCTCGTTTGGCGCGATTCCCTCAAGAAATGCAGAAAGGACTTGCTTGTTTAGGAGTCGCAGATTGGACACTGTGTGCACAGGCATGAAGAGCAGAGTGCACAACCAGCGCTTTGGTGTTATCCTCATGGTGCAGACACTTGGCGACAATTACCTCCGTAGTAGTCTTCTTTTTGTAGTTCGGCTCATGACAAGCGTGAAACCATCATCCGACGCGTCGACGCTGTCCGAGTACAACTCGGTTGCCTCTCTGTCCCTGTCACTTGATGCGTTTTCACGTTTCCTGGACGCGACCCGACGTGATGGCTGGGCGCCAGGAAGGTCCTCGATGGCTTCTTCATGCATTGCCGCAACAAGGGAGCGGCAGCTCGAAGATTTTGGAAGGAAACAAAGCGAGACAAGAATACAAGCATTTTATGAGAGAAACACTTCGTTGTGATCGAAGCGTGCAGAGAGCTTGCTCATTTTTATGGAAGAACGACAAGCAAGACATACATTCTACTTCTAAATGAGGGAACGAGTACCCGCCGTGGTTGCTCAGTGGCTATGGTGTTGGGCTGCTGAGCACGAGGTAGCGGGATCGAATCCCTGCCGCGGCGGCCGCATATCAATGGGGGCGAAATGCGAAAACATCCGTATCCTTAGATTTAGGTGCACGTTAAAGAACCCCAGGTGGTCGAATTTTCTGGAGTCCTCCACTACGGCGTGCCTCATAATCAGAAAGTGGTTTTGGCAAGTAAAACCCCATAATTTTTTTTTGAGGGAACGACTGATACCCGACGCACATGACAATATCGATGCGTGCACGTTATTCTCGGTGTTTTGCGACGTGTGCGCATGTTATAAAAGTTATTTAAGAGATTAAGTTGTGAAAACGAATTTAAATTAACAAGAGATTGGGTGTTTCACATTGCTAAAATGTAGTAAATGTTCAGAGCGTGTGCTTTTATTAAAAGCAAAGAAAGCTTTATTAAATCGCTGTGTAGGAGTGGCTTCGTCTGAAATTGGTCTGTGAGTGTGCGAGGTCGCTGAAATTTACTGTGTCCTTTTCATGTTGTTTTTGTGACGAAAGCGGCAAGGTAAGTGTGTATGAGGTCAATATGAGGTAGCTGATAACACTAGTATCCGCTACAACGCCTTGTGTTAAAATTTGTATAGCGCCTTGTCCTGTCTTTTTCCCTTCCTAGTGTGCTGTCACTGTTGGCGCATCGCCTTTTGAAAGAAATGTAGTGTAAACTTTGTGGTACTTCTTACAAACAGTACACAACCTTGGAGGGCCACAATTCTTTATTCAAAACAACACAATGTTTTATTCTTTCCAGATATGCAGCCAGTGCTCTCTTTATTTTTCATTGCGGAGGTGGGGGAAAGCATTCTTTTCGGTGTTGTCATTTCATGTTTCCTTTAGTGATGTCACAACAGTGACTGAAATTATATATTGTTTAATGACATCAACACAGTTAGCCTGAATCATGTGCGAATACTTATGTCCATAACCAACACTGGAAATTGTGTCCACCCGTGTTCCCTATAGGCTTATAGTGTTTTTATACTTGTGAAATAAACCATTTGAAAGTAATAACAAACACTCTTGATTTCCTAACCATGCAGCAGTTCTTGGGGAGTGTAAATACAAAGGAGGACACTGCGGATATTCGTGCAACAAGACTGTGCATCCTTATGGAAGATGCAGCAAGGGTAAACAGTGCTGCCTACCAATCTAGCAACGAGCCTGCGACGAGAACTTCTCAGCCACTGATTTTTTTTGGTTAGGGTTTGTTCTGTCACGCCTGAAAATAAAAATAAAATAAAATGCTATGCATTAAGGCTAAGGCTACTTTATGCAGCGCAATATTGCACATTTTACGAATTATTGCAATTCAGGAGAAATTAGTGACAATAAAGCCAAAAATCGCTAACCTATGTGCGTCCCATTTTTGCTGGCTCCAATACGGGACCAAGAAGTCTCCCTTCTCTTCCACTAATAGAGTAGTGTGCCGCTTATCGCACGCCCTCACACACACACGCACCCACTCACAGACAAATACACACACTCAAGTATTATACGTAACTGAGTCGTAACTACCTCCACGACGCACTGTAACCGTTATATTTAATTAAAATTTGGAGTCGAATATCTCGGAGCAGAGGCACGCTAGAATAGTTATTCCAACTGATACTGGGCAGAAATACGACTGCCTCTGGCTTTTCAATACAATCATACCCACTTACTGCCGTCAACAAAAAGTTAATTCTTCAATTTTTGTTAATTGGGTTGCTGACAACTATATTTATCACCTCACTTTGTGACCCCCTAGCCACATAATTTATTTGCACATGTGGTTTTCTCGTTCCTTCCAGTATCAAATTTTAAGAAAACCATAAAACATAATTTTGAAAACCTGGTATAGTGCCTAATTCGCACTACACGTTCTGCACTTTTTCGTTCTTCCTGAACTGTTAACACGCATAGGCACCTAATCAACCCAGCTCAACTGTGAAATTTGTGAGTTATTGGTATCTAATGTAATTCGTGACGCCTTAGCACGTTAATAAGCACTCTAAAGGCACAAAAACACTGCAAGGAGGTATACCGTCTTGAATCACCTGGCGCATAATTTGGACAAACCAACCTGCTCTCTTTGCGCACCCTTAACTCCCGTGGATATGTTATGAACAAAAGTTGATTGTCGTGTTTGACTAATGGTTGTGAGCTGCGCGTGTTCTTTGTTAACGCATGTGTTCATGAAGAATGCGCATAGTTGCCAGCAACTTCAACGGGAGTTTTTCGGCAATAGTAAGACAAAGCTGCGCTTCGAAATTATGTGTAACAAATTCCGGCGGAACCGATGTCATGAAGAGTGTGGACGTTATTGCGATTATTGTAAATCAACGTACACGCCTTACTCATCCAAAGGACCGGCCAGAATTTCGTAAAGGCTACTCAACAATAGGCTATATTCACCCTATCAATCAGGTGATAGAGAAACGCGTGGAATATAAACAACCCTTATATAGAACTTTCATTGCTTGCGAGAAAGCGTTTGATTCAGTCGAAACCTCAGCAGTCATGCAGAGATTACGGAATGAGGATGTAAACGAGCCGTATGTAAAAATACTCAAATATATCTATAGCGGCGCCACAGCCACCGTAGTTCTCCATAAAGAATGCAACGAAATCTCAATAAAGAAGGGCGTCAGGCGGGGAGATACGATCTCTCTAATGCTATTGACAGCGTATCTACAGGAGGTATTCAGAGACCTGAATTGGGAAGAATTGGGGATAAGAGTTAATGGAGAATACCTTAGTAACTTGCAATTCACTGATGATATTGCCTTGCTTAGTAACTCAGGGGACCAATTGCAATGCATGCTCACTGACCTGGACAGGCAATGTAGAAGGATGGGCCTAAAAATTAATCTGCAGAAAACTAAACTATTGTTTAACAGTCCCGGAAGAGAACAGCAGTTTACGATAGGTAGCGAGGCACTGGAAGTGGTAAGGAAATACATCTACTTATGGCAGGTAATGACCACCGATCCGGATCATGAGGCTTATATAATCAGAAAAGTAAAAATGCGATGGCGTTCGTCTGGCAGGCATTTTCAGATCATGAACAGCAGGTTAACATTAAACCTCAAGAGAAAAGTGTAAAGCATCTGAGTCCTACCAGTACTAACTAACGGGGTAGAAACCTGGAAACCTACGAAAAGGGTTCTGCTTAAATTGAGGACGACGCAGCGAGGTATGGAAAGATGATGTGTGTAACGTTAAGGGGATAAGCAAAAGAGCAGATTGGGTGAGGGAACAAACGCGAGGTAAAGATATTTTAGTTGAAATCAAGAAGAAGAAATGGGGGGGGGGGCATGGGCAGGACATGTAATGAGGAGGGAAGATAACCGATGGTCATTAAGGGCTACGGACTGGATTCCAAGGGAAGGGAACCGTAGCAGGGGAGGCAGGAAGTTAGGTGTGCGCATGAGATTAAGAAGTTTGCAGGGAAAACATGGCCACAATTACCACATGACCGTGGTAGTTGGAGAAGTATGGGAGAGGCCATTGCCCTGCAGTGGGCGTAGCCAGGCTGATGATGATGCCGATGATGAAAACGAGAATTCCTTTTTCTCGGCAAGCACTTCACAGAATTTCACGAGGTTTGTTGCATTTAAAATAAAATGTAAAATGTAGTGTATGCTGGGAATTTTTTATGTAGGTCGTCAAGGTTTTGTTAAAAATTCGCAAAAATCGCAAATTTCTCTCGTACACAACCTAAGAAATTCACGTAAAATAGTAATGGACATATGGAATTTGTCCGTAGGCCTACACTGGCTCACTTGTGGAGGTAGCAATCCCTTGGCCGTATTTCCGTGAAAAATGGTCCAAGGGCCAAAATTCTGGCCTCCCTGGCTGCCGCTTGACTTCCCGGAAGCGATGAGGTGCACTTTTCGTAGGTTCGAAGAACTGGACCACACGAAAAACATGGAAATTGCGGAGCGTGATGCGAGTGCGTCCACACTCCTCGATGCCTTGGACGCTATCCCGTCTCAGAAGAGAGTTTCTGCGTTTTACATGTATCTGAATAGACCGCGTCGGAGGAGTTGGGCCCGAGCTAAAGCTTCCTCTTAAATGCTGCGCGCACCTGTCGACCTTGATTGCTGCAGCTGCTTTCTCGGTCTCTCTTCTACGCAGGACATTAATGACATGTGGCTGCGCACGTAATGCTATGGTACATTACTCCTAATCCAAATTTCGAGTGGCGTTCAATTAGACGTTATAATGATTTTACATTCGCAACACATAAGGAGTGCTTAGGTGTCTTACGCTTTTTTTTCCGCTTTCGATTTCTTCCTTCAATTAATTGCGAAAGGCAGTCAATAGTATGATAATGTAATAAGTTGAACTTTAATATATATAATAAGGAACAGTATTGTTAATTTAAACATAGTACCGAGGTTCTCAAAAATAACTATCTTTTTAATTTTTGAACAGCCTAAATTCAATATAGTCAACGTACCCTCCATGTCACCACGATTATAGCCGAGTGATACAAGACACAATACTGCACTTGCCGAGCACAACACGTGTCCGTGTTCATTTGAAATGAACACATCGATGCAGTACAGGGTCACAGGGACGTAAAATGTTTGCAGCACTGAAGTCGAAGGAAATTCAAAAATTAGAGTTGTTACAGCTAACATTATTTTACTCATCAACCATAAAAGTTCAGGAAGAAAAAAAAGGATTTAAGAAGTTGGGTGATCTTTTAAGGCCGCAGAATCGCGAAATATAATTATTGAAAACACGTTTCATTATGCACCGTTTCCAAGAATACTCCATCTGGCGCCCTACGATATTACAACAAGCGCAGAAACAAATGCACTCAATTTTGTAAAGTACATTCCTGTGCATCTGAGCTCATCCCACACCGAACACGTGCTGGCTTAGACTTTTTTGTGGTGTCTGCCTATAATTAGGCGAACCACTCACAGAAACCTATGGGCACTTTCCGGCACAATTTTATGCTCTGCAGAAAGCAGGCAAAATTACGACCATAAGCGTGCATTTGCTTACGTTTAGCGCAGTTTTCACCACTGCAGTGCGCCAGCGAAACTGCAAGCACTCCTGTTGCCAAACTGGCATGCTACCTTTGTTTGGAAGGAGAGGGTGAATAGAAAGGCAGTAGAAGCATGTGCTCAAATTAAACCTATGACGCATCGAGTGTACTGGCGTAATGGCGTTCCCCGTTTACTTCCTAAAGAGAGTGAAACTAAAAGCAGAAGATCTTAACCATTGTGACGTATAAGGCTTTTACGCCTGGGCGAACAAGACCGAAATAACTGGAATTGAACACTAGAATACAGGCAAATAAACCGGATCATGTAGTCAAGCTGTAAAGAGTTTGGGTATGTATGGGCAATAGTTCTGTTGAATATCTTTTATAGGGCTATCAAAAAATCTGGCAGCGTGAAGTCATCCCGTCTTCTAAGAGACTAGCATAAGTTAGACTGGTAATAAATATGAACGAAAATAGTGTTACTTCTGTCCTATGCAGAGCTGCCAACGACCATTGGTACCAGCTCTATTGAAAGCATGTAGGCGTATCACTGAGAAAACTGTCCCTGCTTCCTGCAATGTGGCGTGTGGCTTGTTTTTAACATGTCCTTAGACTTATCAATTCGCACGAGAAACACAATAAATGTAAACAGGAATAAACGTTTTGTTTGTAGCAAGCCAGTGTTGTCCAAACAAAGGCAAATTAGTAACTGATGTTGACAAGTAAGAAGTCCTATGTCGTAGGATGACCGTTCTAATATACATAACTACTTGTAAATCTGGGCCAACGTTGGATCTCGGTAAAATGGCATAGCTTCTAATGGCACCGCGGAATGTATCCGGGCCCGTCGCGGAGTGGGAATAAGAATAGCACAGGGAATATCAAGACCACGCTGTGAGCTTTCGACCATCATTGCGTCAGAAAATGCCAACACGGGTTGAACTTTAGCCCATGCTGATGGGCCACCTGGAGATTCCATGAAGACCGTGGCAGGACGACGACTCCATGACGACGATGGTAGAACTATAATCGAACGACGAAGCTGGAATAACAATCATAGACTACTGTTGAGGGCATCACAACGACGGTATGAAAATGAATGCCAGCTGAAAATGATGAAGGCCGTTCAATGAAGAGATGCCGTAACAATAATGGCAAAGTCACGCATAAATGACGTCATGATTAGCATGGAACTTAAAGGAATGACGTAGAGAAGCTAGGAAGGTGCTATGACGCCGATGGCATGAAAAAATGGGAAGGGCATTATTAAGATGGCGTCGATAGTGCGACGTCAGCATAACAATAATGGCATGATGACAATGCAATGACGTAGTAGATGACCTGAAGACGATGGCATAGCGAGAGTTGGATAACAAAGCTGAGATGATGTTGCTAGGACCATAGCCGCATCTCAACTACGAGGGCATCCCAAGTAAGTAGACAACTTGAGTCGCAGCCCAAGTAAGTAGACAACTTGAGTCGCGGCGTCGTCATAAGAGGAGATAGTGTGACGACAATGGCACGTGGGAGCTGCATTAGCATGTTCGAATGGCGTACCTAATGACCACGTCAACTCCACAGCCATTAGAAAATATTAGTAACGAAAGCTAGTACACAACCACGGTCATAGTGTCAGCGAAAAGGAATATGTTGTGATGACGATGGTATCAGGACAGTCGAATGATGAAACTAGAATGACAACGTCACAAAGACCACGATTTCACCATGCCTGCAATGACATACCTAGTGGCACAATTTAGTGGACGCCTTAGGCCACTAGGTTGGTGTATGCGGTTAGATAGAAAGATAGATAGATATACAGACAGACAGACAGACAGACAGACAGACAGACAGACAGACAGACAGACAGACAGACAGACAGACAGACAGACAGACAGACAGACAGACAGACAGACAGACAGACAGACAGACAGACAGACAGACAGACAGACAGACAGACAGACAGACAGACAGACAGACAGACAGACAGACAGACAGACAGACAGACAGACAGACAGACAGACAGACAGACAGACAGACAGACAGACAGACAGACAGACAGACAGACAGACAGACAGATAGATAGATAGATAGATAGATAGATAGATTTAAAATGTAGAACGTAGGAAAAGAATGCTCATCGCATTCAGAAGTATTCTATTCCACCAACCATTCAAAAACAAGCAAGCCACGATGGCGTCAACGCTGCAGAAAACTTTCCTTCTCATTTGGAAGGCCGGGCCAGCTCTGGGAAGATATACATAGAAGCGGAACAACAACAAACGAAAGAACCTGAAACTATAGACACATCGTACCTTTTATTGAGAGATCTACGCATTGCGCGTAGAAGCGACAGAGCTATAAATAAGCGTTCTCTGAAGCAAATAAACCTTTCTTTGTGGTGATAGACGAAGAATACTTTGTGGTAAGGTTATTTCTCTGTAAATAATATGGGGGTGTAATATTAGGCAACCAATATTTGGCAGCACAGATCTAAGGATTAATGGCGATGGTGATGCGCTTGGAATGGAATGAATATAGCGACACAGTGTGTTGCCACTGTCGAAATTAATAATGTATGGGGCATGTAATGCCAGCTGGCTCCCTCTGTCGTGTTTTCCTAACAACACTTGGGGCCACCTGGCGCCGTCGCCGCGAAACCTGCGCGCCTCCTTCGTAATGCATGGAGCGCTGGTGCGTGCGAACGCTTAGAAATGCGTTATGCGGCAACCAGGCGTATCTCTCCGTGCTTATAGCTGTACAGGCTGCGCAGTGTTGTGGAACTGCCGATGTCCTTACACCTGACCAGCGGTCTCAGCCTTTGTGTCTCCTAGAAGAATTTCTTTTATCTTTCGGCGTGGGGCAGTCTTCAGTGGGCCGGACGCCGGCTGTTGCACATCGCATCGATACTGGCCCGCCACCATCATTGCAGTAATGTGCGTACCGTGTATCTCCTGCAGAACGTTGTGTAATAAGCGAACAAATCAATGAAATATGCTTCGCCGCGAGGTGATATGTCCTTGCTACAGTCCATGGTCATCCACTGCCGTCCTAGTTACGAAGAAAAAAGGTTCTGTGCGGTTTTGTGTGAACCACCGCGGCCTGAAAAAGATCACTCGCAAGGACATCTACCCTCTCCCGCGCATAGACTACGCGATTGACAGACTACAAGGCGCAGAATTCTTTTCATCTGTAGATTTGTGCCCAGGGTATTGGCAGGTACTCATGGCAAACGCCGATCAGCCGAATACAGCTTTTCTCACACCCGACGGCTTATGCAAATTTAACGTAATGCCTTTCTGACTTTGTAATGCGCCTGAAACGTCTGAGCGTATGATGGACAAAGTCCTGCGTGGATTGAAGATGCATACGGGCTTGTGCTATCTTAACGACATTGTTGTTTTTGCTCCTTACTCACCACGCACCTTTAATAGGTCCAGTCTGTTTTAAAGTATTTAACAAACGCAGGGCTACAACTCAACCTCTATAAGTGCCGATTTGCTGCTCACCAGTTCACAATTCCAGGTTACCTCGTATCAAAGGATGGAATTCTCTCCGATCCAGCCAAATTTTGGGCCATCGCTGAATTCCGTAAGGCAACGCCAGTCAAATTATAGGGCAGTTTCATCAGCCTTTGTTCCTAGTTCCGACGCTTCATTCGCAATTTTAGTGTCGTCATATAGTTCCTGACGAGCTACTTAGAAGCAATGGGTCCCTCACCTCCTGGTCCTCCGAGTGCGACGAGGCCTTCACAAACCTCCATCATTTCCCAATTTTTCCCCATTACGACCCTACATCCCTTACCGAGGTGCACATAGGTGCAGGTGGTGTTGGCCTCGGCACTGTGCTTGTCGAGCGCAAACAGGAGTTTCTTGAATAGGTCATGGCTCATGCACGTCGTACGCTTACGAAAGCTGAGACCAATTACAGTGTGACAGAAAAAACAATGATTGGCCATAATCTGGGCTCTCACCAATTTAATGCGTTATTTGAATGGCTGTTTATTGGATGTAGCCACAAACAGCCGTGCAATGTGTTGGCTGCCGTCCTTGACAGATCCCTAAAAGCTGTCTAGGCTGTTAGGCTGTGTAACTGCATCCTCCGATGCAGTTACACAGCCTATGGCCGCCAGTGGTTGCTAGTAGTAACCGGCAGTCTGTGTTCTGAATTGTGCGCGTCATTGCACTCTGACCCCCAGTGCGCCCACTTGGGAGTATTTAGAACTTACCAGCGCATTTGACAGCGGTGCTACTGGCGCGGTATGTACAGATACGTGCCGAAGTTTGCTCGCTTGTGTGCCGATTGTCAACGTCGAAAATCTTCACCACGCCTCTCGCCAGCCGGTCTGCAACCGTTACCTTGTCCTACCTGGCCGTTCGGGCGCGTCAGTATTGATTCGCATGGGCCACTTCTCCTGACATCTGCTGGTAACCGCTGGGCCATCATGGCCAGCTATACGCCGCCATACGCATCGCGACACACCGAAACTGCCGCTCTCCCTGCAGCTTCAGCGTGCGATGTTGCCTCCTTTCTGCTTCATTGATTCCTACTGCATCATAGTCCACCCCATGCGTTGCACAGCGATTGCGGACGTGTCTTCCTGTCGAAAGTCATCGAAGCCACCCCCAACGTGTGCCCGGTTGTGCACCGCACAAATACTTGTTACCATCCGCAGATGAATCGCCTCCAGAACGCTTTAACCATAGGCTTGGCGACATGCTGGAAATGTACGTCACCTCCTACCACACAGATTGGGATGCCATTCGGCCCTTCGCAACCTACACCCAGAATACTGTCATTCAGAACACCACTGGCTTCTCACCATTTTCCTTATTTTATGGTCCGCACCAATCGCACACAATCGACACAATTTTGCGAGTACAAGCACTCATTCAGATAGGGTCATAGTTTTTCTCACAAAAATATGGCAGTTCGCATAACAAAAGTACGGAATTCTGACTGTTTCGTGCAAAAGAGTGTAGCCACTGTATTACTACAGGGAAATGTCCGTAAAAGTTAGAACGGGATAGCATTTCCGCATATTAATGGCAGCTGTTTCCGTACTTTTGAAATGCGACATACTTTCCGTATTTTTACCTGCAGTTCCTCTGTATAATGACGGAAATCCTCCGTATAGTGCCAGAAATGTTTTTACAGTGTAGCGGTAGAAATTAGCAATAGAAGGTTTAAGGAAGAAAGAGAGGATTAGGAAAATGTGTACAAAAGTGCTAGAAAAAGAAGTATGTATGCCCGATTAGATCAATCTCGCTAGGTGAGCATGTCAGCACCTTGTTTCAATGGAGATACCAATAAATAATCATCATCATTAGCATCGTATCCTGCTGCTTGTCTTTCTATGTGACATCTGCGCGGCGTATCATCAATATGTCCAAAATTTACGTACATTGCAGTTGCATTTTATTCCACTATGCGTCCCAACATGTAACACTTGCATAGAAAGCAGTAAAAAGTAGATATAGAATTCTTGAGGAAGAAAAAGCAGATTACGAAGATACATGACAATTGCGATAATGGAAAGCATGTATCGCACACCTGATTAAATCAAGCATGCTAGGACAGTTTGTGAGCGCCTCGTTTAAAAAGCTATGCCACTAATTATCATCATCAGTAGAATCGTATGCGCCACTTGTCTCGCGATGTGAGACGCACGCCGCGTAGCGTTAATACGTGCGCACTTTGTATTGCAGTTGCATTTTATTACACCAGGTGGCACGCCACGTACCAGTTGCATAGGAAGCGGCACAAGGTGGAAGTTTTCGGATAGAAAAAGAAGATTAAAAAGGTGTTTACAAAAATGCTAGAACAAAATTAATGTATAGCATATTTGATGTAACCAAACGAGCTTGGTAAATGCTTTTCACCTTTTCGTTTCAAAGGAATCATCGTCATCGTCATCAACAGCAATATCGTTTCGTGTCATTTGTCACGCGATGTGACATCCACGCTGCGTATCGCCGATACGTTCAAATTAGTATCACAGTTGCGGTGTATTCCACCAAGTGTCCCGGCACGTAACACTTGTATGTAGCAATTGCATGCTGCATGTACCTGCACCTGGTTAACTCAAGCAGGCTACGTGACTATTTGTCACCACCCCGTTTCACAGCGAATGCCAATCACTCATCATCAACAATAACAACAGCACCATATCGTGCCACTGGTCAAGGGGCAGGTGCGCCGCGTAGTCTGGATAGCTGCGTTTACTCATGGGTACACGTTATGGCGTCTCCTCCCAAGGAACGAAACGCTGTTGAAGAAGTGAATCGTAGAGCTACGCGTGCGGCTGCAACCAGGCAACGTGGGGTTCAGCAACCGCTGTGCAACACGAGCCGCAGCTCAACGCCGCTTCCGGGCGGACAGTTCAGATCGTTCTCCTGAAAACGCCACGAAGATGTTTCATCGCGACAACCCTCTAATGAAAACTGCGGAAAATGGAGTTCCTATTCAGCCGCTCTTCCAGCTTACGCTGTAAGTTTGCTGCGTATGCCATGCAGTCCTGTGATTTTTTTTTGAAAACGCGCTGTGCATAGGCCGCTCACCAAGCTGGAACTTGTTTTCCGCTCATAGGTAAATGTGAACGTCTTGATCAAGGTGACACAATCAGCCAGAAAAGGATATCAAGCATTAAATTGGAGAAAATAGCGAAAGAAAGCGACCAGTTTAAAATAAGACTGACTAAATGGTGACACTTTTGCTCGTCACATATGTCATAAAATTGGGTAAAAATGCGTACTTGGACAAACTCGCTGGAGTTGGGCTAATGCCAAGTTATGCACAGCGTTTTCAAAGCGTTGCTGTCTGGAATGACGGCGAGTGATCACCGCACTTATTACGGCTCGCGGGTCTTGAGGCGCTATAGTTCAAAGCTATTCCAAACAGTTTTTTTTTTTCATTTCTGCGATCAGCCTCCCACGATTCTTCAAACATTTTGCCGGCCACCCCCACTTCCCAGCCTGTCATTCAATGTCGCAAAAGCCGTGAGCATCTTCATCTGCTGTGGCTTACTATGCACGACTGGACGGAAGAAAAGGAAAATGCAAATTTTCTCATTCTACGCATTTTACGCCGTCCGCCATTGGTCGAATGTTCTCAGACTGCGCCCACTTCTCCTGCCTGTAATGTGGCACCGCAAAACAGCTAAAGCTCCCCACGCCGAACCAACGTGTATGCACTAAAAGCGCTATTATTGTGTCGAAGAAAAGAGAACTCATTTCCAGAACAGTCGATGATTGACCTGTTCCGGCAGGCATAGAAGATCGCTGCCCGCCGATCACTCTAGCTACTCGGAGCTACCGGAAAGAATGAACTTATTTCCTTATTGAGGGCGAGGACTTACGGAGTCGCCATCTGTCGGAAGCACCTCACTTGCGTAGTATGATGGAAAGCACGGCGCGCTCCTAGTAGGTTTGGCTTACGGCGCTCAATAAAAAAAAGAACACCACGCAGCAGCCCTCCGGGACATTTCTGTAAGTACTCTCAAAACGAGCGAAGTTTTTTACTGTCGAAATAATGATCTTGGGCAAACTGAAAGCACAGAGTATTTTACAGACGCTATCTCTCTACCGAATACGTACAGTGAACGCCACTGAGCGTGGACGCCGCGCTAGAGTCTCCTGAACCGGCTTCTTGCCTGAAAGCTAGGCAAACGCTGAGAGCAAACTATGTGAAATATGTTCATATAGTGGGCTGTCTGTGTAACGAAATGAAGCAGTAGATCATGAATCCTGAATGCAGCTATCACATGGGTTCGCAGTGACCGACTGCACGTCTGCATGCACATTCAACCACAGTGTTTCGCTTTCGCGGCGTGCGCGTTTTCGCACCGGACCGTCAGCTTTAGGCCACAGGATGTGAGTGTTTGACGGTACACAAGCAACCTATCAACTGTTCAAACTGATCAAGCGACCCTATCAGAACTGTTCAAAGGTAACGTCATTAAAGAGACTTCAACGCCTACGGCGATTGTGATGTGCCGTCGCGACGATTCAATCTTTTTCTTTTTCTCCTAAATTCTTGGACGTGTCTATAATATTTCTCAAGTTGTGTCGCACTGTATGCGTATCGGCCTTCTCAGCGTGCGCTTCTCCGCTGCTTCTTTTTCGTAATCCAGTGCATTAATTCAAAACGCAAACAAGACCCTATGCTGTGCTTTTTTTAAGTGCTTCTTACCGCTCACTTTCCATTCCAGTGAACTTGCCAGTATCTAGCATCAAGTTCATAGACCAAACCGTCCTGACATAGCCAGGCAGTGCGTGCGAGCGCGCGACACAGTGAGTGTTTTCTGCTGTTCACCGAACATCGCAGTCCCGGCGCCGTAGCAGAAATCTTCCTCGCAGCTTGTTCCATACCCGAGTGGTAGGCGATGGCTGTCTGCCGGTTCTAAGTTTCGCGAGTCCTGCGGCTACGTGTGAATAAGGCTGACACCGGGCTCCTTTGGGTACGTCCCGCACTGCGGCATCGAGCAGTAACCTGCCATGCTTCACGCCTCCAAAAGCAGCTACTACCTATTATAGTGCTTTGAGCTGTCAAGCAGAGGCCCGAGGCGGGAAAGCCTCATCACTTAATAAGAACTACAGCGGAGGTGGGACTACAGCGCAGCCGACGCGGCCGCTGTGCCCACGTGATCCCTCGTGGCACGCCACACCGACAGTGGTGCCAGCTTTTCCAGTGGCGGAACTCGCCCCCAATGATAAAAAAGGTGGCGTTGCAGTATAACGTTCTCGATCTTTTGTTACACTTATACGTCATCGCTATGCGAACTCTTCTTCGCTGAGGGTCCGTCCTAGCAGCATTCGCCTATGAAAATGGCCTTGACCTTTATGTTTTCTGCATGTTTCCTTCTTGTGCACTATGTGACCTTTAAGTTTGCTTGTCCTTTATGTGAACTTCAAGAAACATACTTCATGTGTACTCCATCTTTACTCTTCGTTTCGTACGACTCGAGGAAGCAAACTTAATCTTTCCTGTAGGACGTGTTATTCGTGCTTACGGCAGGATGTTACCAGTGAGTTCACTCTGTGGTACCTGGCTGTGCACTTCCTCAAGTGCATATCCAGGCAACATAGAGTGCACACAGTGATTATCAGTTGACATGGGCTACAGATAGTTCATCTAGCCGTAAGACGTATTATTTACTGGTGTTTCGGTAAAAAGAATGAGGGTGGGCCGGGCTCGGCGTTTTCTGACCTCGGTTTTGTTATAGCTTTCTTCTACTATACTCTACGAAAATGATACGCTAAGGTTCGCTCAATAAGAATTGCAGAGTCTGCGGTCGCTACTTGAAGTGCATTTCTTTTAAAAATCTCGTGTGATTTCTCTGTCGACATTAGAAGGGGTAGAAGTACAGCAGCGCGGACCCTGTAAATGCTTGCTTGGGGGCGCAACTGAATAATTTAGAACTGTCAGTTGGCTGAGTAGTAAAAATTTTATACGGATCATGGCCGTATTTGTTTGTTTGCGCGTACATGCAAGCAGTACAGTTATCTCACTTCAGCTGAAGCTCTAGCCGCCGTAGCAGACGAGCCATCACCTTGTGTGCCGTCTTTATTCCTTAGGCTACGAGGATATATGGTTCGAGCGATTTAAAATGAGGTCACATATTCTCTAAAACAAGACACTTGGTACCATAACGAGCGTGTACATGGGCGGTGATCACGAATTTCTGCTCGGCGTGTCCAGTAGCTGCTCGTGCAGGCGGTTCACCATTACAAGCAGATGGAGCTGCTCGGGTTGCGCGCTGATAGACTCGTCTCCGCCAGCACACGTTCACGCATAGTTCAGCTAAAATACCTGCATGTGCTTTATAAAAACTAATACAGCACACCCAGGCACTTTGAAGTCAATAAATGGTGTTTAAATACCGGCCTCCCCTCCAGCTACGACATCTTCTACGTAGCAAAATTTAATCTCGAAGGCCGCGCTTTTACACACTGCGTTCTCCAGAAGCGAACGAAGATTTCGGATGCTACATTCACTGGATAACCGCAGTGCAGCGCTGTCGCGGCGTGACGTGTGTTTCCCGACATTACAGCAGCCTATGACAACGCAGACCACAGTATTTTGTGGGATATTTTTATTTTTGCAGTCATACTGTAGGCCCGGAGGCCGTTACAGGGGTGGGGTACAGCATAGAAAATGAAAATTACGTAATTTACATTACCCACAATGGACGCAAATTATACATCAAATACTGTCTTTTTTAGCATACATTCATGAACACCGGGAAACTAGTAACAGAACAAATCCAGCAGCAATATGCACAGACAATAAACACGGTCTGTATTATATCTAACATATTGTACAAAATTTTTGTTTAGGACATCATTTGCTTCAGCTTGATTTCAAATTCTTTTATGGTATCACTTTGAATACTGGTTCTTGTTAGTCTGTTCGATTCATTTATAATTCTGGGTTAAAATAAACAGTCGTATGCATTATTGTGCAGTTAAGATATCGGTAACTTATGTACATGTGTACCTCTTGAGGTTCTGCCTTCTTTTGGCGCAAATTAGTGAGTAATATTTATGTTAAAATGCCGTTTCCAAAGCCAGAAAAGAAACTTAAGTCTAGCTACATGGCTTCATTTGGCTAAGGAGGGTAATTTAAGTAATTGCAACATTTCTGTAAAAGAATCAGTTTGCGAGTAACGAAACAAAATAAATCGAGCAGCTCTTCGTTGGATTCTTTCAATCATGTTGATCAATCCTGTTTCATAAGGGTCCCATACAATACTGGCATATTCCAGTGTCAGTCTTACCAGAAATAGGTGAGTAGTTAGCGTCTTTCGAAGCAAGCCTGACCTTTCTACGCAAAAACCAGTTCCATTTCTGCTGTCGAACAAATCTTTTTGACATGTTCTTTCCAAATCAGATTCTTGGAAATAGTTACGCCTAAATATTTAATGCTATCAACTGCGGCCAGTGTAAAAGAACCCGGGATGTAGTCAAAGTCAACAACATCTTTTGTCTTGGTTGTGACACGAAATACAACAGTTTTATCTGTGTTAATTTTCATTTTTGAAATTGCGCACAATTGTCCAAGCACTCGGATAGCGTCATTTAGAACTTTAGAATCGTCCTGTTTGTTTATTTCTTTTTAAAGTAGGCAATCACCTGCGAAAAGTCGCACCCTTATGTCTTTGTTAATACACTGTGGAATATCAATAACATAAGCAAGAAATAAGACTGGACTCAACACAGACCCTTGTGGAACACGTGGTGTAACGTGTAATAATTCTGATTTGGAGCCATTAATTTCTACGTACTCAGTTCGGTTCGGTTCATAATCGGTAATAATGGTTCGGTTCATTATCTGTGAGACATGCGCGTAGCAGACAGGCATCTTTCATTTACAAAAGTGACACGCAGATGTGAGGGTAAACGCTCTTTAATGCTCTCATACACTGGATTGAACATGGTTGCGTGACGTAATGGACAATTCAGAAGTTGAGCAGCGGGTTGCCGTGAATGTTTTGACAGCTGAAGGTGTTTCCCAAAAGGAAATTATTCGCCGTATGGCTGCCGTGTACATTGAACATTGCACTTCATTGGCCACGGTGAAGCATTCGAGCAAACGGTTGAAAAAGGACGTGAGAGTTGCAAAGACGATCCAAGATCGGGCCATAGCCATCGTGCAATTACCCCCAACACAATTGCAAAAGTTGATTAGCTGATGAGACAAGAACGGAGGATAAACATCGATGAACTGGTAGAGCGTGTGAACATCAGTCGCGGTTCGGTTCACACCATAATTCATGAACATCTCGGTCATCGGCTCTTGTTTGCGCAATGGATGCCCAAGATTTTGAACCTCCGCCAGAAGAAGGTTCTACGCTGCCTTGACTAATCTGATCCGGTATCACAATGAGGGTGACGACTTCTTGTCTGTAGTTGCGATCGGGGACAAACCATGGTGCCACTACTACGAGCTGAAACACGACGGCAAAGCTTACAGAGGAAACATTCGAATTCACCGCCCCCAAAGAAAGCAAAGGGCGTAATTTCCGCCGGAAAGATGTTGTTTACTATTTTTTTTTTCGATCGTCAGGGGCAATTACTGATGTAATTTGCTAAAGCCGGAGAGACTATCAATCGCTTCCGGTATTGTGAAACGCCGGATCGGCTTCGTGTCGCAATCAAGAACAAGCGACGTGGAAAATTGACGAATGCGGCCATCTTGTTCCTATAGCTGGCTAAGGTGTTGGGCTGCTGAGCACGAGATCGCGGAATCGAATCCCGGCCACGGCGGCCGCATTTCGATGGGGGCGAAATGCGAAAACAACGGTGTACTTAGATTTAGGTGCACGTTAAATAACCCGATGTGCTCGAAATTTCCGGAGTCCTCCACTACGGCGTGCCTTATAATCAGAAAGTGGTTTTGACATGTAAAACCCCATAATCTAATTTTTAATTTTTCCACAATGCCCGTCCCCACGTCGCTGATGTGGTTAATACAAAACTGGCAAAGTTCAAGTGGGAAACGCACTGCAACATCCGCTATACAGCTAAGACCTGTTGCCTTGCGACTTCCACATTTTGGGGCAAATGAAGAAACAGCTTAATGGACACAGATTCATGTCGGACGATGACGTGAAAGAGTCAGTTGCAGATTTGTTGAAGCAGCAACCTAAGGAATGTTATGAGACGGGAATCATCCGACTCGTTAGTCAATGGGATAAATGTCTAAATGCTCATGGAGACTACATTTAAATTAAATGCTCCGTTTGTGATATATTTGCATTGGCTGAATTTCATTTGACTCGCCCTCGTATATTTTGTAGAACGGCTTGATATAGGTGCTCTCAGTTGGGACAATAATTTCGGTGCAATTACTCACGATACAGGACCGGTGACAGCTGCTCCTGCATAATACATTGAAATAAATGACAGCATCATTGAGATTTTTCACTAGCCGTTGCAAATGTACAAATAACTAAACAAGGTTGTTGAATGACAAAATTTCATGAACATATTTGTCCTCAACTTGTTCATTTCGTGGCCTTTACATTTTTCATATCAGTGGCATGCACTGCTTTGCTGGTTTCCAACTGATATAGTTCTAAGGATCGTGTGATATTCCTTTTACTTACTAAATAGACAAAAACATGGAAGCATTGATACCAGTTATTTTGAGCACAAGTTCTGGCACATACGAGTATATCTTTTTATTAAAAAATAAATATATTACATGTTTTGACAGTGCCTAGCGTTGAAGAATTTGCAGCATCTTTTGCAATGGCAATGCAGTTATTATTCTTGTATTTGATCTCACGACAACTTGTTTAAGAGGGAGCTTTAGCTCGGGCCCAACTCCGACGCGGCCTATTGAAATAAATGTAAAACGCAGAAGCGCTTTTCTGAGATAACCCCTGGATCACTTTTAATAGAATTTGTTGAATTTGAGAAAGTTAACTTCTAGTATCTGTTGGAAGCGGAAGATCGATTTAGGGCATGAATTTTGCTTAAAATATATAGAAAAATTTGAAAGTGTGAAAAAAATAGAAGCACGACGTTTACAAAGTAAAAGCGCTTCATCAAAAACAGATATCGCCGTTCTTCAAACGGCATCTATTATAAGAGTCAAAGCAGACAAATTCGGTATGTCAATTTGTATTTTACGTGAATTAGTTGCGTGGTGCACAAGGGTTCTGCAAAACCCGTATTTTGATAATGCTAAATTGTTTGAGATTCATTTGTAACATATAAGTTTTGTGGGCTGTAGATGTACTATTAGAGGCGACTCACAGAATTGTGATATAATTTTTCATTGTAGAGTTACAGAGTGTTAAACGTGATAGTTTCGTTTTCTGAAAATTTAAGATTTGTGCTAATTTTGAATAAAAAATTGGCAACCCTAATGAAAAATGTGAAACCAGAAGACAGTAGAATTTAAGTTTTTTCTTTTAAATGCAACAAACATCATCAAATTTTGTGCAGTGGTTGCCGAGAAAAACTAATTCCACTTCTACATGTATTGACATAGCAGCATCCGAGATAAAGCTGCCGCTTAAGGAGGAGACCAAGCTGCAACGTGAGGCCTCCCCCCCCCCCCGGACGAAATTTCTGGCTACGCCACTGGTACATGGTGAGGATGGAGATGGCGCTAGAATAAAGTAATATCGGGTTTAATCTCTAATACAAACGGGCGGGTACAGTGGTAGAGCAGCAGCGTCCAGGTTTATTTTATGCGGACGACATTGTGTTGCTAGCTAACAAGCAAAGTCATTTGCAACGTCTGACTAATATCTGTGGACCGGAAGGCACGAATTTAGGTTTCAAATTTAGTGTTAGAAAATGAGCTGTTATGGTATTCAACGCAAAGAGTAAATAGACTGTGGCAATACAGGGCCAGGAAATACCTCGGGTAAGAGAGTATAAATACCTTAGGATATGGATAAACGAAGGTAATAGATATATGGAAACACACGAAAAAACCAATAGAAATGAAGAGGAAGAGAAATGCAGCCAGAATGAACCACAGAGCGCTATGGGGATACAATAGGTACGACGTGCTCCGGGACATGTGAAACGATGTAATGGTTCCAGGACTTAGTTTTCGAAATGCGGTTGTTTGCTTTAAATCAGGGGTACAATCAGGACCCGATGGGAACCAAATGTCAGAGAAACGCCTCCCTTTGGACGCTCTAGGGAAGACTGCAAATGAAGCTGTGCAGGGTGATAGGGGCAGGGCAAGTTTAAAGTTAGGGAAGCCTACAGTACAATTGATTATGAAGTACGAGTGAGGAATATGGAAGAAAGTAACTGCGCTGGGAGAGTGTTGAGCTACCTGTATAAGATAAACATTGATTCAGAGTGGAGGAAAAGAGCTAGGAAGTTTACCAGCAAGTAAGGGTGGGAAACACAGTAACAAAGAACGTCAAGCGAAAAGTATTATTTTGGAAGTGCCTATAGGTGAAATGTGGTCCCTATCGTGTTAGTTAACCATCACAACACCTCTGGGCTCATGTAATCCTATTATTTCGCCGCATGTTTCGGACATGCGCCAGTGTCTAGTGTGTACTGCTGCGCCCATCTGTGCTGCCTTTTTTCTCGCCTGTTCGTGAACTCTTATGTAAAACGTCGTACTGTGGCTTCTAATCGTGTTGTGTGGAAGAACTTGTTGAAAGTTGTGCTGGAGTTCATCGGCGAGTCTACAGTGTTAGCGCCGCCAAGAGCGTTGGGGCCGCGGTGCCAGAGAGACGAAGGAGGGCTTCATGATTTTACATCTTGAAAGGTAAGCATATCCCAGGCTTGCGCGCTTTCTTGCATCTAATAAATTTCGCGCAATGAGAATAGCGCGCTTCTGGAGCTTAGGTTGTTCATGTTGCTGTGCACATTTAACCAACAGTTTCACGAGACTTTATGTGAAATGTTTTTCTTCTTACCGCTTACTTGCTTTCGGCAATCAGATATGCGTTGCCACCGCTGATTGTTGGGACTGAATGCGCAAATATTTATGTAAACCCTCAAAATTACTGTTTGTTTGGTATTTTCCCGGCGAGAAATTCTTCCGCATATATGCATTTCCGCTGCTTACCTGTGTAATGTATGTCGACGTGTCGTGGGCAGCGCGAGTGACCAGGCCACAGCTGTGCTCGACAATTGATTAGATATTCGCTTGTGTGAGAATATTTTTTTCATATATACAGTTTAATTTGAAGACCATCTTCGCGACAACCTGTCTGCATTGTTTGTCGTCGTGGATGTACTCGCGTAGTTGTATTCCATGTTGGCCGGGAAATATAGGCTGATATTACAAGAGCCAAGTTTCTTTCTTATTCGAGACATATAAATCGGACATTGGCTTTTAATATTATATGCATCTGCAGAACATGAAATCAGCTCTTGCGATCACAGTTTGAAACAGTGTGTTGCAGCACTGCATAATAAGGTGTGCAATATTGAAGCGATGCTTTCCAATCGATGTTTGCCACTATTACACGCACCGTTCACGTGCGGCTGTTACAGTTAAGGCGGGCGGAGTGTCAGTCAGACTACTCAGGAGAAGGAGTAGAAGTTTTGTGCCTGACTGCACGGGCAGATAACAGCAGCACTGTCTGTTTTAAACATGTTAGTGTAAGGCTTCAGTGTTGCCCTGATGCTTTGTTTTTCACTACCATTCGACTTTTGCACGTTTCTTAGTTGTGTGCATGTGGACAAGCTGTTCTTGCCTCTACAAAACTTACTGCATAAGAGAAAAGTTTGGCCTTTGTTTGCTTTTTTTTTCAGGTGCCCTGCAAGCTCTCACAGAGCACCACATTTCAGAGGTCTGCTGTGAGCAGGCGTGTTATGTGGAACTAACACGCAGATAGTCCAATAAACTACTTCTGGTTTCAGAGAAACCTTTGCAAAGTGCATTTGTGAGAAAAACATGTAGAACAACAGCAATACTGCCGTGAAAAAGGTACAATCGGTACTGCAAGAGTTATCTGAAATAAAATTATTATTATAGAACAATCTTGCGTGAATTTGTGTCCAGGCAGAGTTCCAGTCAGTATGCTGCCTATTTAAAGAACAGCTATCTTATAATAAAAACCAGTGCAAAATGTTAAAGCTCACAAAATGTGCATAAATATGTATGCACAGGGAACTGTTCATCTATACATGTCTACGTAAGATACAGGGTTTCATAGATAGGGCCTCATAAATGTAAGACACATGAAGGAGACATCAAGGCAGTGGCCAAATTTCAACATGTAGGAAACATAAAGCACGGTAGCATAAAGGATACATAAAGGACGGACAAATGCAGGAAACAAAACGAATGGCCACATTTCAACATGTATGGAACCTAACGGATGTTTCCTCGCTTAACCTCTAGGAAACATACAGTAAAGATAAAGGACATGCCCATTTTCACAAGGGTTCCTGACCTTCCGATGCATGCCGCCGCGATTTTTGACCAGGCACCGATAGCTAAGTATGGGGAAGCGAGCCAATCGCAGAATCCGCCACTGGATTCATCATTCTCCTATTCGAAACTTTCACAGACGGTGGCGTAGACGTGCGTTGGCGGCCAGAAACAATTGAAAGATTATACTCGCCGCTGGCTGCCGCCCGTTCGTGTCGCGTATTGGCGTTGTCTACGCTTTTCCTTCACTTTTGGTATACGTTTTAACGCGTTAAGAGCTCCCCTGGTATCTTGTAGGACACTTAACATGCTCAGAATTAGCAAACGTAGAAGTAACCGTATTTGATGTGTGCCGCAATGCAAAAGGTATTCAGTAGGTGATGTGAGCCTTCACTTATTCCCACTGACTGCGTCCATGAAGAAATCAATTAACGAATTAATCGAATCTTTATTTCCAAAGACAGTTGGACGTCCGTTAGGTGAAACGTGGTAATAACACCACTTGAAGATGTCTAACGGCCCACTTATATGACAGCCTGACAGAAATTGATTATTAAACTGCGGATCAGCAAAGCTGTCACAGAAGCGATGAAGGTTTGCAGTGCGCACTTCATGTCGGAGGACTATTTTTTTAATGCGACGGGTGAGTGACGATCCCGAGCACTTGAAATCGCCAATAGACGCGCCTCCATAAAGACGCAGGCATAGCACTATATTATGTGCAGGGAAAGAAATAATACAGAATTTTAACTCAAATGTGTTGTAGGATGATTAATTCTGGCGTTTTGTCACTCATGCTTTGGAGGCTACGTTGGTGCGCAAACGTTCTACGTAAAGCCTTGTACCTGCTTCAAAATTTTTTTGTTCTCAAGCAAATCAAAAGAAGCCAAGAAACACTGACACCAAGGACAACGTAGGGGAAATTACTTGTGCTAAATAAATGAATTAAAAAAACGATAAATTAAAGGAAATGAAACTTTATAAATAGCAACTTGCCGCAGGTGGGGAACGGCCCCACAACCTTCGCATTTTCAGTGCGATGCTCTACCAGTAGAGCTACCACGGCTTTTTTTTTCTTTATTGCATGAAATTATCGGTACTGTCAAACCAATGCAGTTACATTACATATGAACATACATCAGAAACAAATTCAGATAGTATGCAGTCCAATGACAGGTCAAAATTCTGGCAAACAAACACAAGCGTCCAGACGCGAAATCCATTCAGGGACGGGATCATGTGTAGCCACCACACAACGGACTTGAGCAGTCCCTTCTCGTAAGATAGACCTTGTCGAGCGAGGTGGCTCGGCATGTCTGTCGATCATACGACTTCTCCACAATGAATAAAGCCCTAATAACATAAACAAATCGTATGGTGTATTACTGGCTGTCTTTTTGAAAGGAAGAAACCGGATACCATAATGTGTGAGGGGAAAGTATTTTTTGATAGTTCTTTGTAAAATGTCCCAAAAATGAAATGCGTCATGACAAAGTATAAAGCAATCTTCTGTTGTCTCGGGTTGGTTGCAAAGTCTACAATTTGTATTCCAGGGTACATACAGTTCTTTTTCCTGAAGCCACGTTTTAACTGGCAGTGTGGAGGTGTGCAGCTTAAAGAAAAACGTTTTCGCTGCTGGCGCAAGGCACATCTACGGACATGGCAAAGTACATCTTGACCAAACAGAGACAGATACGGCTTTCGGTACAGAGGTTCAGAGAAAAGGTTATCTATAAGTGCTACATTTAGCGACGTGGGATCAACGGTAAACAAATATTCAAGGGTGAATCTGGCTTTTAAGAAAGAAATAGTGTCGACAAGTTCCTTTAGGAAGCCCTTGGAAGCCTTTAGGAAGCCCTTTAGGAAGCCTTTAGGAAGTTCTTGAGCAAAGTTTGTCGTCACAAAAAGAAAAGGGAGGTGTGACGCAAGACGTGCTCCATAAACTGCGAAAAGGAATGGATGACGGACATTTTTAAGGCAAAATAAGCGCATGACCAATTGCCGCACAAACAAATGCACAAGACCCAGGCCTCCCTTTTCAAGCGGGAGAAAAAGGTTGTCCCTTCTCATGGCTTCCGATGATGAATGCCAAATAAGACTTGCAAATATTCTATGAAATGCCTGGACATGGACATGTGAGCAGTGCAAGACCTGCAGGACATAAAGAAGCTTAGAAGCGAGAAATGTATTGCATGCCTTATCTCTTGCAAAAATGGAGAGATCACGTCCCTTCCAGGTTCTCACCTTTCGATGGATAGTGGATATCGTGGACGTCCAATGAGGTCCACTATTACGGAAGTTATCGAGAGGCACTCCAAGATATCGCAACGGAGACTGATTCCAATGGATATTCGCGAATACAGAGGGAGTGAGAGCCCACATGCCTAGCAAAAAGCCTCTACATTTGTCAAAATTTACAGTAGCTCCTGCAGTCTCAAAGAAACGCAGGGTAGCGTTAATTGCCTTGGTAATGCTTGGCTTATCGACGCAAAAGAAGGCAATGTCATCTGCGTAAGCTAGCACTTTAATTTCCTCATCGGCATACATGTATCCTTTAATGCTCGAGTCGCAAAACACGCTTAAGCAAAGCGGTTCTAAGTATGGCGAAGAGTAAAGGCGAGAGCGAACAACCCTGACGAAGGGATGACTGTACTTTTATTATATCAGAGAGGGTTTGGTTCACAATTAACGTTGTAGTGCAATATTTATAACAAAGTGTTATACCATTGCATAATACATCCCCTAACTGAAGATATCGCAGTAGTTGGAACAAAAATTCATGTTGAACCTTATCAAAGGCTTTGGCGAGGTCAATCTGTAGAAGAGTTACTTGATCCGTACAACCCGCTATGCGCTCAAGGACTGAACGTGCGATATGAACAGTTGCCTGTATAGAGCGGCCTCAAATTCCGCATGTTTGATGATCACCTACTAATTTAGTAATGACTCTGCAATCTATTTGTCAGTACTCTTGCAAATATTTTGTAATCCACGTTACATACCCATATCGGCATATATCTGTTTACATTTTTTATTATTTCATCATCAGTGCTCTTTGGTATTAAGGCTGTGTGGCCCTGGTAGAAAGATAGAGGAAGCTCACCATATTGATAGCCTTCCTCGAAAAGGTGCTCAAGAAAAGGACACAGGAATTCCTGAATTTTTATATAAAATTCAGCACTAAGGCGATCAGGACCAGGCGACTTGTTCTTCTGCAGTGTTTCGACGGCAAAATTAATTTCTTCTCGAGTTATTGGTCCATCAACGCTTAGTCGATCATCTTCTTCTAAGCGTGGCATAAGCGAAATAAACTGAACAGCGTTTTCTTCGTATCCATTCTGAGGCTTAACTGCAGTGAAAAGACTTTATAATGAGCTACCACGGCGCTGTTTCCCCGTCCACTTTCTTGGGTACTTATGTTTCCCTGTAGAACCCTGGGAGTGTTAGCCAGCGCCACCACTCACAGACCTACCTCCGCGCGGACATGGAGCATACATTCGGCCGCACGCGTCACGAGAACACGATCTTTTTGGGTGAAGGCCAACCGGCCAATAAACCCACACTTGCTACCTGAAGGCATCAATGTTGCCGGGTTCGAGACCCTCGTTATGTAATACACTAGAAGGCGGTTAACAGGGGGGCCCGGTTTTTATTAGTCATGTCATAAGAAGTCAACAAACCTTGACAACAAGGACAACATAGGTGAAATTACTTGTGCTTGATGAATGAATAAAAGAAACTATAAATTAATGGAAATGAAAGTGGATGAAACAACAACTTGCCGTAGGTGGGGAACGATCCCACAACCTTCGCATTTCGCGGGCGATGCTCTACCAATCGAGCTACCGCGGCGCCGTTTCCCCGTCGACTTTCTTTGGTATTTATGTTTCCTTGTAGAATCCTAGCAGTGTTAGCCAGCGCCACCATTCACAGACCTTCGCGGTAGGCGTGGAACATCCTTTCGGCCGCAGGCGTCCCGAGCACAAGTAATTCCGCCTTTCTTTTCGCTGGTTCTCGAACACACCGCTTATGTGTTCGTGCTATGCAACGCCGGCTTGACATTCCACCATTTTCTAACAGAGAGACGAGTTTCGCATTTGTGCATCGAAGCAAAGTAACACGGGCGTAAAGGGACATGCAGCTCGTGCTTGTCGTAGCCTGCCACTTCACTTCGCGACTGCAACGTGTGCAAAGGCGCTCATGACTGCACTCGTAACGTAAGAAATCGTAGTTTAGCAAACGTTAAACTACTGTGCAGTGTTCGCGTAGATAACCCTCAGCTGCTTTACGTGTATTTAACAGTTTATCTTACAAATATACCTGGGAGACTGCAGCGAGCATTGCCGAAAGACGCGGTTGGACTGCCGCAGGCTGTAAAACTACCGCAAGACTGTAGCTTCCCCAGAACGCATAAAGCGCAATAACTAAATTGCAAGGGTGAACGCTTACGGTATTAGCTCACAAAAGCGGTCAGATATGGGTTTTTGTTTGCTTCTCGTGTTCAACATCCAACTTTGTGAACAGAGGCAGGGATAACTATACAAGAAATTTTTGCTCACAAAACGCTGCTTTAAGGCTGCTTCGCACGCCGTCGGTGTAAAGAACCTGGGTGGCGCTACACCAGGCAGATTTTATTTCTCGACGCGGCGGCTTATTCAAGCCGTCGAAGTAACAACTTGCAGAGAGCACCACACCGTATAAAAGGACATCGTATGAAGCGGTCGAATTAATTCAGTAGCAAAGAGAAAGCACGGTCCTTTATAACACAGTCGCGTTAAAACTGAAACCACAGCTCGTGTGGTTTAATTCGAACCTCAGAAGTTTTGTATGCAAAGGGCTTCAACAGACACAGACGTCGACGCGCACGCTTTTATGCCGCAGAACACAATATGACCAGCGTTTAGGACTTGCTCGCCTTCAAGCAAGCATGGAATCCTGCCTTCTGCTTGCCCAATGCGAGTCATTGCGTGTAAACTGAAGAGACATTTTAACATGACGACGAGAAACAACATGTCACTCAGCAAGACGATCGCAGCCCTGCACCGACTGCTCTAGTTCTTAATCTCTCGGACAGCCATGTTGGATTTCCGGTCGTCATCATCATCATCATCATCATCATCAGCCTGGTTACGCCCACTGCAGGGCAAAAGCCTATCCCATACTGCTCAAGCTACCCCGGTCATGTACTAATTGTGGCCATGTTGTCCCTGCAAACTTCTTAATCTCATCCGCGCACCTAACTTTCTGACGCCTCCTGCTACACTTCCCTTCCTTTGGAATCCAGACCGTAACCCTTAATGACCATCGGTTATCCTCCCTCCTCATTACATGTCGTGCCAATGCCCCCATTTCTTTTTTTTGATTTCAACTAAGATGTCATTAACTCGCGTTTGTTCCCTCACCCAATCTGATCTTTTCTTATCCCTTAACGTTAGACCTATCATTTTTCTTTCCATAGCTCGTTGCGTCGTCCTCAATTTAAGTAGAACCTTTTTCGCAAGCCTCCAGGTTTCTTTCCCGTACCTGAATACTGGTAAGACACAGCTGTTATACGTTTTTCTCTTGAGGGATAATGGCAACCTCCTGTTCATGATCTGAGAATGTCTGCCGAACGCACCCCAGCCAATTCTTATTCTTTTGATTATTTCAGTCTCATGATCCCGATCCGCAGTGACTACCTTTCCTAAGTAGATGTATTCCCTTACCACCTCTAGTGCCTGGCTACCTATCATAAGTTGTTGTTCTCTTCTGAGACTGTTAAACATTACTTTAGTTTTCTGCAGATTAATTTTTATACCCACCCTTCTGCTTCGCCTTTCCAGGTCAGCGAGCATGCATTGCAGTTGGTCCCCTGAGTTACTAAGCGAGGCAATATTATCAGCGAATGGCAAGTTACTACGGTATTCTCCATTAACTCTCATCCCCAATTTTCCCCAATCCAGGTCTCTGAATACCTCCTGTAAACACGCTGTGAATAGCATTGGAGAGATCTTATCTCCGTGCCTCACGCCTCTCTTTATTGGGATGTTGTTGCTTTCTTTATAGATAACTTTCAGTATTTTTTTACATACGGCTCGTCTACACTCGGATTCCGTAATGCCTCCATGACTGCTGAGGTTTCGACTGAATCAAACGCTTTCTCGTAATCAATAAAAACTATATATAAGGGTTGGTATTATTCTGCACATTTCTCTATCACCTGATTAATAGCGTAAATATGGTATATTGTTGGGTAACCTTGACGGAATCCCGCCTGGTACATTCGTTGGCGTAAGTCTAAGGTGTTCCTGATTCTATTTGCAATTACCTTACTAAATACTTTGTAGGCGACGGAGAGTAAGCTGATCGGTCTATAAGTTTTCAAGTATTTGGCGTTCCCTTTCTTATGGATTAGGATTATGTTAGCGTTCTTCCATGATTCCGGTACGCTGGAAGTCATGAGGCATTGCGTATACAGGTTGGCCAGTTTTTCTAGAACAATCTCCCACCATCCTTCAACGAA